>NC_056522.1:349069097-349136850 GCF_019175285.1 Sceloporus undulatus | reverse complement strand
TATTATTATTATTATTATTATTATTATTATTATTATTATTATTATTATTATTACACAATGTCCTGGCGACGATAGTAGGCCTCAGAACCACACACCAACCACACAGTCCTGAGCCCTACTACGTATGGGCGGTGCCATTACAGTGCCGCTCTGCCCACATGGGGGGCGTGTGCATGACATGTGGGCATCGCAGTGCCCACACGTCATGCAAAGGAAGAGACGTCATAAGGCCTTACGATGTCCCAAAAAGGAGCCGCTCTAAGTGGCTCCTTTTTTGGTCTGCAGTGTTGCTGGGCAGTTGGATTGCTACAGCAGTGCTGTGGACCAGAAACGGGCGCCTACAGACCTCCTTGAAAGGGGTGGTCTGTACTGCCCCATTATTACCTATTAATTGGAATGAACAACCAGCCAATAGTACACAAAAAGATATCAAAGAGTGTTGCGTCTGGCTCCCAATTTATTACTATTACTAGTAATCTCTCTTGCCCTATTTCCCACCTCCCCAAAGAACCTGAAGAAGTAAGGATTATTGCATTTGATGAAGAGCACATTATACACACAGGCCTAAATACTCTGGAGGTACTGGATCCCAATCTGATTTTGGAATCTATACAGGGTCAGTGCTGGTTAGTATTTGGATGGGAGACCACCAACAAAATACCATGTGCTGTAGGCTATATTTCAGAGAAAGGAACTGGCATGGGGTAACTGTAAGCTGAAGCACACTTGAAGGCATACACATAATGCACAAAACACATTAGGCCTATTACGAAATTGAAATATAATTAAATTATATATTTCAACAACTTTTGAGAAGCACGTTGTTATTTTTATGTCAATTTATAGCCCAAATCTCAGGGTATGGCCCTTCCCATCTGATGTTTAGGACAAAGCAAGGAATTTTAGGGAGGAAGCCTTACCTTGGGGTCATTCCCACTTATCTCTTGATTTGCTTCCTGCACCAATTCCTGAAACCAGTTCAGCAAACAGCATGATTCCCACTAGGTTTGCACTGGTTTCAAGAATTGGTGCAGGAAGTGACAGCTGTATTTTCTCCACCATGCCTCCCTCCATCCTTCCTGGCCATACCGGGGAAGGAGGAGAGGCTGGGGTGGAAGGAGAGAGGCAGGCTGGGAGGACTGAGGCACGCTGGGGCAGAAGAAGAGAGGCAGGCTGGCAGGCTGGAGGATTGAGGTTTGTGCTGGCATGGAGACTGGGGAAGCCGCTGCCAGTGGGAACCAGGGTGGATTTGAATCTCATTTGAATCCGCCTGGTTCCCACTTGTGCTGAATCAATTTATTTCCAAATAAATCGATTTAGCCCCCAAACCACCCCATTTTACCAGCGTCTTTTTTGATGTGGGTTAAATGGATAAACCAGGGTTAAATGGGTAGAAACTATGGGCCACCTTTCTGAATCACTTCAGTGATTTGAATTAAGTGGGAACCATGGTGGTTTAAACTGGATCACAACTCGGTTTAAACCATAGTGGGAACAAGGCCCTTGAAAAGAAAGTTTTTTTAAAAAAAACTGTTTGCATCTGGTCCTCACTGATGTAGAATGGTTTCTGAGTGGTTGTAGAAGCCAGGGGTTCACTTGGTTACTGCATCTCTTTCTTTCTTCAGCGTTTCTCAGATGACAAGTAGCACCAGAACTCTGTAGGAAGAAGTGGTCAGTGTGAGGAAATAGTGGACTGTCTGAACAGTCACAGAATATACCACTATAAGATTGTTGTTTTGTGACTTTTCCTATCTTACTGTTTTATTATGACTACTCTGTTAAAATTTCATTAAGACAGATGATATAGACATCAAAAGTTTCCTGATATTAATTCTTTGCCTCCTTCTAACATGCCTCTGAACCTATGGAAGAAATGAGGACTGATTGAAAGCTCTTCTCTGTAAGTGTAAAGGATGAGAAAAATGTATTACATTTCTTTTTTTCTGTGTTTCTGGAATTATTACTCTGTTACATATGGTTTGTTAAATGTTTGACTGTTCAATTGTTCTATTTTTTTAAATCAATAATCTTAATAAATAAAAAATTAAGAAAAAACTCTAATCAGTCCAAACTTCTTCTTCTTCTTCTTCTTCTTCTTCTTCTTCTTCTTCTTCTTCTTAAAAATTAAACCCACAAATTCTAATCCCATGACAATTTAATGATAGCTACAACCCTGAATGTGCCAAACCAAGTAAAGTGCTGACAGTCTTCTTGAAAAAGACTAGTTCACAGTCCTGTCCGCATTAAAATATTGGATTTCACCACTGATTTTTATTGTCAGCTCTCACTTCCATCCTTGGGAACATTTAAAAATAGTTTCTGAAGTCAAAGCAGGAGAATGCCTATCCAGACAGCAAGACAAATTTCTCAGTTCTTTTAAAATCTCTGTGTATTTTCTTTGCCCTTGGTCAAAGGACAAACGAATAATAGAATCATAGAATCACAAGAGTTGGAAGGGTCTCCACAGGATATCAAGTCCAACTCACATTCCCATGCAGAAAATCCAGCTAAAACATCCACAGCATGTAGCAGTCCAGCCTCTTTTAGAAGACAACAGCTACAGAAGGAGAATCCATCATCTTTCTAGCCAACTGATTCCATTGTTGAACCACTCTTACTGTCAAGAAGTTCCTTCTAAACTTTGATCAAACCTGGTGCTACAGTTTGGAACAACAGAGATCAAGCCTCCACCCATCTCTCTGTGACAGTCTTTTACATATTTAAAAACTGCAGTCACATCACCCCCAGTCTTCTCTTCACCAGGCTGAATTTGCCCAACTCCCTCAACCCTTTCTGCATATTACCATCCTTGTTGCTTTTGTTTGAGCCTGCTCTACCTTGTTTATAGCCTTGTTAAAATGGGGGATCTAGAACTGAATGCAGTATTCTAGGCAGATGAGGCCTGTCTAGTGCAGAATATAATGGGGCTATTATAATAGTATCAGATGAAGTGAAATAGAAAACACTTGAGGAAGAGATGAAGAAATAACTGCCTACCTTCCACTCTGTTTGTTATTTCCTCTGTGTTCCTGGTTTTCCTCTTCAACTACCCTTTCCTGACCACCTACAAGCTCATCAGCAGTATCTGGAAACTTCCTGGGCTGCCACAGTGATGCTTTTGACTTCATTATCCACTTTTAGTGCCCCTTCTCCCACTTTTCTGCTTTCACCTCACTACATTTTGTATAACTACAAACATGCTGTGTTCTTACTGAGCAGCTTTCACTCCTGCCCCATATTTCCCCCCAGAAGATTCTCTGAAAACCTTGGGTTTCCATCAAGTCTGGTATATGTCTTGTGGCTTATGTGTGTAGAGTGACATGTTGAGTACATAAGAAATGACACTTGGCCCTGCACTTTGCAAACAATGGGAGTGATATTACAACAGAAGCAAACAAACAAAAAACAAAACAAAAAACAACAACAAAACAAAAAAAACACAACTAGAAATTTGCTGAATTAATTGATCTTCCTATGATTTAGCATTATAAACCATTTTAAAACCCCCCCAGTAATATCATTATTATTTTCAGTCTTTAAAAGTATGGAAATAGTGGGCCTTTATGTAAGGATGGGGCTGAGCCATGATGGCACTGCTGGCATGCGGTAGGGCTTGGGAGCAGGTGGTCGCTCCGCACTCCTGAGGTCTAAAATCACCCCCAGACCGCCGCTTTCCAGCAGTCTGTACCAAGCCAATATGTACATACTGCCCCCTGCTCTACTCAGTTTTGTGCCTAAATGTTTCATACTCTCTAACTCAATGGTTCCCAAATTTTGGTCCTTTAGGTGTTTTTGGGTTTCAACTGCCAGAAGCTCTAGCTAGACTGACCAAGAGTCAGGAATTCTGGGAGGCAAAGTCCAAAACATCTGGAGGGTCAAAGTTTGGGAACTACTGCTCTAACTGTTCCTATTAATCCTCTATTATCTTATTTGTTCAGCTGGGTTTTAAATGTTTCAATTTCTCTCCCTTCTTCCCATTTCCCCTTTGTCTTTGGCTTCCTTCAGGTGCTGCAAACTGCAAATACCATGAAATAGCATTCAGATCACTTCGGTGGAAGGGTGTGTGCGAAGTCTTGCCTTTCCATATTGATTCAGGCAAAAGCAATCTGTTGCAGCCTTTCCTAGATTGTCTGTTCTTACTCACTCATTCTCTTGCCATCTTGAACATATCACATTGCTTGGGCAAATATATTCATTTTTCTCAATGAAATGTTGGTGAGTATGTGATTTTGAGGCTCCTGACCTCAAACCAGAAAGAAAATGTTTCTGGAATTGACTGCAACATTATTTCTGCTTGCAAAAAATGCTGGCCACAGGATAGCACAACTTTCATGGGGTTGGGAGATGCTGAAAATAGCCATTTGACCCCTAGTGTGTGACTACTCCTGCTCTACCATTTGTCCAACAGATACATCTAGTCCTACTATGTTAGTGGAGTTATTCCTTCAGCTAGAATTACAGGGCATAGCCAGTTAAAGGTAAATATTTTAAATCCCCGCAAGGAGTCATAAAGTGTTTTTGAATGTGCACAGTAGATCAGTTCCAAAAACAAGTATAAACTATGTGGCACACCAAAGGAATTCAAAATGCATTCAAAATTTCACAAGGAATTTAAAAGAATTCAAATTCTGTTGACTATAACAGGACATCCTCTCTCTTTCCCCTTCTCCTTACTCACTCATTCACTTACTTCCTCTCTCTCTAGAAGACTTTGATTTCTTCAAGGTTGTAGCACTTCTGACCATTGCCCATGTCAGTTGATGTTGATGAAAAGACGTCAAAGCATCTAGAGGTAACCAGTGTGGGGCAGGATATGAGTAAAAATATGACATATGAAAAAGAAACCCTGTACAGATAAGCTCTCAAGGTCATGCTGAACAAAGGCAGCAGTGATAACCTGCATGCATCAGAAATTTAAGTGCTGTCATCACTAATACAGCCAATACCTGCTTCCTAAGGCATCTGCTTCATGAATAATCAATGAGGGAGCTGTGAATAAGCAGATGGAGTGTAGCTGATGAGTTCCCTCTGGGCAGACATAACACAGTTAGCAGTTATGTATAACAAGAATCACATAATATCAGACTTCTGTGTCTACATGGGCCCACCAGTATAAGGAAGCAAATCACATTGAGGATAACATGGATTAAGGTTAGGAAAGGGGAGACTTAGAAATAGAGAAAGGCAAAATCACATACCAGCAAATATGATACAAGTGCATTCAGGTTTTAGAAAACACATTGCCTTATGCTAGCACTGCAGAAATAGAGGTAAACAGCTAACAAAGAAAGAGCTTATTTTGAGCCATGGAAACCAAGAATTGGTTTTCAGTATGCAGATTTAGTTTGGAGATGTGTGAAAACAAATGTTCCTTATATAGAAATAGCACTGGTACTTTATATTTTATACTGCTTCATAGTGAACTAAAGACTCTCTAAGCACTTTACAACATGTAAGGCAATTGCCCCCAACAAGCTGGACACTCATTTTACTGACCTACAAAAGGATGGAAAGCTGAGTCAACCTGTACCCCACAATGTTGTGGCTGCAGTACCGGCGCTTAACCACTGAGCCTAGTGCATATCTGCCAATTTTTCACAGAAGAAAATTGTGACACCTGTTACAAAGCAATAGCAGACTGGTCAAGATGACAAAAGTTATTAACGAAGAAGGAAAGACAAGCTAGGACAGGCTGCAATCATTTACTTTTGCCTGAGTCTACAGGGAAGATTCTGCCATCTCCTGTCCTCTCTTTAATTGAGTTAACTTAGTGTAAACTCTTTTTGTACTTTGAATTTCATCTGCAGCAATGCAAGTAAGCTGAGGAGAAAGTGGGAAAGTGGGAAGAGGAATGAGAAACTAGGACATTTTAAAAGCAGCTGAAAAAGTGGGGTGACAGAGAATTAATTCAGACTGCCAATGCCAAATAATAATAATAATAATACACACACACTCACATATTACCAGTTTGGTAGATGAAGGGATTGTTGTGGATGTAGCAACAATCTAAGATATGCAGATGATACCATAGGGTTAGCAGAAAACATTACAGACTTAGAACAACTACTGCGGAAGTTCAAGGAAGAAAGTGTAAGGGCAGGCTTACTGGTGAACATAAAGAAAACCAAAATAATTACTATGGAGTATGTTCATAAGTTCAACCTAGACAATGGGGAAACAGAAATAGTAAAAGAGTTCTTGTACCTTGGATCAAGCATAGATTAGAAAGGGGATTGCAGTCAAGAAATCAAAAGAAGACTTAGGGGTGAAACAGATGGGCCAGGAGGGGGGTCTTGAAGCTGTCCCTTCCAGAGATGGATTGGGGCTGCGGTGAACACATGCCTCAGCCTCAAAATACTTGAAGCTGGACAAAAAAGGAGTGGCAAAGATCCGCTCCTTTTTTGGCAGGGGAAAAGGTGGCTTTCCTGCCCCGCCATGGCTGCATGGTGGCTTCAAGCTGCTCTAGCAGCATGCACCAGTGCACCCTTGAAGCCGCATATGTGTGGACAGCTGCCCAGCTTCCAGGCAGCTTAAGGCAGATTCTGGACATGAGACATATGAATGTTGTACTCTGAAGCTGACCAAATGGTGGCTTAAAAGGACTGTCTGTTCAGTCCCTAAGAATGGGAAAGGCAGCTCTAAAAGAATTAGAAAAGGTCCAAAAGACTATTAAAAAGGTCACAAGTATGAATCTGCAAGAACTAAGAAGAGTAGTGAATGATCGGGAGTCTTGGAAATGTCTCATCCACAGGGCTGCCATGAGTCAAGATTGACCTGAGGCTGGTTAACAATCACAAGCATATCTTGATTTCAGTAAGGCCTTTGATAAAGTCCCCATGATATTCTTGCAAACAAGCTAGTAAAATGTTGGCTAGACAATACAGGTGGATTTGTAACTGGTTGGCCAGCTGAACCCAAAGAGGGCTCAGCAATGGCTCCATCCTGGAGAGAAGAGACTAGTGGGGTGCCAAAGGAGTCTATCCTGGGCCCAGAGCTATTAACATCTTTATCAGTGACTTGGATGATAGAATGGGGGTCATGCTTATGAAATTTTAAGATGATGCCAGATTAGGAAGAGTAGCTAATACCCCAGAGGGTGTGCTCAAAATTCAAAATGAATTTAACAGATTAGAAAGCTACACTGAAACTAACAAAATGAATTTCAACAAAGAGAAATGTAAGGTACTGCATTTAGAAAAAATAAAATGTATATAGGATAGGGAACACCTGGCTTAGCAATAGTACGTGTAAAAGGGATCTAGGAGTTCTAGTAGATAACAAGTTGAACATGAGTCAACAGTATGATGCCAATGTGATTCTAGGGTGCATCAATATAAATTTAGTGTCTAGATCAAGGAAAATAGTAATGTCACTCCATTCTGCTTTGGTCAGGCCTCATCTGGAATATTGTGTCCAGTTCTGGGCACCACAGTTCAAAAAGGATGTTGAGATGTCCAGTGGATGGTGACCAAAATGGCAAAGGGTCTGGAAACCATGCCCTATGAGGGGAGGATTTGGGGGGGGTATTTGGAGAGAGAATCCTCTGGATGCAGCCCAGAGGATTCTGGCAAATGTATATAAGCCCTCTGAAGGATCTCTCTAATGTTCTCACTAAACATGTGAGATGGTGGTGAAGAAAGCTAAAAGCTGTATCTCTATATATGAGATAATTTTGTAATGTCTGAGTCAAGTTTCAGCTCAGAAGTTAAAATCCTCCATAGCTGTTCCCAAGCTCTGAAATTTCCTCCCTAGGGAGGCCAGGATGGCTCCATCCTTGATGTCCTTCTGGTGGCAGATAAATAAATGTCTATGCTGCCAGGCTTTCACATGACAGGGATGCTGTTTTGTTTTTGTTTTAAGGGTTTTAAAACTTCAACTTTTAATAATGTAATGTTTTTAATTGTTGGAATTGTTTAATTGTTTTTTAAACTTATATTCTTCATTTTTTTTTTTTTTTTGGTGTTTTAACTTGGACTATTTTAGATTTGTAAGCTGCCTTGAGTCCCTGTACTGGGAGGAAGGTAGGATATAAAAAACATAATAATAAATAATATGTAATTTTAATGCTATCAAATGAAAATGAGAATTCTGAGGAGAAGTAACCAAATGAGGAGGCCCTGGGACTGACAATGGTTCCCTGTCAGGTTGTGAGTCTTCCTGAAATGGTACTTTTTAAAATAATTTTTTGAAAAAATTTCAGATGGACACCCTGGTTCTATTTTTAAAATGATGACATTCAGTGGAGAACGTCTTTGTTATTCTATTCAGACTAGATTCTGATCACAAAAGCAATTGATAATAAGTGACATGTCAATGAAGAGGTACTGTATAATGCTGCATTAAACATTTATGCTGAGACAAAACATAGTACTGTTTAGAAGCTTGTAATATCTATAACATAACTCATCCTGGAACAATGAATTTAGCAATAGTTGGGAAGTGTTAAAAATCTAAAGACTTGAACCAGCAGATATGTGTGACAAAAAGGCCTGTAAAAACACATTGTTGTAGCTGGTTAATAATTAATTTTTTTTTATCTTGCATGCTGTTATTTATTGGATAAAATGCTACCTGAAGATAATGCAATGGTAATGGCAATCTGAATGTTTTCAGTAGATAGTTTAAATACTACCTGACAAGTCCCTCTTTACTCAAAATCGATACCCAGTGCTGCAGTCATTTGTTTCATTTACAAATTATCAGATTGCCACCACTCCCCTTCATTTTCTAATTAAATTGTGTAAAAATTACCAGCAACAGAAGACCTGCTTGATCCCCCTATTGAATATTTTCCTGTTCACCCATGAGATAAACTCTACATCAAGTGAGTTTTGTTTCTGTCTCTCTCCACTCACACTGACTGTAAGAGTCACTTGATTTGCCTTTCCATATATTTTTAATAATAAAAAAAAATCACTTCTCTAAGAGCTAGTGTATTCCTCCTACATCACTCTCACAAAGGAGAGAAAATTGCTTTATGGGCTGATTACAAGAGGCTTTTCTGATGCTGGGATATTTTAACATCTGTTAATTAGAGATCAGAAACTCATTGTGTGGTGGACTAGTAGCAAAAGAATACAGAGAGGCCCAGGAACGCATCTCCCTCTGTACAAACCATTGCTCTCACCTAGCCTATTAAAATGCTGTCTTTTAATAGATTGAATTAATCCTCTCTATAAAAGAGGAAATTAGACTGTTGGTTTAATCACTAGCACTTTCATCTTGGCTTTTCCTCTGCGATACAAGGAGAGCTTATGACCCATTTCATTAAGGAATTACATACCATTTGCATGGATTCCACACAGGAAATGTACCATTGAAAGAAGTAGAAGAGAAACAGTTTGCTCTCTGTTTCTCATTGCTTCTGGTTAATCACCATCTATATTATCAAAAAGTAGCATAGATCTGGAATTTGGGAATACCTGGAGAAAGTTTCAGAATGACACATTTTACACAGTCTGGGTACGAGTGTAAGACATTAGTGCAAATCTATTGCCATAACTACAATAGACATATTGAATCAATAGGATTTACCTATGGCCCGGTACAAACGGGCCAAAAGTGGCATGGCAGCACTGATTCTAGGTTTCGGGAGTGCGCAGCAACTGCATGCTCCCGAATGCTAGTATATACGGGCACCGCCATTTTGGTGTGGGCACATTTAGACAGCACGCTTACCAATGATGTGTCTTGTGTGACATGTCCAAATGGCATGGCGCACAAGACACGTCACTGTGATGCCCCAGGGAGCTAATGGCGCCTTGGTGGCATTGCGGGAAGGAGCCTCATTTTGGAGCTCCTTTTTGCAGCTGATCATTGTCGCAGCCATGTGGTTCTGTGGCAATGATCTGGAGGAGAAAGGGACGGCCTCTGGCCACCCCTTTCTTCTAATCTGTACCAGGCCTATGTGTTGAGTCATCTTTTAATAAGTGATTAAATGAGTTTGCTCTAGTAGTAAATACTAGAAATACTGAATAATTTCTAGGCCTCTACCTGCACTACATGGATTTTACCTGAATGTGAAACCAAAGATTTTTCACATTCTGCATTTCATTTCATGATGATGTTATAGACTTGATTTCTAGGAATTGTTAAAATTTATAAATTTCTCATTTTTTTCTGTATTCAAATGTTAAAACCTCAAGTTCTTTCAGACACTAATATGAAAGAAAATAGTCAGTTTTGGTAAATTCTTCATAAATAAGCTGAAATAAAATTCTCCTTAATTTACACCAAGCAAATCAAACAGAGGCTTAATAATGATATCATACCTGCCAGCATTACAAGTATTAAAGATGAAGAGCTTTTCAAGGAAAAAAAAGGTGGATGTACTAATCCTGCACTCCTGTGAATGAGTACCCAGGTACTGAAAGATTATTAAGATGTAGGCATTCAAAGCCTTGGGCCTGCTAGGGAGGGAGGGAGGGAGGACTTCAGTCCCATTGTCTCAAATGGGGGCACAGCAGTGTGCACACACACCATTGGCAACAGCATGGGCATGCCACCTGCAGCTTCTCAAATCCACAAATGGCAAATCTGCAGATACCAAGGTTCCACTGTACTATGCTTATTTTTTAAAAATGTGTAGCTCCATTCATTTGCTAATCTCTATGAATGCACATCCAATCACCTCATCTTATAGGAGGAAACTGGCATACACACATTTCCTTGACCCCTGTAGTCTGGGAGTTTCTCCTTGATCATTTTTATTATTTAGCAAAATTTATATGAGAAAATAGAAATTTGCATATGTAAAATTTACACACACATCCAACAGTGGTGGCTGGTGATTTTGATGTCAAAGACAGTGATTTATTTTCTTTCTTTCTTTCTTTCTTTCTTCTTTTCTTTTCTTTCTTTCTTTCTTTCTTTCTTTGTTTTTTTTTTTTTTTTTTTTTTTGGCAATAGGGCTCAAAACTGTGGATTGACACTTTAAAATCAGATTAAAATTCAGAATGGATTCACAAGCCCATTGACATGTCAGCTACCAACCACCATTCTTGGACACATATGTAAACAATCAATATTTTTAAAGTTTAGTTTGTCAACCGTCCTGAAGTACCCCTCTGCAACTGATGAATTTAGGGGATGTAAACTGGAAATTAAAAGTTATGTGCTTCTGGAAAAAAGAAAAACTAGCCAGGATGTCATGTGCTTCTGGAAAAAGGAGGAACTAGCAAGGAGACACCTAGCAAATAACTATCCTTGCACCAATAGGCACATGAAGACCCCATGATTCTCTGCCTTCTCTGTGAATGTTTCCAGTCAAGGCAGCTTTCCTTCTCTTGCTGATCCTAGTTGCCTTCTCCTCTGATTTTTGTTTTGTTCAGCTAATCACTACAAAGGTTTTGAAATCATTTTGTAATCATTTATCGGTGAATTCTGATATATCAACATTTTAAGAACACTAACAGCCTCATGTGAAAATCTTTTGGAATTGTCTATGTGTTATGATGATTCCACTACACTTTGGGATGATAAAGGAACGATATAATGGTGTTGTGTGAAAATCTTCAGCAAGGAAACTCCACCAGAAAGAATAATAGAGCAGCAACACATTTGCTTAGCTTTTTTTTCTGGTATCAGTGGCATCACAATGCTTGGTGACACCTTTTACATAAGAGACTGCTGAGTGGGGGTGGCAGCAGTGACCTGCCTTGATCCCTTGTTGCTTGCCTCTCATGGTTTCAGTACCAGAGCAGTTCCTTCCCTGAGGAGAGAGCCAAGCCAGCAACAAAGCTGTGACAGCACGCTCATCCCTCTGCTGCCCTCAACACTGCCTTGGCTCCCTCCTCTTGGTTCCCTTACATCTGATGTGGGGAGGCTGCTGAGGGAGTGGCAGTGGCATTGGCAGTGACCTGACCTGTGCCCCCTGTTCACCGCTCATAGCTTCACTGTCGGCCTGGGTTCCCCCTAGTGAAGAAGCTGAGTTCATGACAAAGCCGTGGGGTGTATGCTTGCTCCTCCACCTCAGCTATTTCCCCAGGGAGGGAGCTGAGTGGCAATGAAGCCACAAAGGGTGCATTCACTCCTCCTCAGCCCTCGCCACTGTCTCAGATCCCTCCTTGGGGATGGGTGACATTGAAGCCATGAGGGGCGTGCTTGCCCCCTGATGCAGTGGGAGGAGGACTCTACCCAGGTGCCATCCCTCCTGTGTGGTGTCATCTGTTGTGGCCCACATCTTTGCACCCACTCAGTGATGCCACTGTCTGGTAGTTCAATATCTTGTTCTTGGGAAATTATTCTACAGAAAATTATACTTTTTGTGTGTGCAAACAATAGCCATTATTCTATATCAGCTACTTATCAGTAGTTTGTTGTTGTGTGCCTTCAAGTCATTTCTGACTTATAGCGACCCCGAGGTGAACCTACAATGTGGCTTTCTTGGCAATTTTTTTCAGAAGAGGCTTGCCATTGCCTTCCTCTGAGGCTGAGAGAGTGTGCCATGCCCAAGGTCACCCAGGTTTCCATGCTCAAGTGGGGATTCAAACCCTACTTAACTAAATAAACTTTACCTGCCCACCCGCCCCCAAACATGATAGAAGTGTCTTTCACCTGTGTTGTTTATATATGTTGTTATATTTCTTGGTCTGTTTTAACTGTTTTTATTTGTTATTGATAGTTTAATTATATTTTTAATTTTATACAATGTAAAAAAATAAGTTGTATCTGTTTTAACTTTTGTAAACTGTCTCAACTCTGAGAATAATAATGAAAAACGCTGGGAAGTAAATAAATAGATATAATTCCTATGCTGGAAACATGTTTTTGTGTCTAAAAAGTCATGTGTATTTCTCAGCAGAATTTTCCCGTCACATCACTTTGAGATGTGCAAATATGGGGAGAGTACCCGCAGAGGAATGTTCATTTTCTCCCATATCTAGGAGAAAACTATAGTAATTATTCAAGGATAAAACAGTTGAGGATTTACATCCCTACTTTAAACATGCACAAGAATGTTATGGGACATTTCACTTGCCCTGAACAGCACTCTGTTATGTTATTTCTTACATAAATTGCATGGTACAATAAAGTAGTTACAAGGAAAGATCAAATTGTGTGAGAAGAAATGTAATACCCATGTGAGTCAGGGCTAAGATGTAAAGCCCACATTTTTGTTCTTGTGTATTTAATGAATAATAGTTCTATATTCCCCATTATTCTCAAAATACCCTTTGGACTCACCTGTGTTTGATGCTGAATGCAGTTTTACTTGCTACTATTCAAGAAATGCAATCAAAGAACAAGACTGTTCCAAGGTCCAGGCTCTGCCCTTGAAAAAGTAGACAGTGTCATCAATAGACATGCTTAATGGTTGACTTTAAATGCTAGGAGTTTGTTAAAGGTTCACTTGGCAGATAAAGTAATAGATTTATGAGATAGCCGTTGAGTGTCTTGGAGAGAAGTGTATTCCACTGCCAAAGCAGAGTAGGTCAGCCAGAATATTATAGATGCTCTCATTATGAATCATCCCAAGATGGAACAGCTGTGGCATTGTCCATATGCAACAAAAAGCAATAATCAACCCAAGAGCTACTGAATGAAAAATAGCTCTTGATGCCTCTATGGAATTAAGCTGCATGAAGGAATTCATGATTGTCCCTTATTCACTGGAATCAGAAACAAAGACTAGTGAAATGCAATTCAAGTATTTCTAGAGTTTCTTTGGTTAAAAGTGTCAATATAGTTAAGGGGGCAGTTTGGCAGGTGATAGAAACAAGCTGCCCAGCACATCAGAAAGTGAATAGGAGATTTTAATTCAAAAAGTAGATGAAGACAACAATTTTATCATCTAGTCACTTTCTTGGGAATTCCAGGCCTTCTTGGAAATATGTGCATAATTCAAAATTGTTCTTTTTTACAAAGTCTTTTTTATGCCTGCCCAGCTCCCCATTTTCCTCCTTGTCCTCTGTGTAGTTGGTGACGGAGGGTTGGAGAAACATAGCTTTCAGTGTTAGGATACAGCAGGATGTCTGCAATAAACAATCTAATAAAGTCGAAGGCTTTCATGGCCAGCATCCATTGTTTTTTGTGGGTTTTTTGGGCTATGTGGCCATGTTCTAGAAGATTTTCTTCCTGACGTTTCACAAGCATCTGTGGCTGTCACCTTGAAGATGCCAACCACAGATGCTGGCGAAACGTCAGGAAGAAAATCTTCTAGAACATGGCCATATAGCCCGAAAAACCCACAAAAAACAATCCAATAAAGCTTGAAATGGGAAAGAATGGCATTCTACTCTAGCCAATTCTATTGTTGCTGTGTTTATCTGCCTGAAATGAGTACGATAAACAGCAACAGCCACCAGAATCCCTTAAGTGAAATGAGGAAAAAAGGGGGGAAATAGATAAGCCTGCCTCCCCTTCCCTGCGTAGCATGTTGAATAAAGCATAATTCTATGTTTTCCCACCAAAATGGAAATCAGAGAGAAGTGGAGGGTACTGAAGAAAAAAATCATCCCTGGATGAATTTCGAAGGAACTTCCAAATGTGTTTTTGTTTTGTTTTCAGAGAAGGGTGACATGACCTGCTGCATGTTATTATTTTGTATAAAAGGTTTTCTGAAACATGTTGAAATGCTCTTCTTTTTAGTAGTGTAGGAAACAATTTTTGGATCTGTGGGGATGACTCATACAATTTTCCCTAACTACATGGTTTATGTATCTCAACTAATCTGGAGCAGTCAAGAGCCAGTGTGGTGTAGTGATCTGAACATTGGATTATGTCTCTGGAGAACAGCAGAGACCTAGTTGGGGCAAACCACACTCTCTCAGCCTCAGAAGAAAGCAAGGGCAAACCCCCTTTCAACAAATTCTGCCAAGAAACCCCCATGATCTTAGAGTTGCCATAAGTCAGAAATGGCTTGAAGGCACATAACAACAACAACATATGAAGAATCACAGGGGAAAAATCACACAAATGTGAACTATACAGCAAGTAGTGTATAAGGAAGAAATCAGGGAGATTTTTAAAAAATCTTTCTTCTCCAAACCATTGCTGGGTCTGTACATTACAAAACATTGATGGTTCGGGTGTTGTTTGCAGATTGTTATTATTATTTGCACGAATGCATTTTTCACAAAAAAATTGTACTGGAAAGCAAGCAAACAAACAAACAAAACCATGGCAGTTGAAGATTTAAATGGCCACTGGGATTCAAAGCAGCTCACAATTTAAAAGAACAATACAATTAAAAGCAACATTGGTTGGGGAAAAGATTTTCTATGAACATTGTTTGACTAATAATAATAATAATAATAATAATAATAATTTATGTTTTCCTATTGATTGCCACTGTATTGATAGTGCTTATTGTTATTGTCTGCTTTATATGGCTGGGGGGCTGGGAAAGGATTAGTTTGTTTTTTATTGGCCTGTTACAGACAGCCAAAATAAAGCTGCTTCGAGTCACAGTGGAGATATGGGATTTCAATGATGCATGCGTCCTAAGAGTCCAGAAGCCACACTAAAGCCATGCTCCAGTCCTTAGGGCTGGAGCATGGCTTTGGTGTGAGTTCTGGACTCTTAGGACGCATGCATCATTGAAACCCCATATCTCCACTGTGACTCGAAGCAGCTTTATTTTGGCTGTCTGTAACAGGCCATTGTATCTTTATTGTACTTCCACTGTTGTTAGCCACCCAGATTCCTCATTGATTGGGTGAGTTACAAATAAATTATTTATTATTATTATTATTATTATTATTATTATTATTACAAAAAGTGAACCTTAAATTAAAATTAAATAATCAACAGTATTAAAACACTTATTTCTTACTTAATCTGCCTTGGTAGAATTAGGCCATACTTTCAGACCATTTAATTTCACCTGTCCCAGGTATGCCTTCAATTTGCGATTCATCCAGTGGAACCATTGGCACTTCCTAGGGCCAGTCCACAGGTCCCTACATTCCCCAAATGATGCCTTGGGCTATGAAGGCACACAAGCTGCAAGGGCCAGGTCTTTTCCATTGCACTCACTGGCCAAGTGCATCAATGGTGGGAACCTGATTAGTTCACAGTGCTGCCACTCTCACCACAGGAAGAACAGTTACTGGAATGTTTGACTGGCTGCTGGCTTAACTGTAGAGGACATGTGTGTGCTTTCTTTCACAGTACATGCTGAAAGCTAGTAGCTTAGCCAAAGGAAGTGGTAGAGGAGAAATAATGCTGGTGCCTCTTGTGGGTGCCCCTCCTGCTTCTGTCTGAGCTGGATGGGATTTCCACAGGCCATCTATCTTAGCTGCCACGACCTGTTGACTTAATTCCACCTTGCACTGCAATACAATGAGATGTTGCTGGGGTTCCACTTGTACTGGGCCTTCCACCCCTTGTTTCTGCAGGGCATCCTATAGACTGAGTGAAAGCACATAAGAGAGTACTTTAAAGGAAATACTTTTTTCCAAAGGAAGACATTTATATGGGCAAAAACATATATCTGATGTGAAGGCACCTTCTTTTGGGCACATTTATTACAATGGATACTTGTTATCCATTGGGTTTGGTTTCAGGACTCTCCATGATCTGTGGATGCTCAAATCCCATTAAATACAATGGCACAGTATAATGGTGTCCCTCACATGAAATGGCAAAATCAAGGTTTGCTGTTTGGAATGTATACAGTATGTATTTTTAAATATTTTCAAACTGTGGAGGGCTGAATCCACAGATAAGGAATTTGTGGATATGGAAGGCTAACTGTAGAATTTATAAGTTAAAGAATAGTCTAGATCATTTAAGCCAAGATCACCAAAGTAACCATAAATCCTAAGCCCATAACCATAACTGTAAGCCCAATGCAAATTGGCTAAACAGTTCTCAGCTACAAACAACCTGGTGGAATGTCTTAGATGTTCGTGAATGTAGCTAGGAGTCTGGAACTCCCCCCTGAGGTGGGAAAATATCCCAAGTGCCAAAGCATCCATTTTATTCTGCTCTCTTCTCATGTTCCACCTTGAGGTAATTATCCTTTCTTTCCTTGGAAGGTCTGAAAATGTATTATAAGCTGGCCATCTCATTGGGCAGTTGTCTTTTATGACTTGTGATTCTTGGGCCCTGTCTGTACAGGACAGAATACTCCAAGAGAAGCCTGGACTTCTGGTCCATGCACTGCACTGATGTTCCTCTATTACATGGTATTCCCTTTGTGATGCCAGGTGGCTTTGTGCACATGTGCCACTCAGTCTGGCCACCACCACAACATGTAACTTGCTTTTTGATCAGAACAAAGTGCCCAGCATCACTTACATGGCTGGGCACCTTGTCCTGGCTTCAGAGCGAGAAACTTGGCACAGCCAGCTGACTCACTGTAAAGAGCCACCTGGCATCACATTCAAGGGCACCAGAACTTGGGGTTTGGCTGTGTGTCATCTGGACTCCCTGCCAAGAGGATCAGGGGTGGGGGGAGGTTTTATGTGGCTGGAGCAGACAGGGTTATTATCATCAACCCTTTCTTTTACCTGGAAAGAAAACTATTGTTCAGCTTTGTTGCCCAGATAATGGGCCCTTATCACAGCCTCATAGATGCATTGTCTTCTCTTTTTTATTATTAATAAGTTAAGTTGCAAAAGCAAAGTAGTAGCTGTGTTCAGAGAAGTGCTTCCCTTCAAAGCATCCTGCCACACTGAAATCCAGTTTAACATTAACATTTGCCATCTTGCAGAATCCTGATAAAGAGTTCCACAGCTATGGGAATACATAGAAGCTACCACACAGAAAACCCTGAAGTCTTAATTTTTAAAACTGTTCCATTAATCTAGGTAATATGCTTGTCACATACATTCTTCCATCAAATTTATGGTGATTTATCAAGCTAGTTAACAGATCAATTAACATGATCTTAAGAAGCAACCAAATGCAATGGCATGTGAGCTACCTAGAGATCCTATAATATTAAATGAATATAAATTTTCAAATGAAGGTTAGTTGGCAGTATTTTTTTCTAATGCAAAATGCCATCCAAATTCTGCTGAAGACCAGTGCAAACTGTCAGAGGACAGATGGCTCTGGATACTCATATATTATGTATGCCTTTATGTTATAGCTTTAGAATGAATGATACTTAATTATGGCACTGGATACATTTTCAGATCCCTCTTCTCCTGCCTGTATATGCACTCACATCAGACCTGGTTGTGGCCTGTGGGTAAAATTATATTCTCATGTTGCTGAAGCTAAGTCTAATAAGGGCCTTGACAGATGATCATTTGGGCCCAGAAGTATGCCTCCCTGGGTTTCATGATGGAATAATGTTTATATACATGTGTTCCAGTTTAGAGATGGTCAGCAATATATAGTCTGTGGAATATATGGAGCACCCACTTTTTATGTGGCTTTCATAACTGTATTTGTCCTTCCACACCCCCAAACCTTTGGTGGTATAGTGGCAAAAAAGATCACATTTTCCTTATATAACAAAGTATATAGAGAATTATTTTAAAGAGGAACTGCAGTCCTAGAAGCCTTCCAGAAATTCAAATCAAAAGTCTCAGATTACACATGAATTTCCTGGTTCAGACTGAATTGGTTAGAAGGAGTAGTATCCGTCTGCATTGTAGTATCCTTGCTTAATCATGGTTCTTTCACCTACACTCTGTGCTATGGCCCTTGGTAATCATTTTTTCAGGATGGCACATTTAGGATCTCATTATGTTGTCACACAACACTAGTCAAAGTGTACATCTGATAGCCCAGTAAGTGTTAGGATAAAAACTATGAGGAAGTTTCTGGTTACTTTATTTGAATAAATGCATAGACTAGGAAAAGCCTTTCTAAAGGATCTGTGGAAACCTAGTATCCAGAGCCAATTAAATGAGGTCACAGAGTTGACTCATCTGAAAAGAGAACAGTGTGCCACTGTCCTCTTCATTTAAAAATGTGAGCAAAGAAACATGAATTGGACATGGCATGATCATATTATTTATGAAAGATTATATGCTGTCCAGGGAAGTCCAGTACTTTCGTACTTCACTCTGCAACTAATGACTTTCCTTATTATAATCACAACCATGCTTGTATTAATGTCATTACCTTACTTTGTACCTTGGTCAGTTTCATTCTGTACAGACCTACTGTAGGGACAAAAGAGAAGCTAAATCCTCTTAGCCACCTTTGTTTCAGTGATCTTTGGAAATGAGTGCTGACATTTATTAATATCTATTTTATACTCTTTTCTCTTGCATCTCTTGTGGTGGTTCACCTATCTAAGGATGGCCTCACAGCTCTAACCCTAGAACTCCTATAACTCACTTTGCCCCTTTACCTTCAACATCTTCAAGCAGAGGCTGGATGACCATCTGTTGGGGCTGCTTTGATTGAGAGTTCCTGCGTGGCAGAGAGTTGGACTGGATGGCCCTTGTGGCCTCTTTACGATTTTATGATTCTATTATTTTCACTGGATCCGGCATTTGAGACTCAAGATGACCCCTAAACTGGACAAGAGGCTGTGATGATTAGTGAATTCAGTATGGCAAAGCACAATTAGTTGTACTTCCAATTCTTAAATGAAAATAGTCAGATAATTGTAGAAAATAAAAGCAGTAAAAAATTGTTATGTAACAATTAAGTTAAACATGAACTCTCTGAACTCTTTCCATATTCCCAACTCCCCAAACCCTATTTAGATCTTATCCATTGTGTCCTAACCAACCTTCCCTCTATTTCTCTCTATCCTAATTCCATTTGATCCTTCCTGTAGCTAACCATGTAACAGACAAGCCTCTGGTTTTTGTATTTGTCCACCCATAGCCTCTGAAGGTTGTGATTGGCTGGTTCTAACTTGGTTTGTTGAGTTTCTCACTTCCAACTCCCCTCCCCACAACTCTACATTGAATGGTTATGCAAAGGGATCTTATAACACTTTTGAGACTAGGGGCCTGAATAGACCTGTTGGAAAAGCTGGCTTCTGGTTGGATTGGGGCTGTGGCGTTTTGACAATGCATGCCCCCAAGATGCCCAGAAGCCACCCTGGGGTGAAACAGCTGATCAGATGGGGGGGGGCTTGAAGCTGCTCCAGCATTGTGGTGTTTTGATCATCTGGAAGCTGCCTAAAGGTTGCACTGGCCACCTAAGACAACCCAAAACCAGCCCCAAAAGGAGATAATCCTTTCCACTCCAATTTGGGCAAGTTGCGGAGGGTGCCTTTGTGACCACTGTGTGTGTTTGCTGTGGTCCTGACGTATTTTCGGTGGGACATTTTCACTTAGGACTAGTTCTACTCTTAGGCAGAATGCAGGGGTTGTTCACATGTGCCAAATAAAATATCCTTCCCCATCTTTCCAGTGAGCAATCTGGATGATTCAGGGCCCAACCCCCAGTTCTGGTGTGAACTCTCCAGATGACAAATGGCCAGTTCAGCACCAGATCCAAGGTATGCCCTGATTACAACAGTTTAATATAAATCACCTTTTGCTGCAAATCTTCCTGAAAAAGCAGCTGTGACAGCCAATGTCACCACAACCGGCATGAGTTGCTTGCCCTGAGTCAGAACAATGCGCCCAGCCATGTGATTTGCTATGAGCATCTTATTTAGAACTGGCACCAGTGACAGTGGCCAGTACAGCAGTACACATGTGCAAACAGTTTCCTGACATGCAATGGAGTGTCCAAGCTTACAGGAGGATGTCAGGGCAGATTTGGAGTCAGAATACTCTGGACTGCCTGAGATGAAGGTCTCAGACAATTCATTTTGGAACAGAGCCATGTATGCCATATGAGCTAGTTTAGGCTCCTTTCCCAGCTCTCAGGGCCTGTCCCTCTTTCCAAGTATTCAGGATAAGGAAACAAATCTGAGAGTGAAAGCACTGCTTTGAAAAACAAGGCATGTTCATGTAGTGTACTAGTGGTTTTTGCTATTGTAGTCTCCTTGGGGAGCTGCTGTAAACTTCCCAGGGGGGCTGCCTGGCCATATCTATCCCTCCTTCCCCCTTTTCAAAGTTTCTCAGACCACAGTGGGCACAGCGAGAGGGAGCTGTTGATACTGAGAAATGCTAAGTTGCCTCAATAGTCACTGCCTCATAGGGTACTATACTAGCTTTCCCCTTACCATTGTTGCAGGTTTTTCTATCTTACTGTTGTTAGTTAGTTTTCACAGTTCTGTTCCCACTGTTCTCATCCTAGCCTGCTGTCCTTAGGGAAGTAATGGAAACTATGCATTAGCCAGTATGGATATGAGATTTAGCTGTTAACCCAGTCAGTTTTCATAGAGAGAGGCAGTCTGCATCTGCACTGCAGAAATAATCCAGTTTGACACCACTTTAACTGCTATGACTCAGTGCTATGTAATTCTGGGAACTGTAGTTTGTTGGTGCACCAGACCAAAACAGAAATCTATAGTGATGTCAAACCAGATTATTTCTGCAGTGCAGATGCAGCTGCAGTCATCTTGTACAGAGGCCTCCAACTGGAAAATATAGTGGGCCAGCTGTGGTGTCTTGGTCAAACTTGAATGTAACAAAAATCCTTAGGAACAAGTGGTTAAAAGGAGGAGGTGGGCTAGCAAAGCACCCCTCCTGCTTTCAATCTAGCTGCTTCTAGAAGAATCATAAGTCTTAGTGGCAAATTAGCTCATCAGAACATTGCAGACATTTAAAAAATAACTTGCTTCTTTAGATATGCTCCTTAAGGTGTCCTTAACCAGGAGTTGACATGAGACATGAGAGCATGAGTGAAACTAAAATGTGTACCATGCAGCTCTGAAGAGCTTCCAAGGGCATTCATGAGGGCTTGTTTTCTTCATTTCAGTGGTTAGATGTCAAATAAATATTCCATTTACTTCTGTGCAGAATATCAGTTAACAGCTTGTTAGGAAAAAAAAACATTTTAAAGGAATCATTCTTGTATTAAAAGGGAGAAAGTAGAGATTTGTGTCTGGAGTGTGTGTGTGTGTTTTAAAGCCCCCCCCCCCCCCAGACTTCATGTTAATTTAGGAAGGATCGTGGAATCTGAGGAGCTGTCCAAATATTAGTGTTCCTTTTTTTGAATTTTTATGACATGTTTATAGTTGCTTTTCTCCAAGATTTTTGTGGAGCCTCTTAACACAAGAGGAACAAGCAGTACAAAATAGGGAAGTAAAGAATATTGACAAATTTCTAATCTTCAATGTATTAATTCTGTTCATTCTTGAAAATGATGAGACGCATAGGAATGACAATGAGAGGATCAACGCATTAGGACATCCCATTGAAAAAATGCTCAACCATCAGGGATTCTTTCACACTATACAATTTGAGTACTATTATTCCACACTAACTGCCATGAGTCCATTCTGTGATATCCTGGGATTTGCCTTTTTGAGAGGGGTATTCAGAATTCTCAGCTAGAGATCTAGTGCCTCACCAAATTGCAGATCCCAGGATTCCATAGGATGTTGCCATGACATTTCAATTGGAATCTAGCACTATAACTGCATAGAGTCCCAGGGCCCCAGATGAAAAGGTCTACATATAAATATGTATTTTATTTTGTTAAACTGAACATTTTGCTTGCAAACTATTTTTATACATGCACAAACATTTTTTTAAAAGGTCCCAAGTACAACTATAATCTTGAATTATACAGCACCTCTCATAATCTGATGTGCATCAGAGGGCAGCCACATAAAGTGAGCCCATGGTTACAGTTTGTGCTGACTGTGAAAATCCTTGCCTGTACATTCTAGCACTCAAGAATGAATGATATCAAATAGGTGTTTTTCCTATTATGAGAATTACTTTATATTTATTTTTATTTTATTGTTGTACATTTATTTTTATTTTATGTTTTTCATTGTCACATTTTCCCTTCTTCTAGGAGGATGGAGAATGTGTAGTACTCCAGATCTTTCACGGCTGGGAATGCTGGCTAAGGCTTAACCACTGGTGGTGCAGTGGTTAAATGCCTGTACTGCAGCCATCCACTCAAAACCACAAGACCAGCAAAAGGGCCCAAGCTCGACTCAGGCTTGCATCCTTCCGAGGTCGCTAAAGTGAGTACCCAGACTGTTGGGGGCAAATTAGCTTACTTGCTAATTAGCTTACTTGCTGTTCACTGCTATGATCTTTGGAATAGCGGTATATAAATAAAACAAATTATTATTATTATTATTATTATTATTATTATTATTAAGGGGCTTGATGCCTAGCAAGAAGTGGGGGACCACATGTTCTCCATCCCTGTTTTACAGTCACCTGGACATTAGACTACTATCTCTTTAAGTACCCTTTAAGTTCTTTCTGAGTCTCAGGCCTGTTACAGACTGCCAAAATAAAGCTGCTTCGGGTCTCTTTGGAGGTATGCTGTTTAAATGATGCATGCATCCTAAGAATCCGGAAGCTGCACCAAAGCTGCATTCCAGTGCTTATGGATTGGAGTGTGGCTTTGGCGCGACCTCCGGACTCTTAGGACCCATGCATCATTTAAATAGCATACCTCCAAAGAGACCCGAAGCAGCTTTATTTTGGCAGTCTGTAACAGGCCTGATTTTATTAGTATTCTAATTCAAATGGAATCTGTCTCTATGCTGAACCAGTGTCTGCTGTCAGGAATGGACAGGATAAGGGCAAACAAATTGAAATTTAATCCAGATAAGACAGAGGTGCTCCTGGTCAATTGTCAGGCAGATCAGGGAATAGGGACTCTGCCTGTGCTGAATGGAGTTACACTCTCCCTGAAATCTTAGGCTTGGAGTTCATGGACTCTGAGCTTTGATGCCCAGGTTTCAGCAATGACCAAGAGCACATTTGCACAGCTACAACTAGTGTGCCAGCTGCGTCCATTCCTTGAGATGTTAGATCTGGCTATGGTAAGACATGCCTTGATTACACCAAATTTGGACTATTGTAACACATGGGGCTGCCTTTGGAAACTCTTCAGAAACTTCAGTGGGGTCAAAATGCAACAGCCAAAAAGCTGATCAGAGCCAGTTATAAGGAGCATATAACTCCCTTGTTGAAACAGCTTCACTGGCTACTGATTCATTTCTGGACACAGTTCAAAATGCTGGCCATGACTTATAAAACCCAACACAACTTAGGTCGAGATATCTCCCTATATGAACCTGAAAAGGTCCTAAGATCTACGTGCGAAGGCTTACTCTTGGTCCTGTCACCATCCAGGCTCACTTGGTCAGAACTCGAGAGAGAGCCTTTTCAGTGGCAGCTCCCACCCTCTAGAGCTCCCCTTCACAGGAGGCTAGGCTTTCCTTTCATCAGCTGGCAAATACATTTTTTTCAAGATGGCTTTTTGATATATAATGATGCCAGGAAGGCTTTTGTGCAGGATGTGTGCTTTAGACTTTTTTTTTTTAATAAACATATGTTTTGTGTTATTTTATACTGATTTAGCTAGTAGATTTTGTTTTTTTTAAAAAAACAAATATTGTAATTTTTAAAAAAAACGATTTTATTTGTGAGCTGCTTTGGGTCTCTTTCTGGGAGAAAAGCAGCATAGAAATATGATGAAACAAACAAATAAATAAATATAATGGTAGAGTCAAGCAAGAACTTAAAATCTCTTCTACAGGAATCAATGGGACAGAAAAGGGCTTATATTTGGCTGGATTGTAGCAAGCCTGTACATCTTTAATGGGATGATACCCTGTCATGTAAAATCTACAATTCATGGAGCCTTTCTCACTGAGCTAATAATTGGATTAAAATTATACTGCCAACGTCCGTTTTCACCTATTAATATGCAGAATTTAATTTTTCTCCGCTTGAAATCCATCAGTTCCAGAACACAGCTCTTCTATACCTTTGTGACAGTAAAATTAAAGACATGGAAAATTGCTGCAACTTTACTTCTTACTACTTGAAAGACTGCTATAATTCACAGGAGAGACAGCTTTGCAATCCATTTACAGCAAGCTACATTTCTAATGGGTTATTGTTTCAGAGAGTAGTGACAGATAGGAAAATACAACTCCCTTCTCTTTGTTTTATGTGTCAAGAGAGACAAAGAATAAATTTATTCTAAGGTAACTAATTTTATTTTATTTTATTTTATTTTGTTATCCATACAGGCCACTTAGCTTAATATTTGAATTCTTAGCATGTTGTGAAACAAAATCACATCATTTACCAAGAAATAGGTTTTAAAGCTTTTCATTGCACCAAGAGGATATTTCATAGTGTTTTTAATGACTGTTGAAAAAACCTTCACCATTTTATCAGTCACAATAATGTTGAAGCCTATAGTTCTATTCAAAACAATTAGGGTTAGCTACACACAGATTTAGATACAAGCCTTGTGGGGGCATAAGACAATGTAAACCACTTTTCTTAAGAGTAAAATCTGTCTGGCATAGCATCTCTCCTGAAACCTATTGTACTGTTGTCAGGGAAAATGCAATGTTGTCATAAATTGTGATGGTATGGGTACAGGTTTTGTAAAGGGTAAACTGTTCAAAGTCTGCTTAATTTGTAATCTAGGCTGAATGTGGTCATATCCATGGATTATGAGAAACTTGGCAACCCTTCCATTTTTGCAATTTCAGGCAGGCAGGAAATAAAATCAGTGGTAGGTTGCTGCACATGGTGAGTAGTCTACATCAAGTTGGTTGAGTGAAAACAAGGCAGGCATTGGCTCAGCCCTGATGAATAACTAGTCATGACATATGAAGAAGCATATATGGGGGAGGGGGAGGTTTGTCTTTTCTCAAAATGCCTTCTAGAATAAGGGATGTGAAGCGGACATGAAAATTTTGCTCAGTCTCAAAGAGAGAGGCTGTCTTTTTGACACACCAAGGTAAGCTGTCAAAAAACACCAGCCCCTTCAAGAGTTAGTCAGGAGAATAAGCCAAGGACATATTTGTTTTTAATTAAGGTAAGTGGAAAAAATAATAGTTTGTGCAAAAAATATCTGCACAAATGTACCTTGTTTCCCTTTTCTAAAGAAGAGCATGCAAATGTGTATGCAGACATGTGCAAGCAGCCCTTTCCCCGCTGCCGCCAAACAAGACAGGCATACCTCACCTCTTTGTATAGGACTACAATTTAAGAAAATAAGTGAAAAAAGAATCCTCAAGGCCAACAAAAAGGAAAAGAGGGGTTAGGGTTATCTATTTTCAAATTTCTCTAGGCTTTTCACATATGGAGCAATACCATGAAATCCTTTATTAAAATGTCTCACCTCAGTCTCATTTGCTACTCACATAAGAATGCTTCTCTTTTTTCCATTTGAGTAGCCTTCATGCCTTCAGTAAAACCAGCTGCTTTCTTTCTTTCTTTTTTGGAAAAGAGAAAATTGTGGAACTCATACAGGAGGGGGAAATGGTTTCTAAATTGATTTGTTTGTATGGGGATTCACAGAGCAACTATGAGAAATACCTTGCAATAGTAGGCATTATTTGGGAATGACCTTCTGTGCTCTCACTAAGCTTAATGTGATTGTGGCTTTTCAGCTCTTTATACCACAGGCTTGCTTATCTAGGGCATAGCTTATCCAAGGGAAGAGGTGTGAGTGTTTAAATGGAGTACTTATTTCTTCCTTACTCTAATCATCCATGTACATTTACATGTGAGAGAAAAGGTCCTTGTTAAGCAGCAAAATAATCATCCTGTCTTTGGCAGAGAAGGGGGGAGCATATTGTGGATTCTCCTCCTCCTTTTGCTCATCTATAACTACCCCACCCAAGTTTTCCACTCTATGCATATGTACATATGGCAATCACATGAATTTCATAGGGTTTTCTTAAGCAAAGAGTGCTCCCCTATCTGGGGGTAAATTAAAATTCTTAGGACAGGTTTTACATATCCAGGATGTAAAGATAAACTGTGTAAAGTCCAGTGCATATCAAGAACAAAACTTTCCTGCCCATGTGACAATGTACCAGAGGAAGGGAACTCATGTGGCCTTCCTGGTGTTGTTGGTCTACAGTCCTTATAAGCCTTACCCAGAATACCAAAGATGAGGAATGATGGGAACTACAGTCCAATAACATTTGGAGACCCCCATGATTCCCAACCTTGGTGTAGAGGAATTGTGGAAGTGGCAGAGTGAGAATGTTGCTTCAGAAGCATATATCCATTAGGATGTTTAAAATGTTTTACAATAAAATCCTCTGAAATCCAAGCATTTAAAAGCATAAGCTAAACCAAAACAAAGAAGTTTAGTTCCTGTCAGGGATATGAAGGGTTAAAACACAGCACACAGGGAAATGCTTGATGTGTGTGTGTTTGGCCATGAGCATTCAGCAGAGTGGCAAGGCTGATCAGCACAGCTGAAGCTCATTGGCTCAAGGACACTTCAGTGCCCTAGTGCACGTAGTCATGGATGATGAAACCATGTGTCTGGATTGCACAGGAGACACATGACATGGTTACACACCTGAACTCACTGGGTTTGGGAGACCACATGGTCTGGAGACTATATAAACACAGGGGTTGCAAGGGATAGCTTGTGGGTTTGAAGTAAGAGTTGGATTGGTATGTTTTGGAGTTTTAGAGATCTGGTTTTGTATTATAGCACTGTTAATAAAGAGCACTTTGGGGACTTTGTTTCTCTGGTGGTTTATCAGAAGAAGCTACAGCATCGGTTGGCTGTGTGTCCCTGGAGGTTCCTGCATTGCTGCAGTTCCTGGAAGACATCCAGTTGCTGTCATCCCAATTGGACTTTGGAGTCACGCTTCAGCTTCTGGAAATTGCCAGCTCTGCTACAAGGGTCCAATTTAACCCCAGGACTCGTTTGAGTTGCTGACAGTGGTTATTGGACCCCAGCAGTTGCACTGACAGTTTCTGACTGAAGCTCAGTATGGAATCAACACAAACTCTTTGGGAAGGAGTTCAGACATTGGTGTGCCACTACAAGAAGCATTGCTGTGCTCCACCCCCATGCTATTCAACATAAACATGAAACTTCTGAGAGATAATACTCAACTCAATTATTCCTTTCCACCCTGAGCCAAGGAAGCTGTTTTGGTTCTAAATCAGTGCCTGCCATCAATAATGGAGTGGATGAGGGTGAACAACAAACTGAAACTTAACCCATACAAGATGGAGGTACTCCTGGCCAAGCAGTTATGACTGGGGAACATATAAGTCCCTTGATGCAACAGCTTCACTGGCTGCCAGTCCATTTTAGTACACAATTCAAAGTGTTGGTTTTGACCTATAAAGCCCCATACGGCTCAGGTTCAGGTCATCCAACTGGACATATTTCCCTTATGAACCAGTCTGTGTTTTTGAGATCTGCTGGGAAAGCCCTTTTCACTGTTTCACCACCTTCTGGGAACAGAGAAGAAGGGCTTCCCTCTGATTCTGAAATGCCCTTCCCAGAGAAGTTGGAAGTTTATTGCACACACTTTTATATCCGTTCTGGGCATGGGCAGGGAGCATGCGTGGCTGAGTGAAAGCAGAGTTTATTGCTCTGGTTGTTCCCATGCCATCGCTAACCCTAACCTGTTGGATTGCTCAGCTGGAAATCTTTCTTGCTCAGCTGGACGCTTTCTGGCAGAGCAAAATTCATGCTTCTCAGCCTGGCTCGGGAACAGGTTAGAGTTGGAAATGGCATGGAGCCATCTTGCTGACAGTTTAGTGTGCAATAAACTCCATTTTCACTCAGCCATGCATGTTCCCTGCCTGTGCCCAGAACGGATACAAAAGTGTGTGCAATAAACTCCTTAGACTGGCATCCTCTGTACTTCCTTTTTTCAGACACATAAAGGCTTTTCTGTTTTGACAGAAACAGGTCCGCCTCAACTAAACAATGATAAGGTCCGCCTCAACTAAACAATGTGCTGGATCCTGCAAATTGTGCTGGTGTGTGTGTGTGTGTAATGATACACGTTTTAATCAGGTTTACTTTTTATTGTTTAATCTTGTTTTACCTTTTATATTTTGTGAATTGATCATTTAAAAACAACAATAATATGTAAGCCACTTTGAATGAATGAATGAATGAATGAATCTTTATTTGTATACAGCTATTCCCATGATCACAGCGGTTTACAACAGTAATAAAAACATACCGAAACCATAAAATCCAATAGAAAGAAATCCCCCCCACATTAAACAATACAGTATAGCACTTTGAATCCAGAACTGAGAAAAAGGCAGGATAGAAATAGATTCAATCATAATCATGACACAGGAAAGGCCCTGGCTCATATACCTATCAAAATAGCCTCTTTTGATGGCGGGACATATGACAATGTTTCTGATGAAGATCTCACATTATGACTAGGCATTTATGTAAAGAGATGTTCCTTCATTAAATTAGCACAAAAATATCGCTCTTCTGTTATTCACAATGATGCATTCCACGTATTGTGAATGACAGATGTATGTTATATGTGTGTGTGTGATTTTAAATGGGACTGTCCTGTGCACAGAAAGTTTAACCCCCATTCTCCTTGTGTTGTTTGTTCCATTATGTCTGGGGCTCTCCATGCCTTACATGAGGCTAAGCCACACACACACACAAATCAAGTGTAATTTGGTCGTTGGAAGCTGCTGCTTTTTAAGTAATCAACAGCATTTGCTCATAGCATCTCATGTCCACCAAATTTCTAGGGTTTGTTTCTAGATTCTGGATTTCTGTACAATCTTAAAGCCAAGCTTTCTTAAGCTAGATCATTTCATGGATATTTAAAATATTTTTGGTTATCTATTGTCTTCCTCATGTCCTATTTAAGAACTTTGACTTAACAGAATTATATAGAAAGCATTTTAAGCTTGTCTGCAATTTCATCCATGTATCTATCTAGTGAGGGTGAAAGAAAGGGTGGGGAGGAAGAAGTTGCCATAGGAACCATTTGTCTCAGGTACTTTCTTGCCATATATCTATTAACCTCCAGCTCATAGTTATTATTCAAGGGAAATAATTGACTGGGGGGTGGGAAGAGAATTGGTTGTCATTTAGGGACAAGCGGCTGCTCTGAATTTTTGCTCATTTGTATGCAGTAAAAATGAACATAAAATGATAGATCATAGGCAACCCTCAATTGATTTGTATCTGGTGTGTGGCTATTTTTCTTTTCTTTTGCAATCAGTATTAAAATATATGGAAAGCAGCTGGAGGCAGGAGAGACAAGACACAGCCTTAAAGCTTTTGTACAGATGAGGCTTTTTAAAGAATATATGTTGTTCAACAGAGAATAGTGCTGGGGATAGAAAGAGGGAAAAACAATGCATTTTATATATTGCTCAGTACTAGTGAAACCAGTTTTGCCCTGGGCATCAAGATGGATCAAACTTGAAGAAAGATAAAAAGCCACATGGACAGGTGGCTGCTTTTAACTGCTCACAAATGTGTAAAAGCAAAGGCTTACTCACTAGGTTGGAGGCTACAAGGACATCAGAAGAATCCTACTGGATCAGACCAAAAGCCTATTTAGTTCAGCATGCTGTTTCACAGAGTGGCCAACTGTGTGCCTCTACAAAGCCTGCAAGTTGAATGCCCATTGCTCTACTGCAGCATCTGGTAATTCAAATGCAACCTGCTCCAATATAAAGCCGTCATGACTAGACAGCATTACCCAAAAAGGTAAGAGGGACTTGGGGGTCCTCATCAAGAGCTGGATAACTAGGGGCATTGTTTCACTTATGTATACCAGAACTAACCATGGGAGGACTCTGACTTAGTTTAAGCAATGGGAAATAGGTTTTTCGGAACCTGGCTGAGTTCTGTCAATGAAAGGGTGGCCCAGTGCTCATTGATGGGGAGAACATCAGGTACTTAGGGGGAAATCCCTATGTTTGCAATAAGCAGAGCATCAAGTGGGAGAAACAAATTCTTATGAATTTACCATCACCTAGCAATTTCCCTTAGCAATGGGGAAAAGAGGGCCAATTACAATCTGATTTTTCAGACGTGAGAGATACTGCCTCCCAAACCAGGTAAACTGCTAAACCTAACAGTCGTTTGTCACCACCTCCAGTTCACAAACATCCTCTGAAGAAATTATAAATAGGCATGGGGTTCCTCCTACCCTGCCAACTTGCCTAGCCAGAAATTCAAAAGAGTAAAATGACCAAAAAGTTTACATACAGCCCACACAAAATGAGGTGAAGAGATGCTACTTCATCTATCTTCATAACATGGGGAAAACTTGACCTTAACATGGTGTGTGTGTGTGTGTGTATGTTCTTAACCAGAATGCCCAAGTCTTGGATCCCACAGAATAATGGATGGACCCAAAGTTAGGGAGAGATTTGCAGCATTTATGTATCCAACCCTTGCAATCCAAAACAACTCATGGCTATTGCCAAGCTCATGACTGCAGCTGCCAGATATGAACCAAGAAACAGAGGGAAGTAATTCCAAAGTAGCCCTTATGGCTGTAATCACACAGATCCACAACCACACACAAACACCTACTGAAGTCTCCACAGATTTCCCAACTTCTGACATTGTCTGTACCATGTGCATTGACTCATTAAGTCAGGGAGTGCAGGATGCTGCCCACTTTGTCCACCACTCTTGTTACCTAAGAGGGGAATTGGGGTCCCAACCAATTGTGTCAGTGTCTCCTTAAATGTTGGGGGAATTGCTTAGTTCAAAGAAAACCTATAAGAAGTTCAGTAACCTGGAGAACCGTTTCACCTATGTATATGAGTACTAACTGTGGGAGGACTCCAACTTTGGTAAATAAAGAAGATAGAATTTAAAAATATGCAAGAGTGCAACCAAGCACACAATGGAAATTAAATTAGAAACACCATACAAACCTAGCAGAAACAGAGGTATGGAATATTGAATAGTGGAGGCTTAGGGTTGTAGATGGGGTGATATTTATCAGTCCTGATGTGAAATCATAGAAAGCAGGGTGTGGTTCAGATGGTGTCTGAGGGTGATACAAGAAAAGGAAGCTCTGGATGATTGGACAGAGATTCAGTAGATGGAAGCTGTATGCACCGTAATCTTGAATTGACCATATATGGGTTGATATTTATATTCTCGTGGGATGCATAATATGCCCACACAAAATAAAAGAGATTGATTGCTTTTCCATAGAACTGACAAAGAGAAATTTTGGTAGATGATTTTAACTCCAGATTAACAAAATCTGGAGTTATTGAATATGAGAGAACCCCAAGACAAATTGATAGAGATGTTGGCTGGGAACACAGTAGGGGGTAGGTAGGAGTTATGGTTTTACTAGCCTTAGTGCAATGGGCTGCTTTTTATCCTAGTGCAAGACAGTGGTGTCCCCACCTGGGTTGTCACTTGGTGTGAGATGTGGGGCTTCCTGGGCCAGGGCCAAAGGGCACACCTCAAGCTCGCTGCCATGGTACCATTCTATTCATGACTAGAATGGTGCCGTGTGGCACAGCAAGGTGAGGGGGTACACTTGTCCCTATCAGAAGGCAGCTGCTACCCCCACAGGCTTTCTGTGTCCCACATGGCAGTTGCCACACAGAACTCAGAAGGCCTTGGGGGACATCAACTGATTTCTGAGGCCTATGTGGCAATCACCATGTGGGTCTTGGAAGACTGAGCATAAACCTTACCTTGTCATACCATTCTACTCATGGACACCCCCCCTCCTGAGGCATTTCGAGGTCCACATGGCAGTTGCCATGTGGGACTTGGAAAGCAATTGCCCCCCAAGGGTGTACCACCCCACTGGATGACACCCCCTTCTGGGGTGTCACCTGGTGTAGACTGCACCCCCCCCCCCCCCCCTACAATTAATGCCCCAGGGCAAGAGGGTATACAGAAAGCCTGTGGGGAGGACAGAGTGGTCACCAACACAACCTGTATTAATTATGTATTATCTAGACCCTCCACATGTCTGTGGGTTACTGTGCCTTTCCCATGAGGAACCTCCTAGTGTTCCAAAGGTTCCAAAGGACCTCCTAAAACATGCCTGGCTCCAGATATAGAAATATGAAAGCATGAAACCTCATATACAGCATGGAAATATCAGGTACACTAACAACAGCCTACATTCCTTCCAGATGATATACACATTTTATTCTGTACACCAGAATACTACTGGATCAGTGTGTATGTAGCATGGATAGGCATCTTACCTTGTGTGTAAAAATCATAAAGTATGCCAGCATATACGTATATCTGCATTTTAGCTCAACACTTAGAAAGCACTCTTTTCTTTTCTTGTATTACAACATACCTATTCCATCTCCTCTTGGAGAGAAGCACAGTATGAAGTGACTCACTGACTTTGAGCCCCATTGCTGCTTAGTGTAAATTCAGTTGCCTTACCAAGGCTGTTGCCACACTGTAGAGTTAATGCAGTTTGTGACACCACTTTAAATTTTGTGGCTCCATCCTATGCAATCCTGGGATTTGTACTTTGTTGGGGCATCAGAGCTCTCTGACAGAGAAGACTAATTATCTCAAAATCTTCAAATGTCAGAATTCCATACCATTGAGTCATGGCAGTTAACGCTGTGTTAAACTGCATTAATTCTGTCGTGTAGATGCAGTCCAGGACCTCAGCCACTCACCTGAACATTTTGGACGATTACTCTCCATTCTCAAAGGATGCTGTGTGACTGCACCAGAATGCTGCTTGTATAAATTTGAAGAGATTGAAAGAACTTACTGCATGTACACATATGTCTTTTTCTTTCCCTTCTTTTGTCAAAAACTGTTTTCTCTTTTGTATCAACATCTCTCTGCTCTCCTTCATGTCCCACCTCCTGTGTGTCAGTGAAAAGACCTCCTCCTCCTCCTCCTGCTAACCTTACCTTTCTGAAACCATTCTCACCTCTGAGGTTCTCTTTGTAGCATAAGCACTCCTCATCATCTTCTCATCTTGCCAAACTCAAGATGCTCGGGGATGTGTATGTCAACAGGGTACAATATGTATTATACTTCCCAATTAGAAGTGTGCATAAGATTCTGACAAGGTGGGAAATCTGTCATTTTGTGACAGCTCTCAGGGGAGAGTCAGCCACATGTATGCATTTATGAAATTCATTGTGTCTGTTACATCCATAAACTGCAGAATGATGTCTCAGTCACATTTTGGCTCTAGGGCACTTCAAAGGAAAAGATCTTTTTACATCCCTACCTGTAGCCATTGATACTCTTACCGTGGATATATTTCATCCCCTTATACAACCATCATTCTATATGATGAAATTTGTCACCATGCTTCTCCCCTCCTAGGGAGTTGCACGGCACAGCCATCTGCTTTGTGTCACACAAAACAAGATCCTAAAGGAATGGAATATCTTTTATTAAGCTTCTTAGAATACAGACAGAATGCTGGGTTCTTCCTCCTTGGACCCACTCTATCCAAGCAGCATTCTGGTGTAGTCACAGAGTGGGAGTGCCACCTCAGGGAAAGGACTCACACTGTGGCCAGTATGGCCATCTGGGTACCAGCCAGGCTACAGGGTTAACAGGAATGGAATAGCCAGATACTGATGATAAATTGTCTCTGGATCTGGCTCTCAAACCAAGAGATTTTATTCTAGAGCACCTTGTTCTCGATGGTAAATTATTCCAGGATCCAGCACCAACTGCTTTATAACCCTAGGGGGCAAACAGGATTTAAACGAGAGTTAAACTAGAGAAAACCATGAAATGTTGTGTGTAAACATCAGGAATTTCCTGGTTTTCTCTAGTTTAACTCTCGTTTAAATTCTGTTTGCCCCCTTGTGTGATAAAGCAGCAAGACTCTCTAGTTCTCACAGATCATATCTGTCCTGTTGGTTGGTGACCTTTGAATTTGGCCCCTGGTTTAGGTAAGCTGTCTCTGGATCAGGATCCTCTTTCTGGTAAGTTGTTTCAGGACTAAGACTCAACTCAGTGGGTATTTGCAGGATTGGTCTCTTAAGACTAGCAAGGGATCACAGACATGGCTCTTGCGTGAGGACCAGATAATCCAGGTCAGACCCTAAATGTTGTTCTTTGGGTTGGGCCAGTAATGACTTGTAGTGTGGTGCCAGCTTGTAGGTGACTTCCCCCCTCAAAAGACCCTTTGCCTCCCTGATCCCTCTCTAGGCTGCCCAGAGAGGGATCGGGGATGCAAAAACAGGAGGCGACTTCACCCCTGAAAGATATTTATGTCCTTGATCACTCTCTGGGCTGCCTAGGGAGGGATTGGGGAGGGAAAGGCAGGAGGTGACTTCATCCCCAAAAGACTCTTTGCCTCCCTGATTGCTCCCTGGGCTGCCCAGGGAGGGATCAAGGATGCCAAGGCAGGAGGTGACTTCACCTGACGAAGCCCCTTTGCCTCTCTGATCTCTCCCTGGCTGCTCAGGGAACAGAAGGAGGAATGCCCGCATTGGTGGCCTTGACCTCATAAATAATCAAAACTGTGAGTCTCAAGGCCATGAATATGGAGGGCTGACTGTATATGTTTGATAATCTCTGGGGGGTCAAGTACCAACTTTGTTGGCGGGGGTTTGGAGGGGTCAAATCGCCTCCTTCCTTTGCATCCTCGATCCTCTCCAGGGCAGCCCAGAGAGCAAAAGTTTTCTTTTAATCCTTGCGAGCTGGTAAATTTATCATTTTTTTTCTTGCATGTTGTCAATCATCTAAATTTATGTTCTCTCCTATGTACTTAGCCCATTGTATCACTGTGTTTTGAATTTGATCTAGTTCTCTTTCCAATAACAGTTTACATATTTTTGAAATTTTTCCCTTCTTTACTGAATATTATTTTGTCTAATTTGTTCCTCTGATCCTCAAATCCTTCTAGTTTTAAGTCTATTTTAAATCTCTCTTTGAGTTGTAAATATGGGAACCAGTGTACTTTATGATCTATATTTTCAAACTCTTCAATTGGCTTTATATTGTATCTGTTTTGTTGGTCTTGTATTAAGATACCTTCATATCTAATCAATTTCTTGTATTGTGTCCATCTTCCCTGGAATGCTTCTTAAACTGAGATCCAAGTTAGAATCTTCTTGTAAATTTTCCCTCCTGCTTTTTCCAGATTTCTGGGAGGGATTTTCTAATAAAGTGATTTTCAAAGTCTTTGTGTATCATACCTTATCATACCAAAGTTATGCATGCCATCCATAATGATTATGAAGTCCTTCTATAGTCAATAGTATCTCATTTTCCAATGTTGCCCATTCAGCTATCCATGTTAGTGCACTGGCATAATATTATAATTTTTATGAAAAAGCCACCTGCCTACCTCAAGCAATTGTTGCTTGATAATGGCCTGCACTAAGTGATTGCTCCCCCCTCATGCTCTTTACCTCCAACCTCAATACTGTTTTGAGGGTTTCTACCTCTCCATTTCCTTACTGCAGGAGTCTTTTCACTCTGACCCATCTCTGTCCTGTGGTTGTTTGAGTGATCATATATTCACTGCCAGAAAGAGGAGGAGGAGGAAAGAAATAATGCATCACCACCAAAAAAAAGAGATTTCCATAGTGTTCACATGGTACAAAACAAGTATAAATGAATGTTAAAAAATAGTTGCTACCATTTATACAGTATATTGAAGGTGATGAAGAAGGGATCTGTGCCTCTCTTCAGGCTGCTGTCCATTTTTTAATGTTTGATAGGCATCTTCCAAGTCCCAGTTCTCCCTTCCTATGTTCCTTTCTCTTTAAGCAGACTTGCACAATACAGCCATTCAGACAGAAGATGCCTTTAAATAGACCATTCTTCCCTGTAAAGTAGGACATAGGGTTACTCACTTTATAGACCAGTGAAGGGAAATCTTTGGACATAGCTTCTTTGGTTGTTATTTCTAATCTGTGAGCAGACATAGCAAAGTATTTCAAAGGGAAAGGGGGGGAAAGGAAACTTGCAGCACCTTTAAGACTAATAACATATATTTTAGCATGATCTTTCATGAACTACAGCCCACTTTTTCAGATACATGAAATACACAAATATTGATATGGTTAAGAAACCTGTTGTCTGGTGGAATTCCCCACTACTAGAGGTTAGGTTGGTCCCCTTCCTGCTCTCCTTCTGCTGGCAGAAGCTGTTCTTATTAAAAAGGCATTTGACTATTAACTGATTGTGTGTAAGGGCCTTTTGATGGAGGTATGTGTACTGTACCTTTACTCTTACTATGTTTTAAATGCTCTAAATTGTTGATGTTTTAATTGTTGTTGGGTGCATTGAAATCATTTCTGACTTACCACAACCCTAGGGTGAAACTATCATCAACATTTGTGTATTTCTTGGCAAAATTTGTTCAGAGAGGATTTGCTTTTGCCTTCCTCTGAAACCGAAAGTGTGTAACTTGAGTGAGGTCACCCAGTGGGTTTCCATGGCTGAACGGGGATTCAAACTCTGGTCTTCATAGCTGTAGTTTATCACTTTAACCACTACTTATTTCATTATATTTTGACTTCTTTACTATCAGGTGTTTACTTTTTAAAATCTAGACTATGAGCCTTTTTTTTCTCCCACATTGGGAGAAAAGTGGAGTATAAATTAAATAACTAAAATAAAATGTATTTATTAAAATAAAAGCATGTTTGCCTGGACATGAATGGGTTTCTTTGTGACACTGATGGATTTCTATTCTGTCTGGATATCTAAAGCTATTTAGGCGCGGTACAGACCACCCAAAAAGGGCAGCCTGCCGGCGCGTGTTGTTCCGCCGTAGGGAAGCCTCAGCCACCAAACTGCGAGGCTTCCTGCTGGTGGAAAAAGAACCTGCAGAAAGTGGGTAATTTTGAAGCTGAGGCGGTGGCGTAACAAGTGTGCTACTGGCGCACCTGTTACACAAGTGCCATGCAGTGCCATGCGGATGTCGTGCAGATGCCGTGCGGCACTTATGTAACAATGGTGGTGCCCATGTATACATTGTTACGCCCTCGTCATGTGGAAGGGTTGCGGAGTGTGTGGCCGCTCCGCCCTCAGCCAACCCCTATCATGTAATGAGGGCACCTAAAAGGCCTATATATACTGGGCCTTAGACTTTAAATGGTACTGCAGAGAATTAGGCTGGACTTCTTGCAAGCCTTTTGCCAACAGAACTGGAAATTTTATGGATGCTTTATGTTTAATGGGAAAATTCTCATATTGTTAAAAAATTCTCATATTGTTAAGAATTAACATCTAGCCACACCCACTATTTCTTTGTATAGCTGTGAAAGTAGACAGTGAAGAAACTGATACAAAGAAAATAGACGCATTTGTAATGTGATGCTGAATGGACTTCCAAAAAGAAGAAGAAGAAGCAGAAGCAGAAGCAGAAGAAGAACAAGAAGACAAATAAATGGGTCCAAGAATAACTCAAGCTTGAACCCTCCCTAGAAAACAAGATGACTAAACTGAAATTGTTGTACTTTGGGCATATCATGAGATGACTAATTGAAAAAGAAAATAATGCTTGGAGGAAGGCAGTAGGAAAAGAGAAAGACCACATTATAGATGGATAGACCCAATCAAGAAAGCCATGGCCCTGAGTTTGCAATGCCTGAGCAAGACTGTTGAGGACTAGCAATCTTGGAAGTCTCTCATTCATATGGTTACAATACATTGGGGTTGACCTGACAGCAAACAACAACCACACACTCACTCCTATCCAGCTGTGCCTAAATTTCTACCATTGGCCCTCCACACATAGCCCCATACACTCTTGGAATGTTGCCACTGATAATCTTCTCAACTTGGAACTCATCCCCTAAACCAATAAGTTTAACAACCACATTGGAAACCATTGGTCCCAGCCGGCTTCTGAATGTCAGTAACAGAGAAAGACTCCTCAAGATCACTTTTACTGTTTGTGGCACTCTGTATTGGAACCTTATAGTTTTGCTTTTTATTGACATGCCAAACATAAAACATGCACCTACCATTTTCAATAGACTGAAGCAAGACTTTGTAGCATCTATTTGCCCTTCAGACGGAAGATGCACCATGTTTGGAATACAGGAAAATACTGACCTAAACACTTTTCATTCTCCTGTTTCTTTCTTAAGAATATCTTACTTAATTTAATCACTGAAGACCTTGACAAACATCTTTCACTACCATACGGCAAAACGTGGCAAGTTCAGAATAGGATTTAACCTCGTATATAAGGTGTAGATCCCGTGTGGTGTAGTGGTTTGAATGTAGGACTGGGACTCTGGAGTCAGGGTTAGGCGTGTTACAGACCGTCCCTTGGGGCGGCCTGTAGGCGCACCTTTCTCGCCGGATCAGGGCCTCCCGGCCAGAGCAGCCGCCACTGAAGCCCTGATCCGCCGCTTTCCGGGCTGCGGGAAAGCGGCAAAAGGCCCCTTCCCGCCGCCTGGAAGGGGTGTCCTTGGGCTCTAGTCCCAAGGACACCCCGCGGCGGCGGGGAGAAGGAGAAGGGGCCGTTTGGCCCCTTTGTCCTTTGGTGCTGGGTGCCGCCGTCTGAAGGCTGCGCCCACGGACCAAACCAGGAAGGAGCTCCGAACGGAGCTCCTTCCGGGGTTGCGGAAGGGTGCCCTAGGCGCCCTGCGCTGACCCCAATATGTCACAACCACGGCGCCTCGTTTGGGCGGCGCGGCCGTGACGTATCGATGGCCCGTGTGGAACGGCCGCTGCCATTTTGTGCATGCGCAGCGCACACTAGAGTTAGAGTGGTGCAGAAGCCCCGCCCTGCCTTAACCCTAGTACGCGCTCTGTGCATACTTTTAAGCCCGTGTGTAACGGGCCTTAGATTCCCTGATTCCCTAACACTGTCTCAGCCCCAGAAAACTTTGTGATAGTCTGCCATAAGTAAAAAATGGCTCAAAGGCAGACACCAATGGTAACAATATAAGGTGTAAAGTTTTGATCAAAGTTGTATTAGTATCTGACATTTTGACTCATCTCACTAGTATCTGCTTTCCAAACAGGAGGAAATTTCCCAAAATTTTCTCAGACAAGACTGCTCGGAGCTAGCAGAAAATATTGAACTGTTATTATAGTAATCATGGGATACTTTACTTGATTTTAACATATGTCTCCTGAAAGAATTTCCTTTAATTTCCTCCTGCAATTTATCCATGTACAGATTGTGCTTGCAAGCTAAAAAATCCATCTATAGGTGGCAGCAAACTTACACTGCAAAGTGAGGGTCAGGCTTTTCAATTACCTTCAATTACTTGTTCATAATCATTTTACCTGAGTAAAGAAAAGCATACATAGAGATTATCAGCCAGTGGAGGAGAAGAAAAATAAGAGGACAAATATGTTGCCACACTAAGCCTTAATTCTAGCTGCTGAACAAAAGACTGAGAGGTGAAATGGATTTGACAGCTAAAGAGAGACAGCAGTTGGAGAACACTCTAGGCTTGTTTTTTTGAATTCTAACCATTTACTGTTTCCTAGCTGTAAATCTACCATTTGGGAGTAAAACAATGTGTTCTAAATGCCAGTGCAATGCATTCTTCAAACAAAGAAAGCAGGCTGTTTCAACTGGTCATGTTCTATGATGTTGTCATTTGTATTCCTGGTTCCAAACACAGCTATCATCTCATAAAAGTAAAGGTAGTCCCTTGACATGGATGTCTAGTTGTAACTGACTGTAGAGGACAGTGTTCATCTCCGTTACTAAGCCAAAGAGCCAGTGTCGTCTGAGGACTACTCGGGTTGTCATGTGGCCAGCATGACTGCACCAAACTCTGTTACCTTCCTACCAAAATGGTACCTATTTGTCTACTTGCACTTGTATGTTTTTGAACTGCTAGGCTGGCAGAAGCTGGGACTAGTGACTGGAACTCACCCCATCATACAGCACTCAGGCTTCAATCTGCCAACATTCTGATCTTTCAATTGTCAGAATTGGCATCTTAACCACTAAGCCACCGCATCCCATTCTTTGCTGTTATCATAATTTGCTGTTTTCATACTGTGCTGTTATCAAACTTTGATTTTATTGTTGTGCACATTCAAGTTGTTTTTGACTTATGGTGTAAATGACAACTGGAGTAGTCCTCAGACAACACTGGCTCTTTGGCTTAGTAACAGAGATGAGCACTGTCTTCTACAGACAGTTACAACTAGACATTAATGTCAAGGATCATGGAGGGGGGGTGGCAAGATTTATTCACAGGGGTTTTTCTTTGCCTTCCTCTGAGACTGAGAGACTGTGACATGTCCAAAGTCATTCAATGGGTGTACATGGCTAAACAAGGATTCAAACCCTGGTCTCCAGAGTCATAGCCCATTCCTCACACTACTATGCCACACTGACCCTTAAGTCTGCCCTTTTCTTACTTCAACTGCCAGTGAACTAGTCTAGGGATATTTATGATTAGATGTTCTAATCATGCACCAGAGATTAGGTGGGTATATTTCAAGGGACCAATTAGCCAGTGCATTAGGTTTCAATGGCTGAAAGTGATCATGAATGTTCTCTTGCCACAGTCCCATTATCATTGTCCCTTTTCAAGAATCATTGCATTTTTTTTAAAAAAAAGTTTACATTCAATATATTGAAAGTCAGGCCATTAAAACCCTTGACATGCATTGCTTTCTGCACATCGGATTTCACAGCCAAAGCCTGATTTCGCACAGAGATAATAGAAGTTAATGAAGGTAGATGCCATTAGAGAAATCCAGGGTTCAGTGATCATCAGAACTATCAATATTTGCATATTAGCCCCCAAGGACTTATTCACAGGACATCTGGTTTATTAGCAAGACTACATGAGCCAGAAAATATTTTGCATAGGATTATTCTGCACATAAATATCGCCTCCACAGAAAATGCAGTTTCTTATGCAGAAAATAGTATTTTCTGTTCAAAATAGTCACATGCAGTTTTTACATAGAATAATTTCGAAACTGGGAAGAATGTCTTCAGTCAAGGAGTCTTCTCATCAGTTTTCTTTACAACCAAGCAAGATGTTTTTCTACCATATTATGAATGTTTTCAGATAGTCCTTCCATCCCTGAATGAGAAACAAAATGGTTACGCAGAGCACAAGCGGTGACTACATGGATACAAAAAGCTTAAAGTGTTCATATCTGTGCAACTAGGAAAGATTGATTCTAGCTATTTGTGCCCAAAACCTTTAATTAAAAAAGTAGCTTTGCTGGGAGATGATTGCTCAACTAAGGCATACCTGTACTAAAGAACAATTTAAAAAGCTTAGAGTATGATCGAAAATAGTTTAAATCATAACAAATGAGGGGGGAAAGTTCAATAGATCTAATTAAAAGGCCATTCTGTAGCCACCAGTTAATACTCATAAGACTATTTAAGATTATATCTCCAGTGCAAAAATAATGCAGTTTGACACCACTGTAACTGCCATGGCTCCATCCTACAGAATCCAGGGATCTGTAGTTTGTGAGGCACCAGTATTTTTTGGAAGAGAACGCTAAAGACTTCGTCAAACTACAAACCCCAGTATTCTAGAGGATGGAGCTACAGCACTTAAATGGTGTCAAACTGCATTGTTTCTACAATGCAGATGTACCCTCATAGAAAGGAGAAGAAGAGCAGAAAGAGAAGCCAAATAAGCCTACTGTGGGAGAGATCTCCACAGCTTGTGAGAACCCTCAAGTAAGGCTCTCACACATATTCTCTTGAAATGTGCCTGTGATGGTGGCATACTGAGACCTAAATGATGGTGGCATGCATCAAAGACCTAAAACGTGGGGTGGCTTATATGGGGAGGCAAAGTGTTTCAGATAGTTTGTACCCAAGCTGTGTAGCTCTCCCTAGCTGATGACTAGCATGTTGGATTGTGCCTGGAAACAGATTAGAACCACAGAATTATAGAGTTGGAAGAGACCACAAGGGCTATCCAATCCAACCCCCTGCCATGCAGGAACTCTCAATCAAAGCATCCCTGACAGGCCATCCATTTAAAGATTCCAAGGAAGGAGACTCACCACACTCCAAGGGAGTGTATTTCACTGCCAAACAGCTTTTATTGTCAGGAGGTTCTTCCTAATGTTTAGGTGGAATTTCTTTTCCTTTAGCTTGCATCCATTAATCCAGGTCCTGTTCTCTGGAGCAGCAGAAAACAAGCTTGCTCCCACCTCAATATGACATCCCTTCAAATCTTTAAACAGGGCTATCATATCACCTCTTAACCATCTCTTCTCCAGGCTAAATTGTGGCCAACAGTTGGGCTGCAGCATATTATGAAAAGAAGCACTTTGCTTTTAATTGTGATGAAACAAAGCTGGAGGTGTACTTGCCCTTGCTTGCATTGCTAAGTTGGAGAAGTGGTGGGGAAGAGGACAAACTTCCATAAATATATTATGGCAAATCACAAACACGGGGCACTTTAAAAAACAACAACATGCAAACACACATATTCACAGAAACTGCAGTTACAAATCAGTGTCTGAAAGAGATCATACTGTTAATGTAGTCAAGTAAAACTCTTTTGCCATTAGCTATTTTTGCCATCAGCTATTGTGATAAATTTGTATTTAATTAAGTAAGCCAGAGTTTCTTTATTCCAGAATGGCCCACATCATCAGATGTAACAACAATTATGGAGTTATTTTGTTATAGCTATGTCTGATAATGCCCTAGCAAACCTGCCCTTTCAGTCTTGTAGAGCCAAACCAAAGGGGTTTCTGAGTGCCACAGACTGGGGTGCTGGGAAATGACATTTGCAATACTCTCCTGATCATAGGCCTCATTGAGACAAGTATTTGCGGCAGGAACAAGAGGGGTCTTTCCAGTTGCCTGTTCTCAACATGGTTCACTTTCAGTTGTTAATGACTGTAAAAATGAATCAAAAGCTGTAAGTCCAGTTTACAACTTACAAGGCTGTAAGTCCAGTTTACAATCTTGTGACTACTGCCAATAAGGATGCCAGACCATACATTTTGCTTTAAACAGAAGCTGAGATCAGACAAAGAAAGGAGGTGGCAAGTTATAACACACAAGATTTGTTGGACTGCAAACTTGCATCATCCCTAGCCAGCACAGTCAATGGTGAGAAGGATAGGAGATGCAGTGTATAGACATCTGGAGGATCACCCTGGGCTTAAGACATCTTTCAGCCTCAGTTCAAGGGACATACAGTAATGAAAACCTTGACTCCTTCACCTCTAGTGAATGAGCTTTTTTTCACCATTCTTTTTTATCTACATCTAACATGCGAACCAATACATTGGACTTCATGTGTGCATTGATCATCTCATAACTTCTTCCATTTTCTTTTTTGATCTTATAATTTATGTGTGTCTCTAAAGTTCTTCAAAAAAAAAAAACAAAAAAAACATGCATAACTTATTTCACCAGTCCTCACGTTCAGAGAAACAAAAGTGTATACTCTGCATAAATAATACTTTAAACAAATTAAATTTAAACAATAGAATAAACATATGAACCCAATTTTCTGAAGATTTCTTGTGCATTTCAAGTTGAAATCTACCCAGTCTGTTACACTGGACAACTTTCTGGAGACAGTCTGACCCCAATGGGGCAGTACTAGCACTAGTCCATGTAAACTTCTTCAGTAATAAATGTGTTCATCTTTAGAATCCCACAGATCTCTTGATTGTTTTGCTGCAACTGACCTAAATGAATACCCCTTTGGGGATGAGAACAGCAACAGCCTGCATCCATGGGGAAAGAAAGAAAATACGTATAAAAATGTGTAATAAAAGTCTAGATGAAAGTCATATTGAAAGTAGTGCTCCAATTAGGAAATTATTAGGATTTGTTTCTTCACAATTATTTCCAATTGAGTTTATTTTAGTGTGTGTATGAGTGTGTGTGTGTATGTATATATGTGTATATATATTCTAGTTTTTTTCATCAATATTTTTTTAGTTTGAATACAATTACACCTTGAATATTTGCCACCTCTGCAACCTTGACAAGAGATTTGCATCACAAATTTGTTTTGCTCTTAACAGTATGTTACTATGTGATGACAGATTGCTCAGATCAATACAACTCTGAAAATTCAGTGGCACTAAAGTATGGCCATGTAACAAGAGTCAGGAGCAGACTTAATAGTAATAGGTGGGAGAACAATTAGCTTCTGCTCTGCTGGTGCCCCCCCCCCAAATGCAAACTTTCCCCTTCTCAACATAATTGAATGCCTGTGATTCTTTCTATTATAGGAGTATAATAAAGTGCATAAAGGGGGAAATAACATTGTAACTATCCTTTTACCAAGACAAGCTACTATTCTCTAAGCTAACTGTTTCCTGGTATAGATGGCAGCATCTGTTTAGATTTCCAGGAAGAGGATTACAGAATCATAGAATCATAGAATTGGAAGAGCCCAGACCTCTGCCATGCAGGAATACACAGTCAATGCATTCCTGACAAATGGAGTTCCACATCATCTGCTACCTGAACCATTTTAACCATAAATTTCAATATTCACATCTAGGACTTTCTGTACATAAACTAAGGATGCAATTGTTCACTAAATTAGTTTTAAGGGGAAGCAAAGAATAATTTTGGCAACATTCTTCCTGCAGTTCAGGATTCATTCTATGAAAAAATTGAATGTGTGTGTGTACAAAAAATGACTTTTTTGGTACAGGAAACAGAATTTTCTGTGCCAAAAATAATATTTCAGAAATACTATTTCCTGCACAGAAATTTTGCTTCCTGAACAGAAAATGCTTTTTCCCCCTGTGAAATAAGAATAAGTTCCAAACTCTGAGGGATATTTTTGAGAGAGTGAGCTGGTGCAGTATGTTGCTCGTCAGTGTTTCTCTACACTGGAGAAACCTTTTTCAACCATGTTTTGAATATTCTTTCCATCCCTTAAGCAAATCCTAAGCTCTATCAGTGAGTTACAGCTCTTCCTCATTAGCTGCTACACTTCAAGAGATGGAGGTGGCTGCTTTTGGCTGCATAAGAAAGTTGTCCAAAATAGAATAGTGTAAGGCTGGAGAAAGTGCAGCCTGTGGATCATATACTTTCTCTTACCTTTCGATTTTGCAGCCCTAAGATAGCCTTAACTCATAGATTCCCCCAAATTTAAAACATATTTTCAGGAGGAGGAGGGGGGTTGCCCCAAAGGCTTAAAGACTGCTCCCAAGCACAACTGTTTGCCACATCTTTTCCACATACAACCCCCAAATCCCACAAAAACAACTAAAAATGGACCAAAACAGTTACCTGAAGTGATGTGACACTTTGGGGTTGCTGGCAATATGCCAGTATGGCCTGTGGGGGTGCAAGGATGAAGACTGTCCCCCTCTGATGCAGTTGACCAGCCATGAACTAGAACATCTAGACTTTCAGGAAGTATGACTAGCAGCTAGGATTGTATTGAGGAGGTTGGGACCATGGCTTGTTTCCAAAATAGTATCCCCCTTTCTACACATGCACACTCTCCCTTTCATTTCTGAGGTAGGTGACAGCTCTGAGTATCCCCCTTCCTATGGCGGGTTATAGACCGCCACTTGGGACGTCTGCAGGACGTCCCATTTTAAAAAAGGGGCGTTTCTTCTAGACGCCCCTGGGTCTAATAAGGACTCTGCCCAAACAATATGGCGCCGGCCGTTCCACACTGCCGGCACCATCTTTACGTATCGGACGCTGTGCGTCCGAACATGTCACGGCGCTAATGACGTTGTGAGTGCGCCAGCGGCACCTCGCGACATCATTAGGGCGCCGCAGAAAGAAGCTCCATTTTGGAGCTTCTTTTTTGCTCCGTAAGGGAGCCGCGCGGTGTGGCTGCGACGGCTCCCTTACGGAGCAAATGGCAGCGGCGGCAGACCGCCTCAAAGCGGCAGTCTATAACCCGCCTATGTCTCCTTTGGGAACCAGAGTCTGAAAGCCAATAACCCTAACATGTTCCCCATCTCTTCACTCTCACAAAATGAGGCTGGGGTGAATGGTAAATGCTGTCAGCCCTTGAAAAGGACCAGAAAAAAAAACAACCCTCTACAGCCCTTCTTTCCACTACAACATCTTTCAACAGCACCACAGTACAAGACACATGGGTGCATGTGGAACCAAGAGGACCACAGGGCTCCCAGCCACTGAGGACCATGGATCATTTGCTGCAGTTGCATGTTTGATAATCCAGGTTTGCTGCCAGACAGCAGGCACACTCCCTGTAGGTTTACTGATTTATCCATTCCTCCATCCGTTTCAAAATTAGGTGGTGTAATGACTAATTACATGTTACTTTTTAAAAAAAAGTCATAGTAGCAATGCAGTATTTTTGAGCCTGTGATTGGCACAATATATTATTCTGCAGAATAAATGTTTCAAGTTCTGGCAGGGCATTATTAGAGTATAGTCATAGAATCATAGAGTTGGAAGAGACCACAGGGACCATCGAGTCCAACCCTCTGCCAAGCAGGAACACCAATCAAAGCATGCCAAATAGATGGCCATCCAGTCTCTGTTTTATAACCTCCAAAGAGCGACACTCCACCACACTCTGAGGCAGCATATTCCACAACTGAACAATTCTGATGCTCAGGAAGTTCCTTCTGAAATTTAGGTGGAATCTGTTTCCCTGTATTTGAACCCACTGTTCCTTTTCCTAGCTTCTGGAGCCATAGAAAACAAGCCTGTTCCTTCTTCAATATGACATCCCTTCACATATTTAAATATGACTATCATGTCCTCTCTTAACTTTCTTTTCATCAGGCTAAACATTCCCAGATTCCTAAGCTGCTCCTCACAGGGCATGGCCTCCAGACCTTTGTTTAACTTTCAAGTATATCCCTGGGTTTGCTCCCCTCCCCCCTTTCACCCTTCATCCTCTTTTTCTTTGTGTGTCCTGTCTTTTGTATGCTATATCTGCCCTGGGAGTCTTTTTGGCTGAAGAGCAGGATAAAAATGCTTGAAGTAAATGTCTGAATAAAAATATTCCATCCACTCAGCCAGAGCTAGCGAGTCCATGGCCTCTCAGATGTTATTTTACAGTTCTGTTACCCCCAAAAAAGGTAGGAGGACCAGTGGTTCTCAACCTTTGGTCACTCAGATGCTTCATCTCCCAGCATTCCTGAACATTTACTATGCATGCTGGGTAAATGAATGGTACCATAACATCTAGAGGAGCAAAAGTTGAGAACCACTGCTCTAGAGAAATGGGCCTCAGATAGCTGCTGGATGGTGAGACCATCAATGAACAAAAATACATCTTTGGCCCTGAAAGATAATACTTAATTGCCATGTAAACATATTACTATTTCCCCCTATTTGTAGTAAATAACAAGAACATGATCTGAAACTCATTTTCAAAAGTATACATGTATTCTTTTTTTCTTATTTTCTGAGCTGACTTTGAAGACTTTGTCATGTGAATCAATGTATAATAATACAAGTGAAGTGGTACAGAGTAAAATCTCATATCTCTTATATTCCCATAGTCTTGTCTCTAAATATCAATAATGTTATTTTTAAGGCACTTTGTTCGTAACTGGTGGAGTTTTCATGATGACCCCAAATTTAGACCTCTTTAATCCATTACGCCATTCAGGTCTCCTCCTATAATCAATGCACCTCTAAAAGAATCTACCTCTATAATAAGTTTCCTAAAGAAAGCTTTTTGAGATCCATTTTGTTCATAAACTGACATTAAGGCATATTTTTCTCATACAAAATAGCCTTTGAGCAATGCTTATCTTCCTTCGGAGGCCTATCTTGTTTCAAAACTGTAAAATTTAAGCTCTCCTTTATCCCAATCAATGTTCTCTTTCTTTTCTCTTATGCTGTTCCTACTTATATATTGCCCTTTAAAAACTTGCACATTAATCTTGTACTGTTCCACAATGTATCTCTTGTCAGCTTTTCTATTCTTGATATGGATAGTTTTTTTTTCATGGACTAAATAAGATAATAGGAGGTTCGAAACCCCCCATTCCACAGTGATTGGGAGTTTCAAAATACCAGTTACCCTCTTCCCCCCCCCCCCCCAAAGAAGAATTGTTATAGTAGCTCCTCTTTTACTTCTGCGAGTGGAAGATGATGTGATGATCAGCTGGGCAAGGCTACAGCTCCACAGTGTGACATTTTAAATTAAGATCCTAAATTTGACTGTTAGTCATCTGCAGCAATCATTCAGTGACTTTATGTATGAGAGACCAATATGGGCATCACACTGGAAAGGAAGAGCACCATTGCAGAGCTAGTATGTGTCTCACACCTCCCATAGCAGTGCAAGATTGTGTGTCTATCTGCCTTCATGTTAAATGTCGACTTATGGCATCTCCATGAATTTCATAGGGTTTTCCTAAACAAGACTTTGTAGAGGTGGTTTTGCTAGTTTCTTCCTCTGAAATATAGTGCATGACACCTGGTATTCATTGGTGGTCTCCTATACAAGTACTAACCAAGGGTGACCCTGCTTAGCATCCAAGGTATGGCAGGATTTGGTGCCTTTAGGGTATATAGGTCCTAGTGTATGACAAAGGATTTGTTTACTTGTTTAATACCACCTTTCACATGAGATGGCTATTTTCTGACACATTAATGTCATGGGAAGATGAATAAACAAAGTTTGTCCCCACTTTTGTTGTTTGTTGTTATTAATTGCTCTCATGTTGACTTTGGCTTATGGTGACTCTATGAATGAAAAACCTTCAAGCCACCCTATTATTATTATTATTATTATTATTATTATTATTATTATTATTATTAACCTTTATTTATAAAGCGCTGTAAATTTACACAGCGTTGTACATACAATCTTTTTAATTGGACGGTTCCCTGCCCTCAGGCTTACAATCTAAAAAGACACGACACAAAAGGAGAAGGGAGTGGTGGAGGGGAAGGGGCCTTTCTAGTAGGATAATACATATAAAATACATAGCAATACAGGAAATGATTCAATAAAACAGACAACAAAAGAACATCAAATAGCAAGTGACACTTATGCAATGCCTGGGAATGCTGCCCTGAACAGGATGGTCTAGTAGATTCAGGGTCATGGCGTTCTTGACTGACTCTCACCTGGAATGCAATCTTCCTTTTTTGTTGTCATCTTCTATTTCTCTACACTTCCCATGGATATTCCTCTTCAGTATTATTCCTGTATGTGACCATTCCAAAGTTTTGCATAAGAATCATTCTGTGAATAAAATCATGTGTATTTTCGTGCCCAAAAACTGTTTTCTGGACAGAATGTGTGTGTGTTGGGTGGTGGTGTTGAAGAACAACAGCAACACAACACATGTGTTTTGCTCCACAAAAGAATTCTGTGCATTATTGGGAAGCTGAAAACAAGGAGAAAATTTCACTACATTCTCATGGTTCTATTATCCGTTCTGCGAGGGGTTTTCCTGTTGTCGGGAAACCAGTTTTCCAACCTTGGAGATGAATAGGTATGAATATTCTTTCCATTCTAGTGTCTGATTGATTCAACTCTACACTAGTCGAATTTAGCAGATGAGGTTACTTAAATGTAAAATGATGGATGCATGTAAAACAGCAGCCTTGTCTTGTTTTCCTTACATTAATGTGATCCTTAAAATCTTCAACCCCTGCCATTGGGTCAGCAATATGCATTCTCTTACACAACAGACTTCAGGTCTCTGAACCTATGCCCTTTGGTCAGTCTTGGAAGTACCTTTTGTAATAAGACAGGATATAAAGGCAACATATGCCAAAATACCCTTTATGAAGCCTGCTTTCTCCACAGAAGTGAATACAGAGGCAGAAAAAGGTGGAGACAGCATGCACGCCTCTCATGCCAAGAAGGCAAACCACTGGAGGCAATGCTTCCAGAGGTGTTTGTGATTTTATCACCCAGCCTGGAGCATGCTCAAAATGTGTCTAAAGTCCTCCCAGTTGTGGGGTATGCACAACATATTCACTAGGGCATCTGGTCTCTTCCACTGTGAAAGCAAAAACTCATATTGGGAGTTCAGGATTGAAAATGTCATCATTACCCACTCTGCTTCTCCATTGTCACAATTGTCACGAGAGCTTCCATTTGTGGTTGTGACTTTACACTATTGTTGTCATGATTTGTTGTTATAGCAAATATTTGGGAAGGTGTCAGCATGACGTGATCTCCTTTACACAGAAGGGTTTTTTTTTTTTAGATTTTAAAACTCCTCTCTGTTGTTTCAGCACACAAATTTCTCTTTTAAAGAGAAGAGATGTCAAGGAATACGTATGGTATCATTTGCCTTCAGAGGCCTCACTGCAGTAGCTAATGTCCACATTGGCAAGGAGCTCTGTATAAACTGAGTGAGCTTTACCACATGCATGGAATGATGTCTACAACAGCATGTGGCTTAAATACATGTTTAAGTTCTCACTCCATGGAGGCATAGCCCAATTTCTAGTGAAGTCAAAGAAGTATTAATTAGTAAACACAGCAGATGTAAACTCCTTCAGCGAAACATCATCTCTGCCCATTAATTGCACCAAGAGCCAGCAGTAACCTTGCCTAAATGAAGTGGCCTCATAGTACAGTGGCATTTTGAGAACTGGAGCTGAAATCCCTTTGAATTCAAATAAATAACTCACTAAATAAAGCAATTTCTTTTCTTCCTCTCCCTTAGATGCTAGGTAAGAACCACTAATGTATAAACAGCCAATTACCTCCATTGACAGTATCTCCAGAAACTTCAACACCAGATGTACTGTCTCCATATGTTATTGCAATATATATTTCTCCAAAAAAGCTACAAGTGACTTAGCATAGTTTATGTGTGTGAAAGCTCTGAGCTACTGATTTTTGAAAATTATTCCCTGGAATACATACAGAAGGTTTACAGAAGGCAATCCAACAAAGAGTAATGCTGGAAGCAAAAGCCATTTGTGCCCCCTAAGTGTGTGAAGCTAATTATGTGTGTTCTCCCAGACACTAGAGTCTCATAAAATGCAGTCAACAAGTAGTAACACTGCTTTCTATCTGGCTCACTTTTGAGTTTTCTCCTTCCCCATCTAACATGGCCACACTGTGGCCTTGTTTAGCAATTTACTGCAACTGTGCACAGACAAGATCTAGAGGCAACACTGAGACAGAGTTCAGACAAACAAATATATTATACTAATGAAGAGAACAGAGCTGAAATAAACCTGAGAAACGAAACCTCTAGAAAATCCAATTAATTCAGACTTGCTGCCAAATGTTAGAAGTAAGAGCCAACTCACAGTGTGGATGCAAAGTGCTGGTTTTGAGCTGTAAAAATCCTCTAAGGCTTAAAAACCTCTATGACTTAGGTCTAGACAATTTAACAGGACCTACCTCCCCCTATAAGTCTGCCTGGATCTGCAGGAGAGGCTCTTCTTTCAGTCCCCACACCTTCACAGGTATGGTTGGCAGGGATGCAAGATAGGGCTTTCTTTGTGGCTGCCTCTAGACTTTGGAACTTACTCCCTACTCCCTAGGTGGCTAGTGTAGCCTCCTCTTTGCTGTCAGCAATACTTTTTTATTCAGACAGGCTTTAAGAACTGAGGGTTTTAAAGAGAAGAGCTGCAAGAAGGTGCTGTGTTCTTTTGTAATGTATTAACTGCTTTTAAAAATCTTTTAAAAGTGTATGCTTTCAATTGTTTTGATGTGTTAAATAGAATTAAACTAGTGTTAACTATTTGCATGTTTGTAATTATATTGTAATCTTTTTAATTTGTAAGCTGATGCAATTTTGGAGAAAAGGCTGGATATAAATGATGATGAAGATGATGCTTCAGCTGCATATGTAAGAGGAGACTGGCAATAAGGCTCATTGGAAATATGTTTCTTCCAGTGCATAGAATCATAGGGCCCGAACAGACAGGCCAAAATAAAGCTGCTTCGGGTCACTGTAGAGGTATGCTGTTTAAATGATACATGCATCTTAAGATGCCAGAAGCTGCACCAAAGCTGGAAGATGGATTTGGCGTGGATTCTAGACTCTTAGGCCATATGCATCATTTAAACAGCATACTTTCAAAGTGACCTGAAGCAGCTTTATTTTGGCCTGTCTGTTTGGGCCCTTTGAATCCTAGTGCTGGAAGAGACCACAAAGGCCATCCAGTCCAACTCTGTACCATGTAGGAAGGCACAATCAAAGTACCACCAACAGATGGACATCCATCCTCTCTTTAAAAACCTCCAAAGAAGGACACTTCACCATTTTCTGAGGAGGTATATTCCACTTTTGAACAGTTTTTACTGTCAGGAAGTTCTTCCTAGTGTTTAAGTGGAATCTCTTTTCCCGTAGCTTGAATCCATTGCTCTATGTCCTAGTCTCAGCAATAGCAACTACATTTCTATACCACTTATCAACACACTTAAGCACTCCCTAAATGGTTTACAAAGTGTAAGCTAATTGCCCCCAACAAACTGGGTACTCACTTTAGTGACCTTGGAAGGATGCGAGGCTGAGGTGACATGGAGCCCCTGGCTGGTATAGAACTCACAACCTTGTGGTTTGTGAATGATTGGTTGCAGTACAATATTTAACCACTGCACCACCAGGGCTCCCTCTGCAGCACTCTAATTGACTCATAGTCAACCTGTGGCCATCTAGGACTCCTAGATCCCTTTCATGTGTAATCTTGTCAAGCCAGGTATCTCCCATCCTGTATCTGTGCATTTCATTTTTACTGCCCAAGAGTAGTATCTTACAGTTCTTGTTAGAACAATGGATTTGAAAAGAGACTAATTGAGACAAGGCACTATGAATAAGGCTTTATTTATAAATACGTAAAAAGGGTAACAAACAATATATGCAACAGAATCATACAAAACCCATATATACAAAGGATACAAGAGAAAGCATAATAGTAATGGCAAACATAATAATAACAAGTAGCAAATAATAATAAAAAGTGTGTAATACAATCAAATAGCACAAGTGTAATGCAACAGAAAAGAAGGCTCACTACAAAGCTAGCCTTATTAAAGCTCAAAAAGTTGATTAGAGCTATGCATACACAGCTGTAGGTCATCTGTGTTCTCAGTAGCTCTCCATGAACCCTGTCATGGTTATTAACCCTATAATGGCTCAAGTGTAGAGCTTGTTACTATTCCAACATTTCTCACTGCTGAAATTCATTTTGTTAGTTTTGGCCCAGTTTTCTAATCTATTCTGACATGCTCTTTCTTCCAAGACTAACTGAAATCTGCAAATAAACTATAATGTTTTACATTATTTAATATGATTTTAGCTTTCAAAACTGTTTTAATTGTTTTAAATTTTTAACATTGATGTTATTGTATGGCACACTAAGATCCTTGGCTATAGGGTAGGATATGAATATTTTTAAAAAAATATAATGGGAGCAGAAAGAAACAAGCAACTCTAAGGGGAGGCAGAGGTAGAGTGAAATAGTTAACATGGCCTGGGCATTTTTTCTTGTTTACCTGTTCTATTTGTGGCTGTGTAATGTACCCTAATACTCTGGGATGGCTTAACAACTTTTCCAAGTCAAATCTCTTTTAGGGTCCCTCCCCAGTATGTAGCAAGCTTAACCTAGCATCCTATCATATCCTTAGGTGGAATTGCTATAACACACCCTGTCTCCTTTCTTTCTCCTAAACTAGTATTGCACTCCTGAATTACTTTTCATACAAATCTCACACTCACATCTTTAATATATTTATGCTGTTGTGTTATGCCCAAGATTGTAAGGGCAACCTGTTTATCCTGAGAGCGTGTAATGAAAATCTCCCCCTCCGTGGACCTATTCACAGCAAGGCTGAGAAAGACATTGAGACACCAAATTTGGTTTTAAACACCATGCATGTAACATTTATTAAATCACACAAACATTGATTATCGAGAGCTCTTTCACTCACACATTCATACAATACACACACACACTTTCCTTCCGCCGAACATTGATCAGTTGTTCTCGAAGGCTGGGGATGACACCGTTGCCGCGGTAGATGCCAACAAAATGGAGGTGAAAGTCCAGGGTCTTTATACTTTTTCTTCTCTCTGGCTTTTGGCTGCTGAGGTCTTGCGATATTGCAGCCCATTACTCAACTTCTTCTTTTGGGAGGATAAACAGGTTGTTCAGATCAGTCCGTGTTCAAAGCAACTCGTTCTGTTCAAAGCCCTCCATTCTCCTGTCAGTTCCTCATCATGGCGACTCAGGAGATAAGGTTCTTCCCGGTCACAGTTCGGTACACCTGGACGGCACCCCACTTCAGCTTCCAAGTTTTCAGACTTTCCTCGCCTCGGTTGCCAAATACTTTCATCACATCAATGCTCTGCGCGGAACCATCTTGTTTGGTCCTTTAGCTATGTTTAAAGCACAATTCCTTGGTTCTTCAGTTCTTCAGCTCTGGGTTTAAGTCAGAACTCACACATTCGTCTTACAGTTGGTCTATGAATTAATCTAGATGTGTTTGAAGAAACCATGGGACAGGGAGTGGGAACTGGCAAGCTCATCTGGCTTCTAGCAAGAACTATACACAAAAAGTGTTAGATTTAACAACTTCTGCATGTCTGGTAGTTTGCATGGCATGTCTGCTAGTTTGCATGCTTTCAGTCTTTCTAAATTTTTACACTACAGTATCCACAGATTCCACATCCATGAATTCAGCCATCCACAGTGTGTGTGTGTATTAAAAAAGAATCCAAAAAGCAAATTATTATTTTGCCATTTTATTTAAAGAACTCCCAACTGTATATAATGAGACCTGAGCATCCACAGATTTTGGTACCCATAAATCGGTGTGTGTGTGTGTGTGTGTGTGTGTGTGTGTCTGGAACCAAACTCCAACAGATGTCAAGAACCCATTAGATATAGTTATAGCATAATGATTACACTTTAGCTGTCCTGACTGCATTATTCTGCACTCTCTCTCTCTCTCTCTCCTCTGTTAGACACTGTCCTTGACTATGTGTCAATAATTTGAAATAAAGCTATTTTGATATGTTTTACAATGAATAATGGGAAGGTTTCTTTCTGTGCTAGACCTTTTACATGGGTGTGGGACTGATTGGTTGTTGTTTAGCTTCTGACTTGACCATTTGTTTACTCTGTTTGAGAGACTCAATACCATTTCTCACAATTCACAGAAAGAAAGAAGGCCAGAAACCAGACAAGGGAGAGAGGGAGAGATGCAAGGTTGTCTGGAGAGATGACTCTGATTGAAGGTCTGATTGAAGTGTCCAGTAAAAAAACTGGGGCACTTTGGCAAAGGATGGATTCCATCACTTGTTACCTGTTGGAACGAAGGGCAGAAAACTTCAACCCCTTTCCTTTACTACTGCCTTAAATGCAGCAGAGGTTCATGGCTCTGACATCAGTGGGGTAATGAATATGCTCCAGAACTGAAATATAATTTTTAAAATAAATTTAGCACTTTGGATAGTTTCTTTAACATTCAGAGTAAACTAAGAATAGATGCACCACCCTACTGTCATTGGAGTCATGAAAGAGAAGGAAATAGAGAAAGGGGCAGGAAGGATAAAAGCGCTGCTGTGGGAAAGGTATGAAGGAAACATAAGAATTGTAAAAACAAACAAACAAAAAACTCAACCAACCAAGCAAAAAACAAAAAAACAAAACCCAGTCTTTTCATGGACGTAGGTAGACAAGTGACAACCCTCCATCTTACAGGTAAAGTTCTTCTTCTCTGACTAGTAGTTTCTTGCATGTCAAGCTAGCCATGACTAGATCATACTGTACATATAGTAGATATGTATTGCATAGTAGATATATATAGTAGATATGTATTTCACATACAGGTTGTGCAATAAAAGAATTCCTCTTTTACCTGGAGCCCCCCCCCCCCCCCCCCCCCGATTGGGAGGAATGGGTAAAGACAGAATTTCTACCTTGATTTATTTTTCCTGTTGTTATTGTTTCCACCACAGACATCATATGTGTGAACTTCCCATATCATTTCTTAGCAGGCCCCTGCAATTTATAGGCATAATACTAGGGAAAGGCAGAGTGGTTTAATGAATAACAAAGTTATGAGCCTTCTTCTATCCATTCCTGTTTATGTACAATCATGTTAAGCACGACATGGGGCAGGTGGATTGTGTCCTTTTAATATAATTTCGCACCCTAAAAAGGAGGAATGGGTGCCATACTCAGTTCTCCACCCCAAGATCCACCAAAGGCTGCAATGACACATCCCTGCCCATGATTTCTTTTTCAAAAAAATAAAAGCAAAACTAGGTCTGAATCCACACTGCAGCAATAATCCAATTTGACACTACTTTAACTGTCATGGCTCCATCCTATCGAAACCTGGGATTGTTGTGACACTAGAGTTTTCTGACAGAGGAGACTAAATGTCTCACAAAACTATAGTTCCTAGAATTCCATAGAACTGAATCCTTGCAGTTAAAGTGATATCAAACTGGATTATCTCTGCAGTGTGGATGTAACCTAGAAATGTCTGACACCTGCTTTTTTTTTTAAGTGGGCTTAAAAAGTGCAGGGAATTCTGTAACCTATATGAAAGGAGAATTGCTGTACATGAATAAAAAAAGAATAATCTTTTTCACTTTCCCCCCCTCTGGGAGAGTTCAGGACATTGTGGGAGAGTTAGGCTGTATGTATACCCTTTCAGCCTCATGGCTTCACTTCCATCTGAGATTTTAATATGATTCACATCTGGGGATGGTATATTTTAGTAAAAGAAATGGAATCTCCATACCAGACATGAAAACACCATCAATATTCTGTGGCATTAACTTTTAAAAAATAGCTGATTTATGCATGGATTCTGCCGATAAACAAATGCAAAACAAAAGAACAGATTCCTTACTCTTTCCTGCCCTGTTTTTCTGAAGTCTCAGAGGCATGGGAATGCTTTTGCTGTAAGATTTTATGTATATTCTTAACTTTTATTGGGTGAACAGCCTCTCTGAATTCATTGGCCCACACTGAATTACTTATATGTGTGTTAACAAGCTTTGTAGGAGTGGTTTTCTAGAGGAAAAGCACCTAACTTTATGTTCATAGACATTGTTAAACACTAAGAAAGTAGTGTAGCTATAAAGAAATTTTAAACCTTTGTTTAATAATCATATCTCAGGGCATTTATTGAACCACTTCCTTCATTGTTAACAATTACATTTTACTCTTTGCAATAGCTCACTTGAAGTCATTTCTTGGTCTTGGAAAAGCATATTACAGAAAGAAATTCATCTAGATGTGCAAATCATAAAATTAAATCAAAATATAAAGCAAACCACCCAGAATTATTGGATAGATGTTACAGTCTCAGTGTGAGTATTAGCTTTGGAATTGCAACTTTGAAACATTGTCAAAAATCTCTCAATTGCCATAAATCTTTTTTTTAATGGACATGTGTTTTTGATGAAAGATATTTTGGAGTGTCTACTTAAAAGGAAAAGAAAGAAAGAAACTTTCTAAATATCTCAAAACACTTTTAAGAACAAAATGTTCTTTTACTTTTTGTGTTTCCCCGCCATTCCTCTCTGAAAAAAACTTTGCGTAACAGAAAGCTTTGGAAAGGACTTCCAAACTGCGGCTGAACTGAATTCCATTGTCTTCAGGTTATAATACATTCTGATCTATGGGATCATGATCATATACAAATCAAACATAATCTGGCCCACATGGATTACAGCAAATCAGGTAATGTCATCTATATTGTTGTCTCAGAGCCCTGATTCCAGATTTTGTTTCATGCTACTGGACTTGAGTTAGAAAACAGTATGCAAAATAATGAACATTTGTTCAACAGATGTTTCTTTTTTGTCTAATACAAATTTTCACACTTATATGTATTTGTATGCACAATGAACTGCTCCTTTTTGTTTCCTCTGCATTTCTTTCATCATCATCCCTCACTTTCAAGAGCATCACTGTTTCTCACAGCCATTTACGTAGATTATCACCATAATTTTAAAGAGAAGAGGCTCTTGCCCTCCTGACTACAAATTCCATTGACAGATGCTATCGGGAAAATCCAGTACACCAAACTTTTAAAGAAATTACAAACACTAGATTATGAACCGTGGACAACCATCCACCTGATAATCCAAACATTGTGTAGTACTAGGAAAGTCACGTCTGCTATGACAGCCTGATTGTGGGAAACCTTCCTTGATGGGTGCAGTCATTGGCCTTATCTTTGTGCCAGCTTGAAATACAGCTTTTCACAAAAACATTTGAGGCTCAGTGATCATATCATGTCTGGGAAGTGAAGTTGTGTTTGAAATTGCCTAAGTTGTTTTATAATGGTTTTAAACTGTTTGGGATGTTTACATTGTTCTAAATTGTTTTAAATTACTCTAAATTGTCTAATGTTGTTTTATTTTTTCCTCTGCTTTAATTAGTATATTTAAATAGATAAGCAATACATATAGGATATACATATTTCTGGATATATAAATAACACAGATGGAGGAAACCAGAATAGCTTAGTGGTTTGAATGTTGAATTACAACTCTGAAGACCAGAGTTCGATTCCCCACTCAGCCATGAAATGCACTGGGTGACCTTGGGAAAGTCACATGCTCTCAGCTTTAGGGGAAGGCAATGGCAACCTCCTCGGAACAAGTCTTGCCATGTAAACCCCATAATAGGGTTGCCATAAGTTGGAAATGATTTGAAGGCACACAACAGTGGCATGATATGAAACTGATACTCCCAGTTCAAAACTCTGGTGATAAAATAACTTTTCAGCAAACTGTAACTCAGCAATTTCTTGCTCTAATCACCCTTGGGCAGTTTTTAGCTTCACAATGACTACTTTAAGATAAGTGACCGTGTTTCCTAAGAGACTGAAATACCCCCCCTTTTTTTTTTGTGGGTTTTTCAGGCTATGTGGCCATGTTCTAGAAAAGTTTATTCCTGATGTTTTGCCAGCATCCTCTTGTTTTTTCAACATCGTCATTGCTAATGTCAGATTTCTATTCATTTATTCTTTGACATTGAGACTGATCTGTTTGTTCTATGCAAAATGAAGAAGGGACTTGTTGATAGATGATTGTTTCTATCACATGGGAACATGAGCAAATGTATTAACCTTTGCTGCTGGGGGGGGGGATTTCTATGGTCTCTAATGGTGTTGCCAAAGTAGTTATGAGGACAGACTAGCATTGCCAGCTTTCCAAAATAGCACTAAGGGACAGTCAAAATTTATGATGATCAGGGTTGACAATTAGAAAGTAGCAATTAACATGTTTTTGTTGTACTGAAATACCAACTGAAAGCATTGATGTCAGTTCACTTAGGAGTTTATCGCATGGGGTTTTAATCCTGTCCTAGGCGCAGGATGTAAATGCATAGGATGGATACTATCTTACAGCTTTGTCCCCAGGCAGTATTCATCTGGTATGCCACCCAGGCTTATCCTGGACCTTTTAAAGAATGGGATTTTCCTTTCTTCATGCAAATCTCTGTAACATCAATACATTGTCCATATTCATAAACTACATGATGCATACATTTCTATCTTTATAAAGGGCCCACATCACAAAATACAGGAGTTTTTTTGCACCAGTCTACATGAAAAGAAAAGTTTCAAAACCTCAAATAGGGGACATCCTTTATAATAATGGACACCTGGCAACCCTAGGACAGGGGTGGCATCTGGGTTTCTTGCAGAGTCTAGTTGTGTGGTGTTTTGTTTTTAATAGGCAGTTGTGTAAGATTAAGTGTATATAATTAAGCAATCACAAGACAACCACTCATGGCCTGTGAGAGGGAAGTACCATTGTTCAGATAGCCTGTAGTTCACTGTTAACGTATTTTAATGCTTTGAGCTGGAAGCTGTAGGTGATAGCAAGTGGTGTTTTGTCATTTTCTCTTCCAGGTCTGCACTGTAGTAAATTATTCCTAACCTTGTCAATTGGATGGGTATTGTAGGAAAAACCTGATGTAAATCCTGAAATCTTATGTTCGGGCTGTCCAATTAGCCTGAACAGATGCAGTTGTTGTATCATAAGACTAAAATGTATGTCTATGCATGGATTTCCATTTTTCTCTATAAAAAGGAAAATGTGTGTGAATGCTGCATCCGGCAATCAACAAATTTTGAGTATATGCAAATATTTGCTGAGAAACAGATGATTCAAATCAACAGAAGAGAGAGTGAATGCGAGAGCCAATCAATGGAACTACATGAATTGGAGGTTTTGCTCTTTTTTCTATTCTTTCCTCATAATAACTGGTGTGCTCATTCAAATAAAGTCACGTGAAGTGTTTTTCATATGGAAATGCGCTTTTAAGGCATCCCGTGTCCCTATAAAAATTAAACATAGTGTTAAATTTATTATCATAAATAGTTCATAATGGGGTTTGAAGGCAAACTACCAGCCTGTGCACTTTATTTTATAGTGATTATCGGGCTATTCATAGTATTTCAAAAATAACAGCAAAAATATAGTGCAGGGGCTTATAATTATGTTACAATCATTGTAAGTTATACAGAAAGATTTACATATAGATTGGGGGAAAGAAAATGGTGGCTGGTATATGAATGGCTTTCAGAATTGCCATCTATGCTTTTATTATGTTTGATTATTTTAACAGTGCAGATGTGTATTTTTAGTAATTGCTATTATATGTAATTTGACTGCAAGAGAGTATGTGCTAAGGAAAAGGCAAAGAATACATTAGGGTTGCAAAACTTTTAAAAGAAAGATGACGCCTTTGCAGTGCATGCTTCTAAAGGGAATTAGGTTATTATGATCGTTTGATGGAGCAACGAGATCATAACCATCTAAGCTAAGTAACTGTGCCTTACTTATTAGTAAGAATTGATAGAGATTTTTTTTATTAAAAAACCCCCCTCAACTTCCTGAAGCATAAATTTTCATGAATTTGCAGAAGTGGAAATGAAGAAATTTTTGCTACACTGAGTATAAATATGAGCTGGCCATTAAAATAACTGGGGCAGAGAATTTAATCAAAAAATCCTTATTAATGCTGCTTTGATCTCAAAATAAAGCACATTCTTTGACAGTTGTTTGATTCTACATTTCTTTTTTGCTTCTCTTCTCATTTCTGTTCTTCAGTGTAATTCAGATACTGTTTATATCAGTGGTACTTTTTCTTTTGTCTAGTAATGGGAGATGTATAAGACATTAATTTTCCAAATCTACAATGTTCCTTGAAATCCTTGTATTACTAAATATAAAACCATGTAAATATACAGTATACTGGGATATATTTAAAAGACTGGGGACATCATTGTCTTCTGCTATAATATAATGGCTGTAAAAAAGAGAGCCATAGCCTTGTAATATCTGTGCCCTGCTTGGTTCACACATTGGAATATAACCTAAGCCTTTAGAGAACTATTATAGTCATAACAATAGGTTCTCCATATTTGCTAATTGGATTGTCCCTATTGTCATCAATGAAGCTATGCTCAATTTACTGTAGCCATCTGTCCAGTCTCAGGGTTGTTCTGATTTATGATCACAGAAAAACAACCTGTGAATTTTTAAAACTCACATTCATTAATGTTTTATGTATTACTTGGCAATTTGTTTCTGCTGCATTGCATCCTACATTTAGTTCAGTCTTATGCCCAATTCTAGGCTTGCCTATTTGGATTTCAAGCCTTATCAAGTGCAGCTGGATTTGCTCTCAAGCAAGCTTTACAGTCTTAGTTTAGAAGACTGATTTAAAACTAAACTATTGTGCCAATACTGCAAACTGTGATAAGGCCACTATCTCCCACACCTCCTGAAGGAAGAGAATACTGATTCCATTAACACCTTTCTCATCTGGGACTAATAATCAGTGTCATAATTGCCTAACCCCTCCCTTGATTATAGGTAAGGCAGAAGGCAGGTGGAGATAGCGGTTCAGTAAGTGGCAAAAAAAGGTTGGATATGGGCATGTCTACACAGACCAAATGAGGCAGTTTTCCCCCTGTCCTCATGGCAACCTGCCTTCACGATGCAGGGCCAAATCCCCAGTTGGAGTACAGACTGTCTTCATGATGTCAGGCCAGTTCTGCACCAAATCTGCCCTTGAACTAGCTTAAAACAACAGCTTTTGCTCAAGGTTATGTCCTGTATTGGAATAAAGTAAAGTTATCACATAAATATACACGCTGTTGTTGCTCTTGCTGCTGCTGCTGTTGAAGTCATATCTGACTTAAAGCCCCGGAACAGATAACTGCTTTGAGGTGGCCTGGGGCCAAAATTACGGTTTGGGAGAACAGAGCAACTGCATGCTCCTGAACCCTAGCGCATGGCGGTGAACCCATCATGACTTGGCCCTGTACATGCAGGGGCTGCCATGGTGAAGCAAGCGCGGCACAGCGTCCGCATGTCACGCCACTGTGCTTGCATCATCGATACGCCACGGTGCGGCAATGGCACACTCATGGCATCTGCTGTGGGAACCAAAAAGGATCAACTTTTAGTGGGTTCTTTTTGGTGCGGAGGGACACTGTGAAGTTTGGCTGCTGTGGTGTCCCTCAGCAGCAAAAATGGGTGACTTCAGCCAGCCCTTTTGGAGTGGTCTGTCGAGCCCCATAGTCATCCTGAGGTGAACCTATCAGAGGGTTTAACTAGCAAGATTTGTTTGGAGGAAGCTTGCCATTGCCTTCCTTTCAGGCTGAGAAATGTGACTTATCCAAGGTCAACAACTGGACTTCCATGGCTGAGAGGGGATTTGAAACCTAGCCTATCTGAATCCTAACCCAAATCATTACACCATACCATGGCAGCAGTTTGTCGTGCAGGGTGTTCCTTCTGGTGCCACAAAACAGAGACTTGGGTCAAATGACACTTGGAAAGTGGTGCCCATTCCTCTGTCATCTCAATCTGCTGCTTAAAATATATATCGTATCGTGAAAGAGACCCTACTGCCTAATGTAGATATGCCAAAAGTCTTACAGTGTTTTGACAATACTGGTTTTATTATGGATCATCTCTAGCCACACTTTATAGTTTGTATTTTACGGCTGGAATTCATGATCACAGTAATGAATTTATAACGTAGAGTTACACATATGTAACTAATGCATACATATTCAGTAATTTAGGGAATATGTAGTGAGTCCTGACTTACAGAGCAGCAGTCACTTTGAGTAATGTAGTCTATTGCACTTTTGATCTGGGCACAGAAGACTAGCATTTCCATCCATCTTCTGCATGCAATCTCTTGTTCAAGGAGGAATTGCAACAGAGGTTTGGCTTCTTTGATAGTTGCACCAGAGATTGCTCACAGGAACATGGGTAGAAATACTATTCTGCGGCATCCTGACTGAGAGGAGAACAGACCCCTATCATTCGCAACAGTTGATGCCAGATAAATTGGGATTTGGGGATTCAGGCCAGGAGACATTACTAAGGTAAATGAAGGCCCGGTACAGATGTTGTTGTATGGCGGCAGTGATACTAGGGTTAGGGACCACGTGGCAACCACATGGTCCCTAACCCTAGTACGGAGTGGCGGCGTAACAATGGTGACGTCCTGTGTACACTAGTGCCACCATTGTGATATAAGCACCACGTGGTGTCCACATGGTGCTGTGCATTGCTTACATCATGAGTGTGCCATTGACACACTCATGACATCTGCCCTGAGGCACAAAAAGAACATTTTTTTCCAGGTTCTTTTTATTCCAGATGAAGCTGCGTTGTTTGGCGGCTGCGGCTTCCCTCCTGAGGAAATTAGAACGCCAGCAGGCCACCCCATTGAGGTGGTATGTACCATGCCATAGATAACCTAGATAACCCATAGTTTAAAAGTATAATAGATATTGTGCATACTACATAAATATAACAACCTATGGCGTGTTACAGACCGCCCCTTTGAGGCGGCCTGTAGGCGCTGCTTTCCCCGGTGTATCGGGGCCTCAGCTGCCACAACGGCAGCCTCCGAGGCCCCGATCTGCCGCTTTCCGGGCCGTGAGGAAGGGGCAAAAGGCCACTTCCCCGCGGCCTGGAAAGGGGTGTCCTTGGGGCTTCAAGCCCCAAGAACACCCGGCAGCAGTGGGGAGGAGGAGAAAGGGGCCGCTTGGCCCCTTTCTCCTCTGTGTCACTGGGCGCAGCCATCTAAAGGCTGCGCCCAGTGACATAAACCTGGAAGGAGTTCCAAAACAGAGCTCCTTCCGGGGCTGCGGAAAGGGCGCACTAAGCGCCCTTGCGCGGCCCCACTATGTAACAACCGCACCACCTCGTTTGGAGGCAGTGCGGTCGTGATGTAGTCATGGCGGCGGCCGTGTGGAACGGCCGCTGCCATTTTGTACATGCTGAGCACGTACTAGGGTGGGGGGGGGTGCTCAGCACGTACTTTAAGGCCCGTCTGTAACGGGCCAAACTCCACAAAACTCACCTTGGCGACAGATAAACTGACCAAATGTTCATAGGAATAAAACCCTCCTGTATTGTTTACATTAAAAACAGGACAAAGTTTCTTTTCAGCAACCATGAAAAGTCATTCCCTCAAGTCATTCATTTCATTCTCTCTTCCCTTCTCCATCTAGATCTTCTTTGCCATTAATTGCAGGCTTACCTTGTCAGCTTGTGGAAGCAGCCGGTTCAAGTTGGGGGGGGGGGGAATGAATGCACCTTTTCTCTTTTCCCTGAGAGATGCAACTGAAGTTTTTTTCATCCCTCATTGTCTATAAAAATTCCTTTGGGGGCTACATAAGGATAGATGTTAATTTCATTCATTTAAAAAAAAGCATAGAAAAATGCAACAGCACTCTAGAGCAGTGCTTCTTGCCAGAGAAGCACTGTATTCATGAGCTAAAGACAATGAATTGCTGATAATAATGCCAATGGGCCCAATAGACTCAAAGTCTTACAATTTTTTTCATGGAAGTCTTTAATATACAGACAGTAAGTAGCAGGTGATGGCTGCTAATTTGAACTAGTGTCTCCTTTAAAAAATAAAATGTCTAAGGATTTTTATTTAAGAAATAGAAAGATTTTGTGTATGTCTCACCTTACATCCAAAGCTATCAGAGTGGTGTATAATAATAACATTTTTAAAAATGTGTTTCTAAAATGCTTGCAGATTACTCCTTGCATTTTTCCAAAGAGGAAATCCCCACTGTATTCTATGGGGGCCGTACACTGAAGTGAGCATGGATAGGCTTTCCATTTTAGTCTTATTGCTCTGGTTTTGGAGATCTGGATCTACAGGCATCATCTAAAATTTGTAGAAGTTAAACTGAACTAGAGGAAATGGAGATTCTATGGCTGCCAGAGTAAGCTGGTGCTACATCATATTCGGCTGAACAAAGTGAATGAAATTACTGCATAGTGATTTTCCCTGCCCTTGTAAATGGGAGCCAATGATGTGGAGTGGAGAGAGCGAAAAAGAGCAATAAAGGAGTGATACACGAGGTAGTTGCTGTCAGAAACAGCTGCATATTCTCCGTAATGTCTAACCCATTCTTGAGTTCCATGACCTATAACCTGATATCCACAGCTCAGCTGGAAAACAGTAAAAAAAAAAGCTAAGTGCTAATACAGTAGTTTTCAGGGCAATTTTTGAGGATTACTATTTGAAAGAATTATTCAGCTGCAGGAGTCCAGAAAGAATCCTGAGGGAACTGAAATCCTCAGACTGGTACAATAACATGCAAAATCCACAAGATAGTGATACCTTTATTCGACCAACCAAAATTCACAAAATACATGATGCAAGCTTTGAAAGCTCCATTGGCTTCTTCACCAGGCAAAGCTGTTAAAAATCATACAGGAGAATTAAAATATACAATGATGATGTTAGTCACAGCCTGAATTTTCTCAAGATATTGTTGTGTTGTTGTATTCTGTGGAAGTATACCTGTTCAAGCAGGCCCCCTCCTTCTCACCATGTGGCACTGGTAACAAAGCCTCCCCCCACTTTTTGGCATGTTTTACCAAAGTAGCACCTAAAAAGCACTCCGATTATCCGGGAAAAACCTCTTACAGTCTAGAAAGACCAGACTGGTGGTGACCTCCCAGAGGTCCTTCTCTGTCACCACTCCAAAAACATGGAATGACCTGCCAGAAGAGATTCGCCAATTATCCTCACTCGAGGCTTTTAAAAAGGCAACAAAAATCTTTCTCTTCCGGCAGGCCTTCCCCGATTGATAATGTCCAGAACCAATTGAATCCCCCTCCTTTTATTATTTTCCTTTTATTATTTTTCTTATTTGTGGTTTGTTTTTTTTAATTTTGATGTATTATTATGTACTTTTTAACCATGTTTTACTGTTTATGTTTATAGTTGGGAGGGAGGGTTGGGTCAGGGTCTTGTGGGGTTTGTTGTTTTTATTGTTGTATATTGTATTAACTCTGCTGTTACCCGCCTTGATCCTCAAAGCGGAAGAGGCGGGATATAAATAAATATTTATTATTATTATTATTATTATTATTATTATATAAAATTTTCCTAATGCAAAAACATGGAGGTTTCTCTTGAGAGATTCAACATTTTCTGCCTAACAAAGGGAACTGTTGACCTCAGAAAGGATTGAGACATTTTGGATCTCAGACGAAGTAAATTTTTGTATTGCTTATGGAATTCAAATTTGATCTCCTAGACTTTGGAATGTTTTGTTTCCAGTGCCACATGGCCAGAAGGAGGAGGGGCCTGCTTGCAAGCATATCTCTCCACAGAACAACACAACACAACACAACAACAACACTTTGAGAAAATGGAGCCCTGTAACTAGCATTGTCATTGTATATTTTCCCCCTCCTATATGATTTTAGTACCTTTGCCTGATGAAGACGTCAGTGGAGCTTCAAGAGCTTGTATAATTTTTGGTGCATTTTGGTTGGCTGAATAAAAGGTTTGTTGATTTTAGATGTTATTATATATTGGTATATGACCAATATGGGTATGCCAGAATATGTTTTCTGGCTGCTGGTTACACCGAAAATGGTCTCTCTCTCCATATGTGTTAACACCTAGCTGAGACACCACTGATGTCTGGTTGGAAACAACTGACCAGCCTGTGCTGGGCTGCAAATATGTTGCAATTTAAAGTAATAATGATAAAAAAGGATAATTTGAAAGCAAGTGAAACTAATAGCGATAAAAGGCCAGCATTTGCATTGGCTTTATAAATCTTGGTCATTATAACAGTGCCACTGAAAATAGAAGGAATGACTATGATTTTCACAGCCATTTAATTTATTGACTGGCCTGTACTCTTCGTCTACTACTGGAAAGTAG
>NC_056522.1:348998099-349069087 GCF_019175285.1 Sceloporus undulatus | reverse complement strand
TTCTTCTTCTTCTTCTTCTTCTTCTTCTTCTTCTTCTTCTTCTTCTTCTTTTGTTTAATGCAGGAATCCTAGAGATACAGTCATGATTAACTGAACCTTCATACAGATGAGTGATTGGTCAATAAAGTGTTGCCTTTGTTAGTGACAAACAGAAAACCAGATGTTGTCTATTTCATCATCAATAGTTTCAGTCTGGACACATGTGGAAATGAGTGTTTTTAAATACCCTGAGGAGTCTGCTAGGAAAACATTACATTTTTGATCTTCTCTCACTTTTTAATGATTTACTTCTATGTAAGCCAATCTCATCCTGGCTGTAACATTCCATAAGAGGTTCATATTTTATTGGATAAGTGTCTAATTTTAATGTCTTTTCCTTCCAAAAAGAAACTTGATAGCATTAATGACCAAGCTACTCATTCAGCTCTTCTTATTCTAATATCTGCTTTTTAAACACCACAGAATAGATTGTTATACCTCCTCAAGTGGCTACTGGTAGCAAATCATAGTTGGGTACAGAGCTGAGAAATAAAAAGTAATAAGAAATATGTGTTTGTGTATATGAGCCTTCAAGTTTCCTGTTGACCTATGGCGACCCCATGAATTTCATAGGGTTTTTTTCTATGTAAGGGATTCTCAGATGTGGTTTTGAAAGTTTCTTCCTCTGAAATAGCCTTGGTCTTCACTGATGGTCTCTTATCCAAGTACTAACTAGGGCAGACCCTGCTCATCTTCCAAGTGCAGAGGGATCTGGTGTTTCTTTACAAGAAATATAGGGAGGATACAGATGGACAGAAAAGGATGGCAAGACGCTGCCCCTTTCTGCTCCAGATGGAGGCTGCAGCAGACAAATGCTGCAGCTTCCATGAGGCCTAAAAAGAACCCAGTCCCGGCAAGTTCTTTTTGTGCTGCACACCTTGTGCCATTGGCGTAGCTCATGCGCAACAATGACATCCATGCAATACGGTACTGTTTGGATGCTGCAGTGCACAGATATCATAGTTGTGTACCCCGTATGGATGGGTGCAAGCAGTTATAGCGCCTGGGCAGTGCAGGGAGGGTTGGAGCGTGGGGATGCTCAGCCCTCACCCCGCCTACAGACTGATGCTTTTCGCCTATCTGTACCGAGCCATAGTTACATATAGGAATTACATTTCTTGGTATTGGGGGCATAACAAAAGTTATCAGATAGCAACAAAGTCATTTTATTGGTGTAACAGCAAACATTTTTTACTTTCAAAGTTACTTTTTTCAAGGTTTTCTTTGTCATTTGTCTATGAATTCTACTTAAGAAAAAAGTAATGACTAGTGAAACAAGTATCACATCCATATTAATTTTTAAACATTGTAAAGAGTAGGTACACTGAGTTACTTTTCAAGCAGTATAATGACTATTGGGAATACATTAGTTTTAAAAGCGAAATTTCCGGATTCTTGTTGATATGACAGGAAAAGTCTTGTTGTATGTTATCTATGTGAATCTTTCCTTTCCCATTCACAACTATGGGGCAATGTAGAATATAATTATTTGCCTTTTTTTCTTGAAGGAAACAATGAGTAAATTTAACAATTTTCTTCCTTCTGCAAGGATGTATTTGAGAACTGCATAGTTTTACTTATTTATTTACTTAGGTATTTATATCCTGCCCTTCTGCCCTAATGGCTCTCAGGGCGGCTTACAATTATTGTTTTTAATCAGACAGTTCCCTGCCTTCAGGCTGACAATCTAAAAGACATGAAACAAAAGGAGAAGGGAATGGTGGAGGGAAAGGGGATGAGGTCCAGTGGTTCTTCTCTCCCTCTGAGGCCTGGACCAAGGCAGATGGATTGGAGGGAGGGCTCTTCCTTTTTCCAGACTAGCCCTGATGGAGTTGGACCTGCCTGGTGAACTCCCTCTCAGGCCGGCGGATGGCAGTTATGGAGGGCAGAGATTTTGTTTTTGAAGGTTATTCTTTGTTTTGAAGTTATTCTGCTCAGAATTTGCATGCATCTCCCACCCTCCTTTGGAGAAAACTGCATTTTCTATAAAAGAAACATATTTTTTCTGCACTGAAAAATAGTATTTTCTGTGCAGAAAAAAGCTACTTCCCACATACACTCACAAGATGATGATGATGATGATGATGATGATGATGATGATGATATATGTGAATATTGTGCAGAGTAAGATTTTCATCTATCCAGATTTCCTCTTATCAGGATGCATGGGTGAGCTTCCATCAAGCCTCTCTTCAAGAGATATAGCAGGCGGGCGCCTTTTTATTTCCTTTAGCAATGTCCAATGTCTTTTTATGTTCATATTCTTCTCATGGCCCTAGGTCTGCTCAACAAATTGCAAGGTTTTAAAAAGAAATGTATCATGAGATTCTCAGTGATAGGATCACTGGGGGCTGATGGCTGCTATGAATCTGCTTTCAGTTTTAGTCTGAAATGTAAAGGCACTAACCAAGATGCTGAACCACCAAATAGGTTCAGCACTTTAAAGGCACTTCCTTAAAGTGTGACTAAAACCCAAAGCAGATTCATTACTTTGTTTTCATTGAAGCCATTGCTGCTTGATGGTTCCAGATTAAGAAGGCAAGATTGTTTGACTCACTGCTTCATCCCACTGCTAAAGGATACAGAAAACTCAAAGGGGTTGTTGTTTCTCTCTCACTTTTTCATTATGAGTATAAGTAAACAAGTCCGAATTTCTCTACCTGCTTTAAAGAGGAGCTAAACCTAATTCCGTTGCTGCTGTCAGTAAGCCTTACTTGACTTGTTCTCCCCTGAATGTTACTGGAAAAAGAAAGTCAGGATTATCCTGTGCTAGACAGGTCAAGAAGCTGGTAATCTATTCCTCCTGCCTGCTGCTTTTCAGCACCCATTAAATGAAAGGAATCAGTTACTGCTATCCTATCCTCCTGGATTTTTCTTTGTTCTTTTCAAAGACACAATCTTTTCTTAGCTCTGTGTGGCAGACCACAAACACAGAATACAATTGGGCTACAGGAAAGAGTTTTAAGTCCTATTGATTTATATGAGATGGAGAAATCTGCCTGTTTTCCTTTCATAATACTTGGATAATATTTGTTCTGTCCCAATTCTGCAGCAGTTTGGAATTTTAAAAAATAGTTTGCACAAAGCTGAATGTGCATTTTCATATGCATTCCCATGTCCAAAAAATGCACATGTATTTTGTGCACAGTTTCTCTTAAATGTACACGTTCTTCCAAATTCTTAAAATAAATAAAATAAAGTTTTTATTTGTACCCCGCTCCTTCCCAAGATCAGGGCGGCTTACAGCAAATAGTTTAAAACAGAGTAAATACAATACAAATCAAACAACCAATTACAATAAAAAAAACAGGCTAAAATGCCCCATTAGCCCAACCTCTTGGCCACGAAAGAGGAGGGAGGCCCACAGGATTTTAGTCGGGGAATGCCTGTTGGAACAGGAAGGTTTTCAGGTCCTTCCTGAATTGGGCCAGGGTGGTAGTCGAGCGGAGCTCTGTGGGCAGCGTATTCCAAAGGGCTGGGGCAGCAGTGGAAAATGTCCTCCGTGAGGTGGAGGATAATCTAGCCCCAGGCACCTTCAGTAATTGCTGCCCAGACGTTCTGAGGGTGCGAGGCGGAATGTACGGGGAGAGGCGGTCCTTTAGGTATCCTGGACCCAAGCCATTTAGGGCTTTATAGGTAATCACCAACACCTTATATTGAGCCCGGAAGCGGATGGACAGCCAATGGAGATCTTTCATGTAAACGTCCTGGAAACGCCAGTGACCAGACGGGCTGCCATGTTCTGCACCATTTGCAGCTTCTGAGTTTGGTATAAGGGTTGCCCCATGTAGAGTACATTGCAGAAGTCCAATCTCGAGGTTACCAGGGCATGTACAACAGTTTCTAGGTCCCTCTGGGCCAGGTATGGACGCAGCTGGCGAATAAGCCGAAGCTGATAGCAGGTGCTCTTGACCGTCGCATTCACCTGAGCAGTCAGGTGAAGCGACGAGTCAAGAAGCACCCCCAGACTGCGCACGGAGTCCTTCACAGGGAGCATGACCCCGTTCAGGACAGGTGGAACCACCGCCATATCTGGACCAGGAGAACCTATCACTAGTACCTCCGTTTTCTCTGGATTCAACTTGAGTCGGTTTTCCCTCATCCAGCCCATTACTGACTCTAGACAGGCCACGAGAGAAGAGACCCCATCCCCAGTCACTGCATCAGTCGGAGACATAGAGAAAATGATTTGGGTGTCATCAGCGTACTGATAACCCCGCGCCCCATGTCTCCGGATGATCTCTCCCAGCGGTTTCATGTAAATGTTAAATAGCATGGGAGACAGAATGGCTCCTTGAGGGACCCCAGTTTTAAGGACCCGCTCATCGGAGCACACGTCTCCCAGCTGCACCATCTGGGACCTCCCAGAGAGGTAGGACTGGAACCACTGGAGCGCAGTGCCCCCGATTCCCACCTCTGCCAGGCGCCCCAGAAGGATACCATGGTCTATGGTATCAAAAGCCGCTGAGATGTCCAAGAGCACCAACAGGGACACGCTTCCCCTGTCGATGCCCAGACGGAGATCATCGACCAAGGCGACCATGGCCGTCTCAACCCCGTGACCCGCCCGGAAGCCAGTTTGAAATGGGTCCAGATAATCAGTTTCATCCAAGACCGTCTGAAGCTGGGTCGCAACCGCCCTCTCGATCACCATCCCCAAGAATGGCAGCAGCGAAACTGGCCGATAATTATTGTGTACCAGGGGGTCGAGGGAGGACTTTTTTAGTATTGGTTTTACAATGGCCAATTTAAGTTCCGATGGAAATTGCCCTTCCCTCAAAGATGTGTTAATAATCCGGTGCAACAATAAAGTTGCCGCCGGCCCCCCCAGGCCGCTAGCCATGAGGGACAGGGATCGAGAGAGCAGGTTGTTTTCTGGACACTTCCGACGATCTTGTCCACGTCCTCGGTACTCACCGACTCAAACCGATCCAGTTTAATGGAGTCCACGGAGGCTCCGGATATCTCTACTCTAGGTTCTGCTCTAATGTCAGCATTAAGACCTTCGCTTATACGAGAGGTTTTATCCGCGAAAAAGTCATTAAACTGGTCACAGCAGGCCTTAGAAGGTTCAAGGATCTGGTTCAGGGCAGGAGGGAGCTGAGTTAGCTCCCTGACCACCCTGAACAACTCTGCTGGACGTGACTCTGCGGACGCGATACGAGCACCATAGAACGAATTCTTTGCTGCTCGTATCGCCTCTCCGTAGTCCTTTAACAATTGGGCTAGGAGAGCCTTGTCATCTAAGCGAAGGTGTTTCCGCCAACGGTACTCTAGCCGTCGCAGTTAACTTAACTCCATCATATGCTTGTTGTATGAAGGTTTCTTAACTGCATGTTTTTGCATATTCTTCTTTGGTCACATATCTGCATGGAAAATTTTTGACAAAGAGGAAAGCAAAAAAGATAATTGCTTTCAACTTTACACAGTAGTCTGGAAACTGAGAGATATACAAACTTAACAAATTTAACTCCTATCCCATGATTTTATTGGGAGAGATTTAGGTATATGAAAAACAAATCAAACACATTTCACTTTGATATTCAGGGAATATTTCAAATGTCAAATAATTGCATTTATGCAAATTGCTGGTGAACAAAAATATATTGCCATAGCAAATTGATCAATTAATCTTTTAAGTACAGAATAAACTGGTGACTTGAAAAGGCCATGGAAAGGGCAAGATCTCCCCCCCCAAGTGTATCTCTGCAGATATTTTGGGCAATATATATGTCTTGTCTACAGTTTTTAGGCCAATATATATGTCTTGTCCACAGTTTCCCTTTAGAGCCTGTTCGTTTCAACTGCTCTACTGTTTAGGAAGGTGCTTACTGAATGGAATAATAATGAAATAATAATGAAGCAATTAATGTTATGATAATGGACTTTACAGAAGTCAGTATTGAAATTAATGAATGAAGTCCTTGGGGTCTTCTCCATTGCTATCCTAGCATCAGCCACAAAACAATTATGCTGGAAAATACATATTTTAATATGTCAGAATCCTTTCTGTTTAGCATGGCTTGGAATTAGAGAAACAAAATAGAGAATGTGGCAGGTGCTGTCTGGGACAGGAGATATATAACACATATTCTACCCACAGGTTTGAGGTTTGGAGATTAACTCATCTCCATGGGTGGTCCATGGTGATCACATCTGTACAATTCTAAACCAAAGGGTTTGCAGCTTTCCCCCTCTCAGAAGTATGTATCAAACATAATTTATTTCTTGGGTGGAATATAGCTTCAAATATAATTTTCTTTTCCTTGTATTTCCTTCTATATTCAAACTTCATCACTATTTTGGGAAGACTAAAGAAAGAAAGAATCCATATAAACAATGGGAAAGCAAGAAAGCAAGAAAAGAAAGTACCACAAGTTCTAGCTTCCGCCCTTCAAGTGTCTCTGGTCTTTCCTAACTTTCTGTGTGAAATCTCACATGCTAATTTTGATATAAAACTTCTAAGGAACTTGTACTTAATATATCAAGAAATCTTTTCCTTCATAACCCATTTCAGTGTTCAAGATTAGTATATGTATATCAGAAGTGTACTATTACAGAAAGATCCTTCCCCACCACTAGGAAATAAGGACAGTCACCAGTGATGAGTTTAATAATGCTAATTATTCTATCAATATTCCAACAAACCAGCCAGACAATTAACCAACCAATATTCCCACTGTACCATGCTGGCTGTCCTTGAAAAATATAGAAATATATGAAAAATGCATCATAATATATTAGGATATCTGCTTCTCTGGGTAACAAAACTGTTATTCACATTTTACATGGCTATTAAAATGATAGAGAATCTGCATTCCATGGCATCAAACTTTCAGCCTTCATTAATATTAACAGAGCAAAATAAAAACTGTTTAAAAGATGCCAACATTCCTGAGTTATGGGTACTGTATTTTGCATTGCTTTGGTGAAAACTATTTTGTCTACATAGCAATCTTGCATCAACTCCAGACTATTTAATTAGTTCATGTATATTTATGGGGTTTCTGGAATGTCATGATTAAACTGGGATTCAATACCTTATCATGGAAGTGTTTACTAAGTGGATCAAGTAGTGGCAACTCTTTCTATTGTATGGAGTAATTATGGGTAGTTACATTTCTTAAATATAGCAATTTTTTTCACTGTTGATTAGAAAAATAGCCATACAAATATCATGAACAGGACTGACTGGAGAAAAATAGTTTGGAAAAATTTGTGATGTAATTCTGCACTAATTTTGTTCTCAAAAGAAGTAACAAGTAGTTTTAGCAATTTTCTTCCTGCTGTGAGAAAGGAGATTGTCACACCACACTCTTAAAAGTATTGCTATTCCACTTTAACTGCTCTGGCTGCCTCCTGTTGCATTCTGGGATTTGTAGTTTAGAGTTAGGGGGCATTTAGAATATTCAGCCAGAGAACTCTTTAAGTCTCACTGAACTACCAACCTCAGAATGCAAAGGTAGCAGAAAGAACACTTAAAGTGGAATAACAGCATTTTAAGAGTGTAGTATGATAAAATAAAGTGTTTGAAAACTGCAAATTTTCTGCACAGAGAACCATGTTACTATGCAGAAGAAAATGCTGCTTCTGGTCCAGAAAATGCTGTTTTCTGTACAAAAAATGAACATAAAAAGTTTCTCATCAATCAAAGGCGGGTTATAGACCGCCCATTTGGGGCGGTCTACACCCGCCCCTTTCCCCGGTGTATCGGGGCCTCAGTGTGCAGAGCGGCAGCCGCTGAGGCCCTGATCCGCCGCTTTTCAGGCTGCGGGGAAGCAGCAAAATGCCGCTTCCCCGCAGCCTGAAAAGGGGTGTCCCTGGGGCTTCAAGCCCCAAGGACACCCTGCGGCGGCGGGGAGAAGGAGAAAGGGGCCGCTTGGCCCCTTTCTCTTTTAGTCCACTGGGCACAGCCGTCTGAAGGCTGCGCCCAGCGGACTAAACCAGGAAGGAGCTCCGAAACGGAGCTCCTTCCTGCTCCATGTTCAGGGCGCACTAAGCCCCCTGGCGCGGAGCAAGGACGTCACATCCGCGCCGCCCCATCTAGAGGCGGCGCAGCCGTGACGTCCTCACGACGGCAGCCATATGGAAGGGCCGCCACCATTTAGCGCGTGACGAGCACGCACTAGGGTTAGGGCAGTGCGGAAGCACCGCCCTTTTGTAACCTTAGTGCATGCTCGTCACGCACTAAAGTGCCGGTCTGTAACCGGCCTCAGATTCACCTCAGGAGCTGCAGCCACACTGCAGAAATAATCTAGGTGGACACCACTTTTCCATGGCTCAGTGCTATGGAATTCTGGGAATTATACACGTAGGACATACCGCCCTTTTAGGGTGGCCTGCACCAGCCCCTTTTAGCTCTGGGTTGAGGGCAGGGCAGCCTCACCAGCAGCCCTGCCCTCAACCCTGCAAAATGCCCCTTCTCTGTGGCGCTGAAAAGGGGTGTGCTTGGGGCTTCATGCCCCAGGACACCCCGGCAGCCACAGCCATGAGAGAAAATGGCAGCCCGGCCTCTTTCTCTCTGACGTCATTTCTGCAACCAATTGGTGGCTGCGGGAATGAGGCGCACGCCCAGAAGGAGCTCTGTTTCGGAGCTCTTTCTAGCGCTGCAACCAGGTCACCGTAAGTGGCTTGGGGTGGTGCAGAGACATAACGCACGTGCCGTGCCATTTGGATGTGGCACATGCATGACATAATCATGGCGACCCCTGTGTAGATGGGAGGCTGCCATGATTACGGCACTGCCACATACTAGGGTTGTGAGGTGTGCAGATGCTCTGACCCCAGGCAGCCCTAGTACATGGCCAGGCAGGTGCAAAGCGCCGGTCTGGATTGCACCATAGTTTGTATGGCACTAGAGCTGTACGGCAGAAAAGACTAAATATCTCACAATATCTGCAGTTACCAGAATTCCATAGCATCGAGCCAGGGTAGTTGGAATGGTGTTGAACTGGATAATCTCTGTGGTGTGGATGCAGCCCTGGTTTACCACCACTCATAAAATAGTTTTTTCAACAGTTTCACAAATATACTTTCCATCCCACATGCCAGGCATCCTCAGTTTTCTTGACAAATAGTCTAAATAAAAAGTTATCTTTCCTAAGAAATAAATAAAGATATGTTCCACCTATTTTTTTTCTCCCAAGGCCAACTTTGTCATACTTCGCATCCTAAATGACACACTAGTTCTCTTTAATTCCATCTTTGCAACATCATATTGCTGGGCCTTATAAACCAGTGGGAGTGCACAAAATGTTGCCCCATCTGTTCTCTATTTAGAAATCCTGAACTCTATGAAGTATTGGAAGCAGTACAATTTTACCTGAAGGGTTACCTTTCTAAGTGGTTCAGAAACTAGTCCCTAGCAACTTAAGCAAGCATGTTGTTGGTTCAAAATTAGTTCATTTAACAAAAGGGCTGCCTCCCTCCACATCCCCCTTCTTTTTCTTTTGGTATGGTAATTGTTGATACTTCTGTTTAGATAAAAATGAAATATCCTTTTATTTTGCAAAGAGTCTTTTGTTTTATTTTTTTTTAAGTTTGATGTTTTTCTTTCCTACATGCAAAACTCATTAATTTGTACAACATGCAGATTTCTGCCAAATTGAGAGATCTTTGTTGTTTCAAGGATTATTAATGGATCCAACGCACAGTAATTCAATATTTTAAATTAAATTCAGACTATTTTACATGATGATCCCACTGTTGAATAAAACAACATTACCAATGGCTTCATCAGTGTGATAGCAGAGACCAGTTCACAATCGTTTTGTATGTTATGAATCTGCCAGTAGAATACAGGCTATTCTGTTTGTCCATCCTATACTACAAGGTAGAAATTTATTTTAGTTCATTTGAGATAGGGACAGACCACCCCTTTTTCTTTCTGGAGGGACGCCGCAGCTGCCAGAATGCACAGCGTCCATCTGGAGTAAAAAGAATCTGGGAAAAATGGTTCTTTTTGTGCCACTGGGCTGACGTAATGAGTGTGACAATGTTGCATTCATTATGCAAGTGACGCACAGCAACGTGCAGATGCTGCACATCACTTACATAAAAATGGCAGCCCCTGTGTGGATGGGAGGCTACCATCAAAATGCCGCCGGCGTGTACTGGGGTTAGACACCATGCAGTTGGTGCATGGCCCCTAACCCTAGAATTGCCAGTGGCACGGCACTTTGGGGCTGTGTGTCCCGCGCCTTAGACTTGTTTTAAAATTGAACTTTGAAGAAACTGAAACAGATAGATCTGTCCAAGTCCAGTGCTTATGTCTCAAAGGTTTGGATTTGAGTCACATTCATGTTGCTGACTTATGTTTGCCACTCTTGTCCTTTCTGCAAGAAATACATAATGTTCAATTAGCCATGGAAAAATATTCAAAAATATATCCAAAAAATGTTCAAAAGCCACAGGAAGCTCTGCTTAGAAGAATCCTGGACTGTAATGAATCTTCAAAGTTCTACACAAAATTCACACATGTTTGTTTTGTGCAACCCCTCCCCCATCATTTTCTGTGAAGTAATTGATAATTATATGTTGAAACATTATTTTCCATGCAGAAAATTATGTTTTCTATGCAGAAAATGCTGTATTTTGTACAAAACAACAACATGTGGATTTTGTGTAGAATAAGTCCCAAACTGCATATAACCTTCAAAAACTGGTTTTTGAAGACTTTCTTGCAGAAGGAAGAAAAAATGCTGAAATTTCTGATTGCTACCTTTGAGAAGAAACTTAGACCCATGACAGACAGCCCCGAAGCGGTGTGCTACCGCTGATTCTAGGGTTAGGGACCACGCACCAAGCGCACGGTCCCTAAACCCAGTATGTGCAGGTGGCGGCCTAATGGCGGCCTCCCTTCCACATGGGGGCCTCCACCTTTATGTAAGCGATGTGCAGCATTTGCACATCTCTGCTTGTCGCTTACATCATGAGTGTGCCAATGACGCATTTGTGATGTGCAAGTGGCAGCCTCCAAACCCCGTTTTTTCTGGGTTCCTTTTGGGACGGAGGGATGCCAGGCAGTTTGGCTGCTCTGGTGTCCCTCTGGAGGGAAACAGGCCACCGCTAGTCCACCCTTTTGGGGCAGTCTGTCCCAGGCCTTAGTTTCTGTGCAGAGCATCCTTGAAGTTGCGGCTTGCATCTGCTTCTGTCTTTTCCAGATTGGGGCCACAGAAACCGCATGCTGCGGCCCCAATCTGGCCTTTCTGTGGGCAAAAGGACCTCCAAAAGCGGCTCCTTTTGATACCCTGGAAAAGGCATCATAGTCACCAGCACCATGGATTTCCACAGTTTGGAAATTTTGTCATAAAAAGGGCAGGAAGAACTTGATATGTTAAATCGGCAGATTAAGCCTTTTCTCCTTACACATAAATTTACATATATCAAGGAGATTACCATAAGTGGTGCTTAAACTGTGATTGAACCTGAAACAAAAACTAGTTCTGATGATACTCATCACATGCTGCTGCCTCTGAGCCATAGCTGTCATGTCCCAAAAGTGCAGTTAAGTCATCAGTTTTCATTGATGTGGGAAACCGTTCAATGAAAAATGATGCTGACGGTGCAGTTGTGATGTATAGTCACATGGTGTCACAGTCTCCTCCTCTCCCTCTGTTTCTTCTCTCCCTCTTGCTATTCCCAAGAAATCTGGTTGCCTTTATTATTGTATTTTTATATTTCTTTTCTTTCTTTTTTAAAGCTGACATCACAGTTACAGAGTTCTGGAACTGTGTGGAAAAGTTAAAATAAAAATTAAATTAGTTTATTTTTTTAAAGGTATGTTGGTAGGGCATACCAACATAGACAGGATTAAAAGGCAGTCAGGAAGGTGGCAATAGCAGCTCCAGTCATGAGTTAGCAAAAATGTGTGATGTAGGCTGCTCAAAACCCAGTATTTTTCTTTGTTTTTTTAAATTGACACAGGCCTGGTACAGATGGGCCAAAAGGTGCGTAGCAGCACCGATACAAGGGTTAGGGAATGCGCATTAGCCGCATACTCCCGAACCTTATGGTGTATTGGTGGCAGCATCATGGCGGCATCCTGTCCACATGGGCGTCACCATTTTGACATAAGGGACACACAGCATATACATGTTGCTGTGCATCCCTTACATCACAAGTGTGCCAATGGTGCACTCGTGACATGCCTGTGCTGTTGCCAAAAACACCCGTTTTTTCTGGGTTCCTTTTGGGGCAGAGGGACATCGGGCAGTTTGGCTGCTGCAGCATCCCTCCGCAGCCAAACAAGCCGCCACCACCCCACCCTTTCCCACAGTTGCTGCAAGAATGAGGCTCGTATAAAAATGTCCCAAGCTGATATGATACAAAGTATTTTTTTCAATTCAACACTCCTGATCTACTAATAGAAACATACCCAATGTCATTAAATAAATAATAATTTTTCTAGTAGTACCATGGTGAGGTGGGAGAGATACAAATGAAGTGAAAGAAAGGGAAAGTTGAGTGAAACTATGGCCCCATACAGACAGGCCAAAATAAAGCTGCTTTGGGTCACTTTGGAGGTATGGTGTTTAAATGATGCATGTATCCTAAGAGTCTGGAAATTGTGCCAAAGCTGCACTCCAGTCCTTAGAACTGGAGCGTGACTTTGGTGCGGCTTCTGGATTCTTAGGACACATATATCATTTAAACACCATACCTCCAAAGTGACCCAAAGCAGCTTTATTTTGGCCTATCTGTATGGACCCCACATTCATCAATGAATTAATTACTGGGATTCTCCATTTACACTGGAATCCATGAGATTCATGATGCAAAGCAGAGAGAAGTAAAGCAGCAGCAAAGAAATGCGCTTGAGCAGAGTTTGGACCACAGCTTACATTGTGTAACCACAACTTACAGAATATTCCAATTAGTATTACTATTGTAGAATGGCCAAGTTCTGGTATGGAGAGGAAAAAAATCATCCATGTGTAAGTGAAGAAATGTCAATTTCATTTTTAGAATGCTTTCGAAATGAAAGTCTGTCACGTCCACTGATGCAATTTCTCACATGGTGGTGTGTGAAAGATTTCTGCAGCTTTCAGGAAACTCTTGCAAAAAGTGCAGCAACTTCCAGTATTCATTTTTTCTCTTATATTTCTTATTTATATTTTTAAATGACAAAGAAGTTTTGATTTTTTTTAATCTTTCCATCCACATCAAATATAAACCAAAGTCTCAATTATAGTTTTCAGTTGGCATACTGGCCTCTACACTAAGCCTCTAGGTTTGAACCTTGTATTTCTCTGAAAGTTAAAGGGAAGTTGCGAAAACTCAAGTTAAAAAACAAATCTGAATGTTTCATGCCTTTCCCAGACATTCTCCCTGATTCCTCCCTCTTCCAAAACCACAGATGTTCCAAACAACCAAACATTTAATTCAAGTCTAATTTGAAAGGAATTATGGAACATAAATCCATGGTATGTATGCACTAGGGGAACCATGTTGTTATGGTATTTTCTCTGTTATGGTTTATGTGCCTCCATGTTGCCCCTTGACTTAAGCTGACCCCATGAATATCTTAAGGTTTCCTTAGGCAATGAATAATCAGAGCTGGTTTTCCATTGTCTTCATCTGAAATATAGCCTACAGGAATAAAACTCACCAGAGGTGCATGGTATCTTCTACCTTTGATGAATTTAGTGCACTGAAATATGTAAGTATTGTGAAAATCAAACCACGAGAATATTGTTCTGCATGTATGATACCATTTTGTTGAGCAAGAGTTTATAAAAATTATTTTCTTGGGGGGAAACTCTAAGAATCCCTCAGCAGTTGGCATTCTCATTGGGCGTTCTAGAAGCTGTAGTCCAAAAAGTAAGTTTTCCAAACCCTATATCTTACATTTTATTATTATTCATTATTTTAATGAGTTCATTATATGCCTCTTGATATTATAGTCTTGATTAAATGATGAGCCATAGCTGTAAACTCAATGCTTGCAAAATTTTCATGAAACATTGAGGGATTTCAATGGTGTGTAGTGATTCAAATGTTTGACTAGCATTCTGGAAAACCAAGATTCAAATCCCCTCTAAACCATGGAAACCCTTAAAGGTGACCTTGGGCAAGTCACATCTCTCAGTTGCAGAGGAAGGCAGTGCCAAACTTTGCATGAATAAATATTGCCAAGAAAATCCCATCATGCCCTAAGTCAGAAGTGACATGAAGTCATGTAACAACAGCAGCAACAGCAACAGATACAATCCAGTGCTTAAGACATTTGCATGAATTATTTCTGGTTTTACTTTATTCTCAGGGATAAAATGTGCATTTTACCTTCTGTGAATACCATTAAATAGTGTCACTAAAACAAATGCATTTCTTTGACAGCTAACTAGTGAAAACCTTAAAAAATTAGTTTAACAGCTTTTGCTCTGATTCCTCCTCCGATGTCTTTACCTCCTGTACTATGCTCTTTATTCCACTAATATTTCAAGAAGATTACAGAGATAGTTTTATTGGTTTATACTATGTGTTATATTTACAACTATGCTAGGAGACAGAGACAAATGTGCAGTACAAACATCTAAATGCAAACTCAGAACCTTTATTTCCTCTCATTTCTGGAGAAATTGGGTTTTATCAAGAAAAGTGTTCTAGGGGATTAGATGAATATATCAGAAAAATCTGAGTTGGTTGTGCTGGAATGAGGATGTTAATAACAAAAGCATTTTTAAAGACTAGCATTAGAAGAATTTTTAAAATCAAGTTTTTAAAAAAATCTTATAAATACTGCTGATATAGATTTCAGAGGTAATGTGCTTGATGAAATAAATCAGGGCTTATCAAAATGAAAATGAGACAAGTGGCCAATCCTTCTTTTCCCTTTGCTTCTCCTTTGCCTTCTAGGTTTTAGTACTATAGCACAGGGATTTCTTGAACTAGTTTCCTGCTGTGTGTGAACTAGATAATAAGGAGTAAAACTCTGCAAACCAAGATTACAGACCAGCTAAGGATCACTTCAAGTGGTCCTTGGGACCAACTTGGGGGAAGTTCCTGTTTCAATTGGTTGTTATTTTTTCTTCCTACAGTGAGGCTTTTTTGTGGAGGATACTGAGCGACAAAAGATTGATAATTTCAGAACCTGGAAATGTTTTGGGGGCTAGAACTCCCAGTGGCCATTCTGAATAGGGGATTCAAAAATCTGTCGTGTGAAAAAGAAACATTAACAATAATTGTGATGAAGCAATGTTAGTTGTGATGGTATAACATGGTGACATAGCTAACAGATGCTCTGCTGAGGCTATGGCAGAGGCATTGTCAGGATAATGGAACATCTCATGGGATTCAGGACCATGACCTCCTTGACTGAGTCCAGCCATCAGGTATATGGTCTTCTCTCTTTCTATTACCTTCTACCTTTCCTAGCAGTGTTTTCTTTTCCAACGAGTCATTCCTTCTCATGATATGGCCAAAATACAACAGCCTCAGTTTTGTCATCTTGGCTTCTAGGGAGAGTTCAAGCTTGATCTGTTCTAGGACCCATTTGTCTGAACCAGCACTTTTCTCCAGCACCACATCTCAAATGAGTTGATTTTCTTGCTGTCTGCTTTCTTCATTGCCCAGCTCTTGCATTTGTGATGAGGAATATGATAGCTTGGACGCTTCTAACTTCAGTGAAGGTAGACACAGTAAAATAAAATAAAAAATGTACCATATAAATATTGCAATACTTGGGGTGAGTGAACAGGAATGGGTTGTTTTGAGTTGGATAATAACAGCGTTCTACTCAAGAAATGAAAAAAAATATGAAAAAATGAGCAAACTGAGCAGAGATGAAGCAAAAGCAGTTAATGTTAAGTCTGACAGAGTCATGTCAACACTGATAGGGAAAACCTATCAATAGAACTATAATCCAAGTTTATGCTCCAGCTACAGAGTCAGAAGAGGAAGAAATTGTAAGATTCTATGATGGAATCTGGGAGGAAATGGATCATGCACTAGAACAGGATTTCTTGTTAATAATAGGAAATTGGAATGCAGAAATAGGAATATTGAGGATGGAGCAAGCTTGTTTTCTGCTGCTTCAGAGGCTAGGACACAGATCAATGAATTCAAACTACAAGAAAAGAGATTCCACCTAAATACCAGGAAGAATTTTCTGGCAGTAAAAGCTGTCTGGCAGTGGAATATGATACCTTGGAGTTTGGTGGGGTCTCCTTTTTGGAGGTTTTTAATCAGAGGCAGGATTTCCATCTGTTGGGACCCGGGGATGCAGGAGGGGGTGCAGGCTGCACCAGGTGACACCCTAAGAAGACTAACACCACTGCTCTCCAAACACCTGCCTCTTGGTAGAAATGGGCTGTGGCATTTGTCTATGTGCCTTTAAAATGCTGAAGAGATGGGGTGAGTGAGGTGAGGCTCAGTGAGAGGAGTAATTAATTTTAATTAAATCAAAATTGTTTTAAATTTTCTTTTTAAAATTTCTTTAAAAATATCACATCTTACCAAAATTAACTTTAACCACATGAAACTATGTACTTGTAAATACATTTAGGCTGTGTAGATGATATAGTAATTTAAAGATATAATTGTAATTTTGCTAGTTGTTTATTTGGTAACTATGATCATTGCATTCAATTCATGAGTAACATTAGTACAAAAAACATTACTAAGGATTTCGTATGTTGTGGTATGGGAGGAGGTCAATGGGAGGGGGTGGTACCATGTGATACCACACTGGGTGACTCCAACCCTCATGACACCACTGTTCACGAGTGCTTTGATTTTGTATTTCTACATGGCCTATCTTAATAAATGAACCAAGAAACCGACTGATGGAATTTTGTGAGGCCACCAATTTGTTCATCATAATTTGTGAAAGGAGAAGGCAGAATAACACATTGCAAAACAGTCTGCTTAAAAGTGAATTCGTTAAAAAAAATCTAGATGAAAGTCACAGATGTATTCTTAAATGTTAAAAAGCCTACTCCTGAGTACATTAATTTCAGGTAACCACTGTGAATTCTGAACACATTAATCAGTTCTTCCTATTTAATTCCATCTTAATTGCAGCTTTTTAAACTATATAACCAATCCTTTATATTATACTCAAAGTGTTTCATCAATATTTTCAAAATGAAGCAAGATGTAATCACTCGCCAGCTATTCACATAAATTATACCATTCTTGAATTGTGATGGCCCTTTATTATGCTAAGAAATATGGGCATAATCGAGGACATCACACAAATGTAAGCATGACTAAATTTAAGATTATGCACATCACAGCAGTGGAGACATAACTATACATTACCCTTAGATTTGTTGAGGGAAAAAGTACTTTTGCCTGCGTAATTATTTTTATGAAACTGCTTAGGAATCAAATCAATAATGTGCATTTCAGGTAACCACTGTGAATTCTGAACACATCAAATTTACTGTTGGTGAATAAATCATTGTGGAAAGATTGCATTATCTAAAAGCAATTTTAGTATTTGAAGAGTACTGACTGTGCCCAGTGGACTAGGAAATTTAGACACTGTGACTCTGGATGCATCTACACTGTAGAATTAATGAAGTCTGACACTGCTTTAACTACCATGGCTCAGTGGTATGGAATTCTAGGAACTAACTGGCAGCCAGTGGAGCTTATGTGAGGAGAAGGACATGTGCTTCCTCTAACAAGTCCTTGATAATAATGTGGCTGCAGCTTTTTGGCCCAGTTGAAGTTTCTGGACAGTCTTTCAAGGCAGTCACATTATAGTAACCCAAACAGGATATAACCAAAGCATGTGTCACTGTGGCCAACTTAGATATCCCTAGAAATGGGAGTGGTTGGTACACTAGTTCTAATTGTACAAATGCACTTCTAGTCACCACCAAAACCTGTACATCTGGATTCTGGTTGAAGTAAAAAAAGTCCACCCAAAATGCATGGCAGGAGGCATCAAGGTGCTCTTTTAGCACAGTGTGTACACGAGCTGCACCAAAGCAGTTCTGAAAAGCTATGGTACAGGTGGCTATAGTGCCCTTTCTGTGGTGCACAAAGAAGCACTGCAGGCCTGCTGGGTTGGGGGCATGGCATGCAGTTGCCTCATCACTGATCCAGCAGGGAAAGGGGTGCTATCCTGCCTCCCCTTGGGGGCTGTCTGTAAAGCCCCTAAATCAATAAAAGTAGAACTTATTAAACTATACCTGTTATTTCCTGAGACCTTGGAAAAGTTACCTTTTGTTGCAGTTTTCAGAATCATATAATGGTCTGGAGGAGTCAGGGATTTAAGCATTGTCTAATTTGACTCTGGATCTTTTTGCCCCCTTTATGTGATAGTTGATTTTACAAGGCAGACTTCCCAGAGCTCCTTTTATTATTATTTTTATTTATTTCATTTCATTGCTGCTTTTCAAGTTGAAAGGGACCCAAGGTAGCTCACAGATAAAATTGTTTAAAATTTTTACAATAAATTATTTAAAAACAATTAAAACCATTAGCTAAAAACAGTATAAAATTACATAAAATAGGCAAAAGCTAAAAAGATCACTAAAGCATACACTTCGTCTAAAAGCCTCCCTGACACAATTATATATTAAAAGTCTGCTTGAATAAATATGTCTTTACCTGCTGGCAAAAGGAAAGCTGGAGGGGGGGGGGGGACCAGCCTAGGAAATTCCCAAGGGTGGGAGCAGCCACTGAGAAGGCTCTCCCTCGTATCCTCACCAAACAAACCTGTGATGGTAGTGAAACTGAGAAAAAGCCTTCCCCCATAGTTAGGACTCTTGCAGGTTTGTATGGGAAGATACAGTGGCCTGTTACAGACTGCCAAAATAAAGCTGCTTCAGGTCTCTTTGGAGGTATGCTATTTAAATGATGCATGCATCCCAAGAATCCAGAAGCTGCACCAAAGCTGCACTCCAGTGCTTAGGAATGGAGTGTGGCTTTGGCGCGACCTCCGGCCTCTTAGGACCCATGCATCATTTAAAGAGCATACCTCCAAAGAGACCCGAAGCAACTTTATTTTGGCAGTCTGTAACAGGCCAGTGTTTCAGATAGCCTGGACCTAAGCTCTATAGGTCATGACCAGTGCTTGTGTTGGGAAATTAACTGGAAGCTAGTGGAGCTGTTTCAACAAGTGAGTTACTTGCTTCCCATAACTGACCCCAGTCAGCACTTTCGCCACTTTATTTTGAACCCACTGAAGTTTCTGAACAGTTTCCTAAAGCAGACCCACAAAGAGAGTGTTGCAGTAGTCCACACAGGATGTAGTCAAAGCACATGTCACCATAGACAGATATTATGTCTCAAGGAATGGGTGCAGCTGGCACACTAGATTTAACTCTGTAAATGCACTCTTGGGCCCTGCTGAAAGTCACCCAGTAGGTTTTCATGGCTGAGTAGGGTTTTCATGCAAACTCTTATACCATGCTGGCTTTTATTAGTAAATATCCTTACTGATTAATAAACATCTTATGAAGTGGTAAATCCCAATGGTATTTACTCCCCTGCAATACTGACCTGCACCCAGGTGGAAGAACATAGTATATTGTCCATGCCATTGCACTAGGCAGCTACTTCAGCTCATGCAGAAGACACACTCATGTGGTCATTTAGTTCCTGGTGGAGGGTACAAGGCATCTGGGCATTTGCAGCTGGGAGGAAACAACAGTTGTTGCTCTCCTGGACTTCCAGTGAATATACTGGAGATCTGGGATCATGACCGTTACTGCTTCTTCCCATGTGGGGCCAGATGCTTCCTGAATGCCCATGCTCTTCCCTAACAACTAAATGTCCAAGGGAGTGAGAGCCAACCCACTGAAGAAAACTTGTACAGGAAGGGAGGCATTGTACAAGGCAATACTGGATATTTCATTGCTCAGTATCCTAAAAAAGACATGTGGCTGTTTACATGGGTTGCATATACAAATGTCACTAAAAGGATTCTGACCTGTGTAAGAGTCTGTAGCTGAAGAGACAAAATCTGCCCATTCAAAGCATGCTAAAGATTATTTTAGTTTATAAACCAGATGAGCTGCACTTCACTAGACAAGGACTTAAAAGGAATGTAGGATTTCCCCTTTATTTGCAAAAGAGGTACAGTTTTATTTCTATAAAGTATGTCCTTTCATCTTCACTTACATGCAGGTTTTGAACTTGTGCCGTCTATTGAATTTCTTCATTCTGTTCTCCATCACAATATACCGCAACTCCTTTGAGTTCAGTATTTCATAGCTAGCCTGTCCTTTTGTGAACAGTCTATAAACAGATATTTTATCAACTGTTTTCCTAATTTTTGGAGTGCAAACACTTATGTATGTCTTTTAGCTTTTTCGTACACACATTCTTTAAAAAGTCACCAAGATTCTTTTTGGATTTGATTATATCACCAATATATCTCTACAAATCTCACTTGGATCACTTTGAAGCCCCTTTCTGATCCAGTCAGAATATATTCAGCTATTTCAGTCTCTTTTTCATAATACAGATCTTTGAAGCCTGATATGATTTTGATCACAATAGGATGTACTGAATCAAAAGAAATTATGCTGTTTCCACGACATGTTGCCTATACTGGTATGGCAATGAAGGCAAGGACTAGCCCGTTCCTTAGGGATGATAATGGTGCCTTAGCTCATTTCCATTGTACTTTTGCTTTTAGCAATGATAATTTTACCTGTAGCTCTCACATTTTAGAAATCTTTCTCAAGCTCTGGTTGCAAGTGTTGGGAAAAGAAGTCGAACTTCTACATATGCATGCATGCGTGCACACCCACTAATGAACAGATGGATACAGAAATGAAGCTGTCTGTGACCTAAAAGGCAAGAAAATATATTTTCTAATCATTTTGCTATTTTTGTATTTTATTTTAATTTCTAAACTGATAGTCCAGTTTTCAATCAGAGCCCCCAAGATTGTCTATAATAGTTCTAAAATGTAATAATTACAGCATAAACCTCAAGTGAATATTGAAATCATTTCATTACCTTATGCCTGTCCTTATCGCACACTCAATAATGAAGTCAGATTAATCAATGCAGGGAAATGGGAGCTATAATGTCACAGAATCATAGAGTTCAAATGTGCTTAATGAGCCACTGAATCCAGCCCCTTGATGATTGCAAGATCTCCAGCTGTCCAGATTATATTTGAAGCTGTCCAGAGAAAGAGACCCCACCTCCGATTTAGGTAATAGGTTCCACTATTAATTACTTCTGTGGGGAAGCTTGGAGATATGCATAGCATCTTCATGTGTTCCAAAACTCAGATTGGGCAGTTTTGTAGCTCATGACACATCCTACATTCATGCTGTGGTCTTCGTTATTCTCTAATCAGAGCGAGGCATTCACTCTAAAAGCTGATTTTTGTGTTTTCAGAAGGCACCATTTTTGTTGGCTTTTTAATTTATTATCATTGTATTGTTTACTTCCAACAAGGATGGTGGGGAATTTTTTTGTGAGGTGTTCTATGTCACATACCATAATAACTTGAATGGACTTGGGCACCATGCTCTTGACTTGAATGGACTCTTTACTGTTTTGGCAACATGTGGAGGGCAAAGGGGGTTCCATCATCTGAGATATAACAGCAGGTGTGGTGGTAGCAAGGGCAACCTTACTCCAGACTTCATGTTATGTTAACTGAGTATGGAAATACTGCATGAACAGGGCTATATAATAGATTGGAGGGGAGCCAAATACAAGAAAATAAATGTTAATGTATCAAGCATTTGCTGCTCCTGAAATCTTGATTTCTTTTATAAAATCTACTCTTTAAAGAGAAATGAAAGTCAGAGAACAATCAGAGGTAATACCTGGCTATAATTTTCATAGAGTTGGCATAATCCAAATTTCAGATCGGCCATGTAAGCCAACTGGATGATCTTAGGCAAGTCACACTCCCAGCCTCATATGATGACAGTGACAAACCCCTCTGAAGAAACTTGTTAAGAAACCCCCAGCTCAGTTCATCATGCCTTAGAGTCATCATAAGAGATTACTTGAAAACACACATCAACGTGACTTTCATTAGATTGTCTACTTCTTGAGGAAAAAAACCTCAGTCTTATTATTAACTATCCCTATGAAGTCTGAAATCCTCAGGGACAATCCTCAAAATACTCATTCCCATGCAGAAAATGCTGTTTTCTATCAAAATCAAATATGTGTACATTTCATATGTAATAAATCCCAAGTTACACAATTTTCTGCACAGAAAACAGCATTTTCTAAACATAAAATAGCACTTTTTATGTTGGAAAGTAACATTTCAGTGCAGAAATATTAATTCCCATGTGGAAATGCTGTTTACAATTGAAATCAACGATGTATGGGTTTTACACAGAATAAATCCCCACTTCCAGCATTTTCTCCAGAGAAACAGCCTTTTCTAAGTGGGTGCTCCTCCTCACTCACAGAATAAGGGCTCAACCAATGCTGGATGGGGTTACACCCATTCAGAGGAAAGAAGTTTACATTTTAGGTTGATATTCTGGACTTAGCCCTGAACCTGCGTTTGGTGGTGACTACAGGTGCCTTTGCACAATTAAAACTAGTGTACCAACCAATCTCATTCCTAGGGATATCTAAGTTGGCCACAATGAGACATTGCTTGTTTGCAGTACTGTAGTATGACTTCCCTTGAAGAATGTCTAGAAATTTCAACTGGGCCAAAAAGCTACAGCCACGTTATTAACAGGGGCTTGTTAGAAGGAACACATGTCTCTCTTGTTGCAACAGCTCCACTGGATGCCAGTTGGTTTCTGGACACAATTGCAAGTGCTAATTGCAATCTATGCCCTATTTGACCTGGGTTCAGGGCATCTGAATGGCCATATCTTGCCAAATGACCCTGCCTCATTTGAAAGATTTTCATGGGAGACAGTTCTCTTTACCCAGACACCCTCACAGCAGGTTTGGTAGGAGCAAAGGATAAGACCTTCCCTGTGATTTTTCCCAGACCCTACAACTCTGCTTTATTAAAGACATTCATTCATTCATTCATTCATTTCACATGCTGCCTTTCTCCCAGTCAGGGACACAGTAAAGTAAAGTAAAGTAAAGTAAAGTAAAGTAAAGTAAAGGGAGGCTGGACTGGCTCTCTTCTTAGTGTCCTTTCTTCATCAAATGAAGACCTTGTATCCCAACATGCCTTTGGAACTGATTGTTTTACATGTAAAGTGCTTTCTCTGTGCTGTACTATATTAATTCTGTTTTTAAATTAAGATTTTAAATTGTCTTCATTCCATAGACAGTGTAATACTATTTCAATCTTAATTTTTTTGTATTTTTTAGCCACATGTGGTTTTGCTTGTATTTGGCAGAAATGCAGGTTATATATGAAATCATTGAAAGGGATGGAAAGTTAAGAAGCTAAAATTGTCTGCTGATTATTAGCACAGAGAGAACTTCAAAGGCAAAAATAAATAGAACTGGCCTAAACAACCATGATGTGTTGTCTTGTTGCCAAGCATGTCTGCCAAGTTTTATATCACAATCCCAAGCACACTCACTTAAAAGTCAAAATTCCTCGGAATGAAAGAGAATCAAGGTAAATGTTTCTAGGACTGAGGTACTAATCTCATCTTATTGGCTTCAACCCTCCATGCCCCATTAAACTGTGTATATCCCATGTGCTATTGATGGGATTTAAGCAGACTATCTGTACATGAGATTACTTCCCCAGGGAACCCATGGCCTTGAGGTCTCCTCTTGTCAGAATTGTGGCTTCAATTATTGTTTTAGAGTTTCAGGTTTTTTTTTTATTACACATCTCCAAAGCATGAACACTTTGATCCTGCTCCCAGGACTCTCAAAATTATTTATGATTTGAAAGCATCAAATACAAGTTCTAAGTCCCCAGAGAGCTGACATTAAGTTGGACAACAGACAGTGAGGAATAATTCTATATTAAACAGGAGACACTGGAGGTTAATAAAGGAATGCTGAAATGTATAGCTAAGGCAACTTCTTTATTTTGTTAAACTGTTGTTACATAATCCAGAGATGACTTTCATATCTAACTGCCCATGCTGGAGGGATCACTTTGCCTCAGAAGACAAAGCTTCTGGCTTCCTTCCTTCCTTCCTTCCTAACCCACATTGATCCTTGCTGGGCTCTTTGCAGCCATACTATATTTATTTTAGGATAAGGTAACTTCAGGAAAGCAAAGAATCACTCTGAGAAGCTGGCATAAGAGCTCAAAATAGTTGGGGGGGGGACACAGATTCTGGAGAGGGATTTCTGTGACATGAAGGCTTTGTGATTCACTTATGCCACAGGATGAACAAACATCCTTCAAGCTGGGAATTTTGCTGCTGGTCTTAAAAAGACATACTGGTTTCCTTTCTGACCATGTTATTCATTAAAATTATCTGCAGGGCTAGTGCCTACTGCCTGACCCTGGGGAATATCATTTCTTCCAGGCATCTGCTGTTTCTTGGGGGCATAACCGTACCATCTTGAGCTGAGATACTATTTTCTAATGCTATTGTACAGACTCAGTAGTCCAACATAGATTTTAGGGGAGATAGTTTTTTTTTGTCTTTGAATGTGTGGACCATGATGTATAGTTGTATATGAGTGGGAAGGACATTTGCTAGGTTTACATTTCTTAAAGAAATGGGAGTGCCACTACATTTAATAATCCGATGAGAAATCAATACTTAGGACAAAAAGTTACTGTTATATTTTATTTATTTATCTATTTATTTCATTTTATCCCACCTTTCCCCCAGACAGTGTCCCAAGGTAGCTCACAAATAAAAACATTTTAAAAGCACATGATAAAAAAAATAATTTAAAACATATAAAAACAAGATAAAATTACATACATTAAATGCTACAATACCCACCCATAGCAAATCACTCCATATAAAAACATCCCATGATTACATAAAGAAAACAAAAATAATGCCCACGAAAGATCAACATAAATTCAACTGAGACAATGATGAAGTCAAAATAGTTAAAAGAGTTTCTGTACCTTGGATCAAACATTGATCAGAACAGAGACTGCAGTCAAGAAATCATAAGACAACTAGGAAAAGGAAGGGCAGTTATGAAAGAACTAGACAAGATCCTAAAGTGCAAAGAGATATAACTGAGCACTAAAGTCAGAATCGTCCAAGTCATGGTATTCCCCATCACCATGTACAGATGTGATTGCTGGGCGGTGAAGAAAGTGGACAGGAAAAAAATTCAACTCATTTGAGATGTGGTGCTGGAGAAGAGTGCTAAGGATACCATTGATAGCCAAAAAGACAAACAAATAGGTTCTAGAATAGATCAATCCTGGACTCTCTCTGGAAGCCAAGATGATCAAATTGAGGCTGTCATACTTTGGCTACATCACGAGAAGGCATGGCTCATTAGAAAAGGCAATAATAATAGGCAAGTTAAAAGATGGCAGAAAAAGAGGGAAAACATATGCCAGATGGCTAGACTCAATCGGGGGGGGGGGGGGGTCATAGGCAACATGCAGGATCTGAGCAAAGCAGTAGAGAATAGGGGGTCTTGGAGATGTCTCCTCCACAGAGTCACCATGAGTCACAGTTGACTTAAAGGCACCTAACAACAACAAACAAAAAAAAATCCATTTTATACCTGAAAAATACATATGGAAGACTATGTGACATTTCAGTGAAGAAAAATATACACAAAACAAGTGAATGTTTCCAAAGCATACATGGGTAAAATGGATATATTTGCAAAATGTGGACACTAGTCAATGAGACAAATGTGTAGAATGCATACATCAGTAAAACTTTGTATAAAATACATACATTTAAAGAAGTGCCCTGAAACTTCATTGATTTTCACAAAGAAAAGAAAACTTGCATCCCAATGGGATGAATGGGATGAATATGCCAGTGGGATTCTGAAAATCAAATGAAAAGAGGACAGCCAGATTTTCACCTCTATACATGGAGAAGTTGAGTATCCGGAGAGCTATCCAGAAAGATGTCCAGTTATAATATCCACCTCTCTACCATTCACCTTTTGCTTTGAGACCTGCATTTCTCTCCTTCTACAGGGCCAGAATGGTGTAGTGGTTTGGGTGTTGGACCATGACTCTTGAGACTAGGGTTTGAATCCCCACTCAAGCATAAAAGCCCTCTGAGTGATCTTGAACAAGTCACACTCTCTTAGCCTCAGAGAATGGCTTTGACAAACCTGCTCTGAAGAAACATGCCAACAAACCCCTATGGTCGGTTGCCTTAGGAACACCATAAGTAAAAAATGACTTGAAAGCACATGACTCACCAACATAGATACACCCAGGAGCATTTTCCCCCTCCTGCCAATAGCTCTTCACATGACATTGAAAATGTTTTTCAGGGCTGAGATTATTGCACATAGGTGTTTTCCACCAGGATTGACTGCTACCAGAAGAGAAAAGAATGATTTAAAAAAAAAAAAACAAAACCTCCACCATCTGCACATTGAGTCTGACCTTATTACTGCATGCTGCCATCTTCTCCTTCACTTTTTCTTCTTTTGATTTGAATTGTAAATTGAGTACTGCTAGCAGCAGCAGCATGCTTGGCTTTTAGCCTCATTTTGACACAGCAGTGTTCAACGTGTGCCTAGCAAAACCAGTTTCCTACTACTGCTCTGAGCATTTAAAAATGTACAAATGTGTGAAGAGAAAATCCCTTAGAGAGTCTTGCATATCCTGTGCAGTGGTGTCACTTGCTGTAGCAAGCAGCATGGTCCTCACTTTTTGCAAATCAATTTGTCTAATGAAACTCAATCAATAAGTCAGCCACTAAAACTACTGTAGTGTTAAATGTTGAGAATCCCAGGATCATTGTCAGCCAGTTTTCCCTTAGCTTTTGTCTCCACTTCATGCAGAGTATTCCCGTCCTTTTCACTATCTTATGCCATTCCTATAGAAGCGTCTGAAATGCCTTATTGCTCCAAATATATTATAACTTGATTCTGCAAAGCACTTAAAAAGCAGTCCTCTGATACTGGGAATTCAGGATTGCAACATAACTATATATCCCCCCTCCCCTTCTTATTTATATCCATAATTCCATTCCACTTTCACATGCATCTTCATTTTTTAAATTTCCTCCTTCAAAAGTACATCTCTTAATATCTGTTTAAATATGTTTTCCTTCAAAATACGTATTTAAAAGTGTTTTCTCTCAAAATGCATTCAGATAAACACTATTCCCTTCAAGATTCATACCTAAATGAGTTTTCTGATATAATTAAGCTGTCAAGAACTGCATTTCAACATTTGAAGAAGTGAAAAATCTGGTGAATCCCTAAGATCCAATCACAAAGAAATATTTCTTTTCAAGTTTCCCTATTTGGAAATCCCTAAAAATATCATTTTTAGTGGTATATCAGTTTCAATTTAAAACTGTTACATGTTTGATTAATATCACCAACAAGAACATCTCACGCCATTGATGCACACTTTAACTTTAAAAGGAAAAAAAAATCTTAATCTAAATATTTTCTCTGTAGTACCTCTGAACATCATCTTCTGATTTAACATCACCAAATGGAATATGCTTAATTTATTTATGACTTCACATAAAATAGCAGCTAGATGTATTATATCTGTTCTGATCCTTAGAAGACTAACATCTTCTGAATTGAGTTCAGTGTTTTCCCCTCAAACTGAGGGGTATTTTTGTCACTGCCAAAAAAAAGATATCAATGTATATTTTAATACTTGTGGGCATGTTTTTATATATAACCAGAAAAGGTCCACTTTATATGTTCAGGTCACTGATTTTGAATTGATTTGTTATGTGGGTAAATTGGAAAAAGACTTCAGACTTTTCCCACTATTTCTCTTTGTGTGGGAAAAGAATGGCTTTCAGCTCACCAATCCAACAGACATTCCCCCCCCCCCCCATCTTGGGCAGTAAAAATACAATAATAGCTCATTAACAATATTCTGCCCTTACTTAACATTCCAACTGTCAGCTGAGTTTAAGAACATTCTTTCTTTGAACTGTCAGAATTCCCCAACTATGTTGTACTCTAGAAAGGCAAGGACTTTATCACATTGCCTCCGGTGCCCGACTTACCTCTTCCGAATTTGAACCAAATGTGGAAGTTAAGGGTGATTTTATAGCATGGACTTTCCCCTCAAAACAGAGAAGATATGCCCCGACTTCGTCCCCAGGCCGGCCCAAATGGCCAGTCTGCGCAGCCCTTTGGTCTGTAAAATCAACATATAGAGATATCTTGTAGTACCTTTGATACTAACTGAAAGAAAGAAGTTGGTAGCATAAGCTTTCGTAGCCTTCAATCTACTTCATTAGATGTACTGTAGAAGAGTTATTTTTCAATATAGTATTAACAGTATGGTAGTGCTAATATAGAAGGTCACAGGAAAGCCCTTGCCATAATCTTCAATCAAAAGCAGAGAAAAGGATTCATATGGTTGGTGATTAGAAAGATCCCTACCTAAGATGCTGGAGAGATGCTGCTAGTCCAAATAGAAAATACCAAGCTAGATAAATGAGCAATTATATTTCTGAGGTTTTTCTTTTTAATCATATGAGCATTATTTTCCATACCTTCTAGCTAGGATTTTTGGAGATACCAAGGATTGAGCTTGGTCCTGCTTCCATGTGAAACGTGTGCTCTGTTCATGAGCCAGGGACCATTCTGTTTATTATAGACAGTATCCTGCTGCAGTCTGCTTAGCAGTTTATGAATATTAACTCTTGTTTTTATTGTTTAAATATTGTTTCTTTCAGTCAAAATCAGAGATGGGTGAAAATTGAGTGAAAATAGGGCTGCATGACTTACCGCATGGCCATATTATGGTTTGGGGTTGTGAGTGCAGCAACGTTAGCCTTCTCCTTGGCTGCCAGAGGGAAGTGTGATGTATCTAGGCTTGGAGAAAGGTGAGAACACATTTGGATCCCTTTGGCTGATGAGCCCAGCCAGAGTGAAACCAAAATTTTCACTTTGGTCAGGTGAAGGAGTATTTAGGTAGCTGCCTCTTTCATTCTAGGCAATTCCTGCCAGAGCACCAACAATCCCTCTCACCCTCAGTTTTTGTTGCTGTGTTTGGCTTGGGTATTGCTTTTTCTGTATTATTTCCATGTCTTCATCACAACTTGGAGGGTGGCTATCATGGCGGGGAATTAGATCAGGATCTGGGATAAATCTTTGGGTGTCCTCCTAGGGTGCACCATGAAGTGTCCCCTTAGGGAATTCGGTGGGTGTGTCAGTGGAAATTTTTTTTTGCTGAGAATTAACCAATGTTCAGATTCCCCCCCCCCCCCATTTTTGAGATGGAAATAGTTATAGAGCTTTAAAAATACATAAATTGAAATGTGGAAGAAATAAAGCTGAAAGAGTCATCCGGCCTGGGGCCTTGAGTGCATAGCTTCTCAAAGTCTGGGTTTCAGCTCCTATGGCTTTGATCATACTCCTATCAAATTAGGGTTGCCACCTCCTTTTTTCAGTCAGGTTTCTCATCTTTAAGAGCTATGAGAGACAGTCAGGTCCTCTCAGTGCTAGCAACAGCTGTGCTTACTATATTCAGCCAGTGTAGATGGACAATAATTTCATTTCATTTTGAAATGAAGAAATTCCATAAAAACACAATTTCCCTCATATTTGGAGAGGGAAAGAATTTGGGATTATAAACCCTTGAATGTAGGGGAAAGCAAAGCTGACTTTTTTTTTTCATTTAGGAAACAAAGTGCATAGCTCAATTGGAAACCTTTGGTTTAAAGTTATCTGTCAGTGCTCCAGAAATGCAAGTCTACTGGATTTTTTTTAAAAGGAACATCATTTTATACACATATAAGAAAAATGACCAGTAGATGGCTCCATCATTCCTGGATTGCCTAAGAAGCAGCCAAGTGATGCTTCCACAGCTTTGTCTCTTGGTGAATGGATTTAATTTGATTGCACCAATGACAAGAATAAACTTTATGCAGACATGCTGAAATGGGAAACTTCAATTTGTTATGCCTCTTTCAGTTGGGGCCGTCTGTCCCTCATATTGACCTTGATGACTTCTCGATAAATGTACAAAAGAAGCCATCATCCAACCAGTCTCATATGTAGACAACATGTGGACTGTTTCTTCTACAGCACTGGCCTGAAAGCCACAAAAAACAGCAGCCTGTTTCTTCCTACCTCTCTGGTTCCTTATAGAAAATTCAGAGGTTGCAAGTCGCTAAAGTTGACCCTCCCAAGCTAAAAATGTTCTAAACTAGAGTGCTTTCTTGGAAAATGAGACTATGTCTAAACTTGGAATTGGAATGTGGGACATATGCTTATGTTGAAATTAACAAACAAAACAACATTCAGGTGGTGTTGTTTTCTAAATCTGAATGTGTCTGTGTGAGAGAGCAGCACATCACAAATGCACTGTAGACTGACTCCTAATTTCAGTGGAAGCCTGGGAATTGTGCACTAATCAGATCTAGATTATGTTATTATATAGACTCTGTTCTTGACTGTAATTCCAGGATAAATGTTTCTCAAGTGGAAAAGTGCAGGGAAGACAATTCTAAACAGAGAAAAATATGGCCCAGCCTAAGCTTCAGTACAAGAGTGAAAATATGGAGTTGGAGAAATGAGGGCAATATTCTGCCCCACCAATACAGTAGTCCCTTGGGTTACGAAATTAATTCGTTCCGCCGCTCCGTTCGTAACCCGAGTAATTTCGCAACCCGAAAAGGCTTTCCGTTAGCGCTGGAAAGCCGCTAGCCGCGCTTTGCGTTTGAATTTCGCGCCGAATTAAATTTCGTAACCCGAAAAAAATATCGTAACCCGGAACAGTTTTTTCCAATCTAACTTTTTCGTATCCCGGAAATTTCGTAACGCGATCAATTCGTATCCCGGGGTACCACTGTATTGCAGTAACTTAACTCTTGGAGCATTTACAAATGCAATTCAGGCATCCAAAGAAAAAGGGCAGGCATAATTTCTGAGCAACCCATGAAATAATGAGACTACACACAAGAGTTGGGTTGAATAATTTATTTAAATTATCACCCATTTAAGTTTCAGTCCTTGAGGTGTGCAGAAGGGGGAAGCAACTTAGTGCAGCGGCAGTTGGCACAGGTAATCTCTCCAAGATCTCTCCAGCTTCCCAGGGTGACACATTTGAGCCCCAAGAAAAAACAACAACGAATTGCTGGGTTGATTCTCAGCCAGCATATCACTCCAACCTCCAGGTCTCATGACCCATAAAGACAGTTTCAGAAACTTCTCCTTCACCAGAAGGTCACCATGAATATCCATCGAACTCCTACTTTCTCTCTGTCCTCCACCCACTATCCACCAAGTATCTGCCTATCAAAATATTACCACATGCCAATTATCAAAGTCTTTCTCCACAGTATGGAGCAGGCAAAAAAAAAAAAAAAAAAAAAAAAAAAAAAAAAACACAAAAAAAAAAAACCCAAAAAAAAACCAAACCAAAAAAACCAAAATCCTGTGGAAAAGTGAGGAGGGAGTCTTAACTGGTCTTGAAGTAACCAGCAGCTTATATTTGCCTGAGGAGGAAGGGCAGGTTGAAGAGTATATCCATAAAAGGAAGAGGAAGGGTGAAGCAACATCCTTTAAATTCTCTTCCTCTGCCTCCCCACTTTCCATCATTGAGTTCTGTGCCACGACATTGTTAATTGTTGCCTCTCTTAATTGGAGGGCAGAAAACACTTTCCTCCATGTGATCTGCACAGGATGAGGTGCCATTCAAATTACCAAGAGAATGCAAGCATAGCAAGTATTAAGAGTTCTGGGTGTGATGAATTTTAAATGTCTCCCATTCTTGCATGCTAGAAAATAGAAGACAAAAGGAATATTTCATTTGGTACAGCAGAATGCTGATTGGGGCAATCTCTCAAACCCACCCTATGGTTACACCCCCAGAATAGCTCCAGTGGGCCTCTGGGGCAAAAAATCCTACTCACTTGCTTACTTGCTATCACTGAGAAGTGTTCCCAAGACAAGATATTTGAACAAACACATGGCTTTCTTTACTAGAAACTGTCCCCCCCCCCGCAGCTCATTCTATGCAAACATATATGTTTGGGGCCCTTTCCTTTCTCATATAACATTTTTCTATCTCCCATTCCTCTATCAGTTCACTTCTTCCTGGAGCATGTGGAGAGGAGGGTGACCAAAAGAGTGAATAAACTGGAAACTATGCCCTATGTGGGGTGATTTAGGGAGCTGGGTATGTTTAGCCTGGAGAAGAAAAGGTTAAGAGGTGATATGATAGCCCTGTTTAAATACTGGAAGGGACGGCCTGTTGAGGATGGAGCAAACTTGCTTTCTGCTGCTCTAGAAACTAGGACATGGAACAATGGATACAAACTACACAGAAAGTGATTAAATCTCAACATTAGGAATAACTTCCTGAGAGTAAGCTGTTCAACAGTAGAACACATTCTCTCAGAGTGTGATAGAGTCTCCTCCTTTGGAGATTTTTAAACAGAGGCTGGATGGCCATCTGTTGGTGTGCTTAGATTGTGTGTTCTTGCATGGCAGGGGGCTGGACTTGATGGCCCTTGAGGTATCTTCCAGCTCTATGAGTCTATAACTCCTGCCTTGCAAAAACAAACAAAAGGAGCCGAAAGAAAAATCACAGAAGGTCCTGCCAGCTCTGCATATCTATTTTGATTTTTTAACCTACAATGCTGAAATTACCAGGGTAACATGGCCATACCATTAAACAGAGTGAGGCAGCCACTTCAGGTGTCACATGCTGGAGCACAGAAAAGTAACAAGATGGTGGAGGACATATGCTGCATCTACACCACAGAATTAAAGCCATTTGGAACCAATTTAACTGCAATAGCTCAATGCTGGGGATCTGTAATTTTAGCATTTTCTATCAGAGATATCTGCTGCCACAACAAAATACAAATCTCAGGGTGCCATAGGATGAAGCCATGATAATTAAAGTGGGTGTTAACCTGCATTAATTCTGAAGTTTGGCAGCTGTGACAGGTGTGAATTCCATGCAGCCTGCATCTAGCCTCACAAGAGAAAAACTTTTTTTCTATCTCTCATGCTACTAGAACTTGAGGCATTCACTAAAAGTAAAGAATAGGAGTTTCAAAAGAGACATAGGGGTTTGATATTGTCACAGAGTGAACTGCCACAGAATGCACTTTTGACTTTTGACTTCAAAATTATGTGGGTATGGAAAGAATATTTGAAATTATTCACCAAATGATTGAAAAACATGTTTTTTTAAAATAATAATAATAATAATAAAAACCTGATGAGAAGAATCCAGGACTGACAAGACTCTTCACAGTTAGGGGCTTGTTATGCGCAAAAAAAAAATCACATAGTTGATTTGTGTCAAAAACAACATTTTCTGTTGCTGTGTGGAAAATAATATTTCAACACAGAAATATAAATTTTTTATAGAAAGCTGTAATTGGAATTTTGTCCTACTTAAAATTTGCACATGATTGATTTGCATAGAAAATAAACCAACTACGTATGAGTATTTTTGTGGGTTTTTCGGGCTATGTGGCCATGTTCTAGAAAATTTTCTTTCTGACATTTCGCCAGCATCTGTGGCTGGCATCTGAGATGCTGGTGAAACGTCAGGAAGAAAATTTTCTAGAACATGGCCACATAGCCCGAAAAACACACACAAAAAAACCCCCTATGTATGAGTTTCATGCATAATAAATTCCCAGTCACAGCATTTTCTGCATAGAAAACACCATGTTCTGTGCAGGGATGAATATTGCTGTGTTGAAATATTATTTTCCATGCACAGAAATTCTGTTTCCTGCACAGAAAATGCTGCTTTGGGAATAAGTCCCAAATTACAAATAGTCTTCGAAAACTATGGGGTCATTCCCACTGCAGTTTGATGCAAAGTGGGATTCGACCCTCATCCCCATTTGAAACTCCTTCTGATCAATTTCCCAACTATATAAAATCTTATATAAAAATTTTTGATAAAAAATGTATGGGCAAAAGATATGGGACAGAATATTGCTTTATTTTAATTGGGGAAAAAATTGGAAAAAAAGAATGAAATACACACCTAATTATGGTCTAAGAGAAAATATATTAAAAATGCAATATAGATGGCACCTGACACTGCAAATACTGGCTAAAATAGATAAAAAATGCAAAAATACATGTTGGAAGTGTGAAACAGAAGTTGGCTCTTATTATCACTGTTGGTGGACATGTAAAAAAGCAAGAGAGTTTTGGACAAGCATTCATAAAACAATGATAGAAATATTACAAGCTGAATATATCCAAGACCCAAAGTTATATTTATTGAGTATGTTAGAACAAGAACAATTGGAACGTAAATATGGTAAATTAATATTTTATATAGTGTGTGCTGCTAGGATAGTTTATGCAAGCATGTGGAAAGATAGTGAAATTCCAAATCTAAATCAATGGTTGCTGAAATTGTATGAATATATGGAAATGGATAATTTAACAATGTTAATGAAAGGCAAGATTTTTGTAAAATATGGGAGCTGTTGATTAATTACATGAAAGAGAAAGAAGGGAAATATGTAGTAATTCTATTTGAAAAATAGCAAGATTGATATGGAATTTAAATATATGGTACAGTCAGCTTTATAAGCACTATCACAGATGAGTAGTTTAAGTTAAACAAATATATATATTTTTTAAAGTACTTTAAGACAATTGATGGACATTTATGTCGCTAGGATAAAGACAAACTAGAGATAAAGTGATGATGAAATATTTGATTGTAAGGTTATATATGTTCAAGAAAAGACAACAAAGCTTATATGTATTTGTGAATTTGTGATACATGTATGAAACTGGAAAACTGGGTTTTTTTTATTTTTTATCTTGGATGAAAATCAATTTTTAAAAAAACAAAACAAAACAAAACAAAAAACTCCTTCTGATCCTCATTGAATTGATTCCAGGAGGAAAGAAACGGGGCAAACACAAATAACCCAGGTTTCCAGACACTAGTTTGAAAGTGTTTTGGTTTTTTTTTAGAAAAATCGATTCTGTAGTGTGCCCAATAAGTGGGAACACCAGATCAGAATCGATTCTTTTTCTGAGGGAGAGACAAATGGCAGAGGGGTGTGTACCATTCCTCCCCAGAGACACCCCCAGTGCTGCTTGTTTCTGTTTTGTTGTTGTTGTTGTTAAAATAAGCTTGACTGAAAAATCAATAGATTGCTAAAGCATCTACTTTCAAAGTGAATGCTTTAGCAATCTATTGCATTTTAGATAAACATTTATTTTTAAAAGGGGGGGGGCTTCCTTCTACCCCTCCCTCTCCTCCTCCCCCCAAACCTTGCCTTGCCACCCTGGGATTGAGTAATTCCAGGGTGGCAAGGGTCTGGGAGGGGGACCCAGGGGATCCCCCTTCCCAGTGCCACCCTTGGATCGAGCAGGGGCCCCGGGGGTCCACCTCCTCTCTGCCACCCTTGGATAGAGCAATCCAACAGTGGCAAGGGTCTGGGAGGGGGATCCCCGGGAGTCTCCCTTCCCAGTGTCACCCTTGGATAGAGCAATCCAAGGGTGGCAGGGATCTGGGAAGTACCCGTGGGGGGGTCTACCTTCCTAGTGCCACCCTTGGACTGGTACCCTATGGAGGAAGTGAAGCAGGGGTGTTAAGGGAAACCCACCTCCACCCATGGTCCTCCTTCTGCAGGACATGCCTTCCATTTCAGCTCCCCCTCCATACAGGCTTGTAAGTCCAGTCTGCTTACATCACAATGATTGACATATCTTTTGAAGCAGGGTAGCTAGTGGAAATGACAACCAAGCCACAAAAGAAGCAATTTCATAGAGGTAAGAAAAAAAACTTTCATAATGAGAACTAGGGTCCTTTTGGAGTCAAATTCTAAAAGGCAGCAAGATCAAATCTGGATTCAATTCAACCTACAAGTGGGAATGACCCCTATGTGGTTTTCAAAGATTTTCTTGCAGGGGGAAGAATATGTTAAGGAAAAAGCAACATGGGACATACAGTAAGAGAAATAAAACTTGTATGTGAGAGTCAGAATGACTCAGCAGAAGCCAATAGAGAACCACACAGGTGTGAATGATAAAGCAATTAACAGGTCCTGAGTGCCAAGGACAAGAAATGCATAGTGGATAATTGGACACACCTGACAATTGTTAAGTGGTCAAGGCTGAGATGATGAAATCATTAATTGTGGGATGAACAAGGAGAACCAATGGGAATGATGTACACGCCTACTGGGTGGAAACAGACCACAGTAGGTGGTGCCATGCTTTGGCTATAATAATGACTATACATCCCAATGCATTTTGTGGGTTGTAGTAGTGGGTTGTAGAGTGGATTGGAGAGTGAGGAGTTGAGTATTGTTTGGAGCTGTATATAGTAGAATAAAGTAGATCTTTTATATAAGACTACTGAGTTGTCTGGTGTCTTGGGTGAAGCTACAAGAACCAGCAGGACCCTGGTGAAGAAGGGTGAAGACTTCTGTGGAAGCAAGAGTGAGAAGGCTTGGAGAGTTTGTCGGGGTCTTCAGCCAGCTCTCTGCAACTCTTGCAAAGATACAACAACTGGCCAAAACTGGTCAGCGTGGTGCACAACCAGGTGGTGAGTTCCAGGCCAGGTGAAGAGCCACAACTCCCATCATCCCTGACAGAATATTGCTGAAAATTGCTGAAATTACTCATTGCATCTTTCAAGAAGAAACTTAGGCCTGTTACAGACTGCCAAAATAAAGCTGCTTCGAGTCTCTTTGGAGGTATGCTATTTAAATGATGCATGGGTCCTAAGAGTCCAGAGGTTGCGCCAAAGCCACACTCCATTCCTAAGCACTGGAGTGCAGCTTTGGTGCAGCTTCCAGATTCTTAGGATGCATGCATCATTTAAACAGCATACCTCCAAAGAGACTCGAAGCAGCTTTATCTTGGCAGTCTGTAACAGGCCTTAGTGAAGGACTATATCCCTAATGCCCAGTACCTTCCCAGCACTTAGTATTTTTTCTATGTTGATTGCAGGGTTGGAGAAAATCCTATCCTTTACCTCAGGAAACAAGATGCGTTGGAACAGTAATGGAAATTCCAGCGTGTGTGATATTAACATATGTGGATCTAGATATTAATCATAACCCAACTGTGCAGGCAAGCTCTGGCAGTACAAAAACATTAAACATATTTTGTTTATTCATTCATTAGTCCAATATGTCCCTGCAACAAAATTTAAAATAGCTTCCTAGACTTGCATCTTGTGAGTTTTGGCTCAAGTTATGCCCTGCTTTCTGCTCACAAAATTATGGCTTTATCAAAGGAGCTGGGAAGAAAACACTGAATAGAAGGCCACACAACTGAAATGTGAAACAGATCTTGCTTTCACCAACAATGGTAGGAGCAAATAAATAAGGACAAAATTGAACAGATGGGTTTTTCCCCACAAATGACATTACAGGACAGTTACGGCCAATAGTTTTGATCATGGAGTCAGCCATTGCAATTATATACAAGCTTAAGAATGGGATAATTTGATAGTTGTCTTCCAAAGCATCAACAAAAATACATGAGAATTCTATAAGTGTTCTGAAATCCCACCCCTACTTTGGCATAAATCTCATCCATGTATAATTAAGTCTTATTGTTATTGTTGTTGCTGTTGTGTGTCTTCACATAATTTCTGACTTATGGTGGTCCTAAGACAATCCTATCATGGGGGGGGGGGCGTCCTTGGGAAGATTTATTCAGAAGTTTACCATTGCCTTCCCCTGAGGCTCAGAGAGTGTGACTTAGCCAAGGTCATCCAGTGGGTTTCATGGCCTATCTGGGAATTGAACCCTGGTCTCCTAAACCACGTTAGCTCTAATTAAATCTAGGTATAATTAAAATGGTACTTGGTTGACTATGCTGATTCCTTTTCTGATATCATTCAACATTGAAGCCTTCAAGATATGTTCCAGTCTGAAAATGGATCTGAGGATTGTGCCCTCCATAGAAATATTTGTGATGAGACCTGAGACTATCTAGGCCAGAACTAGGTTCCTCAGTTGTCATTAACTAAGACTGTCACCTTCAGGCTCTTAACCAAGGTTTGGGGGGATGGGAGTTGGGAATCACCACTATCATCTATTGTATATAGTTCCAGGTTGATTCTTTTACGAGTTTTCAGTTCTGAAACATAGCAATGATAGCATCCAATGAGAGACATTCAATAAATAAAATGAGGTAAATTGATGGCACAATGGACCCAGTTAATAACCTGAAGCTTAAATATCAGACTACAGAGGATAGTATGTGACAATCATGTCACTATTATACACCATGAGCAGGGAGTACCACCTGAATTCAGTACAGAGCCTCAGTTCGTTTCCCCCATATTCTATATATTCAGATAATTATTTCTGCATTGCACTGAGTAATTTGGCCATTGCAACTGATAGGATTGTGTCACAAATTAGTTGTGCTTGACATTGACAGTGTGCCACCCCATGTATATATGTAAACACATGCAGGTTAGTTCTTTCACTGCAGTGCTGGAAAGAGCTTAGGTCTCTGAGCATCTTGGCTCAGATAAACTAATATGCTTGGGGATGTTTTGGAGATGATACACATTACAACTTATGGCAAATGATGAAAATGCAATCTGAATTAGGTGATCAGGTTATATTTTGCAGATAACATGCCATTGGGAATTACTTTTACTCACAGTTGGCTGTTGGTTGTTACAATTAGGATGTGGGTGTTCTGCATGGGAATAGTAGTATAGTAGATGGGACAGAAATAAAACAAAAATTGGTCCTTCTAATTTTCTACAACATCATAACTGTGGAAAAGTATATGTACCCCATTGGAGGTCTTTTTCCAACACAAGCAACACTTCTAGTTGTCAGATTGATTCTACTAATGCAGAGGACTGTGATACATGAGAGCAACACACTGTAAATCAATAATTTCCACAGAAATGAAAACATCAACCTTTCAAAGCCTTCCTTTTAATGATTCCCTTGGTAAGAGAATAAACTCCCAGGCAATGCATTATGTGTTTGCCACATCACCTTCTGCATGGGCTCCCAAAGACAAGGTCATCAGAACAGAAAAGATCAAAGGAACGGTTAGATTAAAACCTGTATGTCATATAATAAGTTTAAATCTGTAGCACCTGTTTCTTTTAAACAGTGCAGACAAAAATGTCTTCCAGAATATGCTATTTATGGGGATGATTATTGAGGAAGAGCATTAGTTTAAGGATATATTTATTTGTCTTCTTTTTCTGCTTTTGTGGGACAATATGGTGGGAATCAGGAAGAAGTATATTAATATTTGTTCTTAGTTCCTTACGTAAAAGTTGAAGAAATTGAAAGGGTGCAGGGTATTAACTGATGTGTAATATCACTTTACATATGATTTAAATAGCAATGAGAAAATGTACAGTAAAGCCATTTCCTTTCATTTTAGAAGAAATTCAGCCAACAGCCAAAGAAGAACCCAATGTAAAGGAAGTAAAGAATAGATGCAGTTCTGTGGCTCTTGACCAAGTGAAAATGACAAAGTGCTTTGGGGTCAGAGAGGGGGACATAGCGAGCACCATTACATGTATTAGAAAACTATTTGTGTTCACACCATTACTCCAGTGATACTAAATATATCACTGTCCAATTACTTGTGAACTAGGAAGATGCCCAGCAAATCAGAGAATAAGTATGGAAAGTGGACTGAAAAGATAAGCTGTTAAACTGGGGAAATACCAGTTTAAGCATTTTTTTCCAGCTAGCACGTCCATGTTTCTTTCCATTATTGTTTTGCTACGTTTCAATCAATAATGTGGTGGGTGTGTTTATAAAGACTGTGATCTTTTATCTGGAAAGTTTTTGGTTGTAGATCTCATACATGAGAGATACCTGCCTGGTGTAAGAGTCAGCAAGTGTTTCCCACCAGTTATTTTTGTATATCTATCTCCTAGCAGACTTAGCCAGCATAGCCTATAATGCATTACAGGAAATGAAGTCCACAGATATCTGAAGTATCAGAGCTGCCTTCATCTACATGCTTTATAATGTCCTTGAAAATTTTTCTCTAGGCATTATTATTATTATTTATATGCCACCTCTCCTGCAGGATTGAGGCGCTTACAACATCAGGTAAAAACACACATAAAATACAACATACAATTAAAATACTTCCCATTAATTCTCTCCCTTCCAACCTTACTACAATAATATATGAAACTGTCAAGAATTAAAAATTAAAATTAAAAATAATAATACAGTTGTCCCTCCATATTCGCTAGGGTTAAGGGAACAAGACCCCTGTGAATATGGAAAAATTGCAAATAACAAAAACACTGTTTTTACCTGAGAGGACACCTCTCTAGGAATCTCTAGGTCCTCCAATGCAACTCTGTGGTCAATGTCCAACATACACTGACCATAGAATGGCACTGGAGTAACTACAAATGGTCTTTCTGTTCAAGTTTTGGTTAAAGTTGATCACAGAGTTGCACTGGAGGATCTAGACAGTCCTAGAAAGAACATATTAATGAAATCCGTGAATAATCAAATCCGCAAATATGGAGGGATGACTGTAAAATAACAACAAAGATACTTCAATACACTTTTCTTCAAAGACCCTCCATACATCTCCAAAATCTCTTCTTCAATAGGATTAAACTAGATTCACTTAACAGGGAGTAAGCTTTGCTGAACATAAGACAATGCAGTCCTGAACAGACATATATAGGGTTTCAAACCCAACAAATATTGATAGATCTGTTTTCTAAAGTATCTAAGGACAGACATACTTCACTTAACAATGTCTCTAATAGTGAAGTTTCTATTTATGAAGTCTTTTAATTCCACCACACCCATTTTCCTTTTCATCCTCTATGCAGCTGGACTTTTTTTTTTAGCAGCATCAGCATTGGGAGAACATTGAAAGAGGGCTGGGGAAATATGGGCTTCTGATATCAGGTTGTAAAAGTATGTCTGTAATAAACATTGCAATAAATCTTCAACTAGGAACAATTGAGGGTGCATCTGCACCCTAGAAATAAGGCAGTTTGACACCCCTTTAATTGCCATGGCTCTATCCTATAGAATTCTGGGGTTTATAGATTTGTGATGTACCAGCACTGTTTGGTAGAGAAGGCTAAAGAACTTGTAAAACTACAGATCTCAAGATTTCATAGGCAGGATCTACAGCACTTAAAGTGGGGTCAATTTGCATTATTTCTACAGGTTAGATGCACCTTGGGATTCGGCTCTAGCCAATCTTACATCTAATCTAAAAAGCAGAAATAATGCAATTTTACATTGCTATGGAATTTTGGGAAATTGTATTTTGTTGTGGCACCAGAATTCTCTGACAGAGAAGGCTAACTATCTTGCAAAATTCCAAATCGCAGAATTCGATAGCATTGAACCGTGGCAGTTACAGCAATGTCAAACGGCATTATTTCTATACCCTAGTGTAGCTGTATAGGTTTGCTTACAACAGAATCCCTACAGAATCACTTACTGAGGATGCATGAACAGCAAATCAAAGAGAATAGGGAGAATAGACAAGTCTGCCACAGTACTTATCCCTAGCCTGTTTTTAAAAGCATAAATCTGTAAATTTGGCCAACATCTTAAATAGGTCTTAAGAAAAGTGGATGCTGATGAAACAGAAAATCATCATTGATACATTTTGAAAGGAGCTTTCAAGTGGTCTCTAGAAGGTTCAATTTTTTCAATACTTCTATGACCTGCTTGTTTCATTTCCCACGTCTATATTGCAAGTTTCTTCAGGGGGTATTTTCTTTTTATTTTTTGTTTTATCTTTTAAGAAGTGAGGGAATTTGCTGATCCATATTGAACTGCTCTTCCTTTTTGTGGTGTAGGACCCTATCCCTCCCTACTCTTTCCTAGTTATTTCTCCCTCTGGTACCAAATTATCTGTTAAAGAAGTAATGCCTGGGAATACACTTACACCATTAACCGAGGCATTGCTATACATTATAGAGCAATTTATTAAGCAAGATACTAATTCAATATCCTAAATCTTTAAAACTACTATGAGTTTTAAATACACTCATTCAGTAGTTAGGCAGAGGGAAGCTCAGTGCTATGGTGAATATATGAGTTTAGGAATATGTGCATTCCTGCCTCCCGTCTAACAGTTAGAGTCTAACCCATCAATTGCACTGTTTTGTCTGCCTGGAAGTGTGAGCTCAGACAAATGGATATGTGATGTGGTGCCTGCACAAGGTCATCACACCAGGGATCATCAAAGTGATATCTTAGGGCTTTTTAAAGCCTGAGGTATGAAGCCAAAACTTGATAGATGCATTGTAACTGACTCTTTTATTCTTCAGCAGCTGTCAGAGCAGCAAGCTCAAGGGAATAGTACTTTCCCCTGTTGTGGAGTTCCACATTTACACAGATGCTCTCTCTGATTCCCTTTTCTACTGTGTATCCATGACATTTTATGAATATGAAACGTAAGGCCTTGTACTTATATTATATCCAGCATAGCTGCAAAGGCTTTTTCTTGGGCTTCACAGCCTTGCATAGGGACTAGAGACTGGTCTGTTTGGTGGACAGATTAATCCTGCTCATGTTACTATAACACATTTTCATTTATCGTCTTATTTCACATTCTTTTTTTTTTAAGTCAAATGAAAATTGACATTTCAATATATGTTTACAAGCTTATTTTTAAAATGCATTTTGCCTCCAAACAGGCATTACTAAATGCCAAGAACAATGTTGCAAAATTCATATCAAATCAAAAGAATAACTGCATTCTTTTCATGAATAAAGTCAGTTCATAGTAGCATTTGCAAAGATTCATTTCCCAAGGGATCCTGGGCAGAGAAACCATGTTTCAGGGGTTCACAAACTATAATATCCAGGCCCTCTCTAGCTTCCAAATCTGAAGCCCATAGAGACATAGTATTGTATCTAGCTCAGTATATTCAGCAGCATTTTTCTAAGATTTCAGGTAGAATTACTGGATATGTGTTGCTTCAAACCAATAGTAACCCTGCTCAGTCCTCTGAGTTTCTGAAATCAACTAAACTAAGATTTATTCAAGGTGGCATGATATAGTGCTATCTCCCATGGAAGCCTTGACTCACGCAAGGACACTATGTGCTACCAATTGACTTTCTCACAAATTTCTCCTTCATCTCAAATCTTCCACTAGTTGGTGCTGCCTTGGGAAATCTGCCTTGGGGATGGAAATAATATTCATTGAGATTTAGGACTGATTTTGTGCAAAATTCACACATGGTTGCTTTGCATGGTGCATTTAGTTCCCATGGTACTGAAGGAATGGGCAAAACTATGGTCATGAGCCATCCATCCAATAGATTGGTTCTTTTATAAAATCATTATAAGTCAAGGTAATTATGTCAGGTTATTGCCTATTTATTTCTCTCCTATATCAGCTCTTTGGTAGAGACGTAGTTCTTTGCCAATTTCATTCTTGAATGAAACAACAAATAGATTTAGCAGTTTTCTTCCTTCCACATCTTTGAGAGCTGCACAGTTTTTCAAGACTATTCATGGTTTGGGACTTGTTTTGGTCAAAATTTGCATGTGGTATTTTTGTGCAGTGGATTAGCAAGTGAGAACCATGTGGCAAAGGTTCTGTCAAAGCAGGGCCCTGTCAAAATTTCTCATCACAGCCTCACTTGCTGGCAGGAGGGTCTGGAAATGTCATTTTGCTGCTCCTCCCTAATGACTTTAGAACAGACCCCTGTTTCTCAGTGAAGCTACTGGTTGTTAAGTTGGGACAGCATTTATGATCATGGTAGAAGTGCCAACTCATAAATACCAAGCATTAGAAAATATGAAGCAGTTATGGATCCCTAACTCAAGGGCCATGAGTAGATGGGCTATTAAAGCATAGGGTGACCCTGTGCTATTCTGGCCTGGATGCTCAACAAGGTTGGTCTCTTGGCACATAATTGGGCAGGTGTTTACTAGCCTGTCTCCATACACTGTTGTTTCTACTGATCCCCCCCCCCCCAACCGGGTCATCATGTGTGATGAAGAAACAGGATGCCTGGCTTCACCCATGAGGCCAGACACCCTGTTTCCACATTGGATGCAGCAATGGAGGACTTGTCAGTAGGAGTGACAGTGAAGAAAGATATGGGAGATTATCAGATGGGTTTTGATTTCGGTTTTGATTTCGGTCACCTTAATCAGAATGTGCAGACTCTTAAAGAAGCTAAATGAATACTGTACAAAGGAAATGCTAATTGTCAATCACTCTAAAACCAAAGTTGTGTTTTTTGGTAAAATAAAAACTTCATAGGTGGAGCCTTGAGGCAAAATCTATTGATCAGCAATCCTATTACAATTACTTGGGTTTAAGATTTCAATCTAATTTGTCATGGAAAACTCATTTTGTTGCTACTACGCTAAAATCATCCCTGTCTATAAATTCTCTGTTGAAATTTCATAGACTTCAAGGAGGTCACTTAGTAGCACCTACTATCGAGGTTTATCAAAGAAAAATTGTTCCTCAGTTATTATATGGAGCAGAAATCTGGGGATGCAACAGTGTCTCAAATTTAGAAACTGCTCAGAACTTATTTCTAAGATCCCTGTTGGCTGTCGCTAAGTGTACCCGTTTCTTTTCTGAGAGCGGGAACAGGTCAAACTACTCTTCTAGCTGGTACACATACTGCTCTTGCCTTCTAATGGTTAAAGTTGTTATCCATGAGTGATTCTAGGCTTTTTCAGAACAAATATCTCTTAATTCTCCAAACTCCTGGGTATCTATAGTTAGAACAATATTACAGAGCTATGAGATTAATGTGGACTCACTTCCAAATTATGCCACCCGTAGAGTCAAGCAACTGATCAAAGAGAAAATTTATCTTGCTTCCAAATGGGCCGATCTTCTTGCACTTTCGAGTTCTTCTTTTTCTTTGTGGTACCCATTGTACAAGACTTCATTTGGGTTAGAGTATTACTTTATTAATCTTACTTTGGCCCCTGCTAGAAAAGCATTTACTGCTCTAAGGTTCCAATGTATGCCTTCTGCCTATTTGATGGGCAGATATAATAACACACCTGTCCATCTAAGACTATGTATCTGTAAAACTGGGGAAGTGGAGAATATAGAACATTACCGTCTACATTGCCCTCTGTATATATCTCCTAGACAAAGGTTTCTTGATTGTATTTTAAAATCCCTTTCTGGTAGATCTTGCTTTCAGCAGACTTGTGTCCTTTTGGCTGGCAACAATGCATTTGTTACTTGTATGGTAGCAAAATTTGGTTTAGCTGCTAGCAAGATTAGAATTAGCTATCTTGATCGGAATGACGGCTAGATCTATTCTAGTTTGATGGTTCTATTATTTTATTATTTATGATGTATTATTGGTTTTTTGTTGATGGATCTCTTTTATTAACTTTACTATGTTGTTTTTTGGTGATTTTTATGCTTTGGTGTTTTTTGTTTTTAACACTGTTTTTGTATTTACTGTTTGGATATATTTTATGTTGTGACGGCTTTGGATGCAAGCAAAGTGGATTGCTCCCATCCCATTTGAGTGATCGGGGGAAAGATTATCACACACTGTGTGCTTATCCCATTCTTCTCCATTCCTTGAAATGTAATGGCCCCATCATGTGGTATTAACAGAAACTTCCATTAATACCAAATGATGTGGCCATTGCACTTCACAGATGGGAGAAGAACGGGATAAATTTGTGATGTGTCATAATCTTTCCCTGATCGTGTCAATGGGACAGGATAAGGACAGGAGCAATCCGCTTTGCTCCTTTCTTTATCCCCCATCTGATAATCTCCTTGGAGTGCAGGGGGCATGTACGTAGCCAGAATTTTCTGGAAACTGTGGGTAATCTAGGTGTTAAATTGACATTTACCCTGGGATCAGGCCTTACCTATTGGCTCTGGATCTGGTCTGCCAAGATCCAACCCAATCCTGGCCCTGGGGTTTTGGCCTGCATTACCCAAACAGGATGATACAAGTCCAGGAGTCGGACATGGACTTTTTTGTCCATGCAGGCAGCCTCTAGTTAAGTATCTCTAACTGCAGTACAGGATACCAGCCATTAAATGTAATCCTACCTATGATCATATTTCATAGATTAATAGAAGTGATAGCTTGTGTAAAAGGACTTTTGTTACTTGTTCTATCTTGTATCGGGTTGCAAGTAAATTAAAAAAACACAACAACAGCCAAAACTTCAAATAAGCCTGTCAAAAACATTCATCAATTGCCATGCTTAATTGTTAGATTCATTAATTGCCCATTAAAAATGTAGATTTTTAATGGGTTTTTAAATGGAGAGGTCCCCTTTGAACAGTAATGTGAACCAATGGCATTATTGTAAGTAAACTATCCCCTCTTTAGTTAAGCAATGCATTTCAGAAATATTTTTAAATAACAGATTCCATCTCCCACTGTATGATTTAGTCAAGATAAATGTCTCATTAATTCTTCTCAAAATCAGTTTCTTAAGACACAGTATTTGTTTCAGTTAAATCATTGTATAATTGAGTAAGAGAAATTTGTTGATCAGCAATGCATTTTTTTTTAAAAAAAGTATTTGCATCTTTAATTTAATTTGCAAGCATCATCACCCAGTAATAAATGAAGCCTGATTAAAATATATGGCAGTTTTTAATAGTTTATATGAATAAAATAGAAATTGAAGTAATGGAATATATAGTCCAAATACAAAGCAATGGTGGGCTTTAGCTGTGAAGGTGGGGAGGGGGGGAGTTATACAAAGAAGGACCTATTTTTAAAAAATGATGGAAATACTACACAAACAAAGCATAGGATATTCACTTTTCACAGTAGATCTTAAAAAGAAGAGAGGAATACAAAATTTGAGTTTATCTGTAATTCCATATATTTTCAATGATTTGTGCTAGTGAAACATGCATGCCTTCCTCTGTATTGAGACATCTTATAGGTAATAAATAGTTCCATATATAAAACTATTTCCTATTTGTGTTTTTTTTAGCAGGACTAGGAAAGAAATTTGTTTTGCTCTATTTCACAACAGGTTTACCTAATTTCTCACTTTCAAGTCAGTACACAAGCTGCCTTTCATAATTCACACCTCTCCAAGTTTTACAATGGACTTCTCCAACTTAAATAGCTCAGAATGCCTATATTAGGAAATGTATGTACAACCTGAACGTATTAACAAAAATAATTTTCAAATAAATGTTATAATAAGCACATTCTTCTTCTTCCTCTTCTTCTTCTTCCTCTTCATTTTGCTTTTTCCTATTATTTTACTCATTTATCTCCCAACTATCTCCAAATAATGGGGCTTAAGGTGGTTAGCAACTTTTTAAAATAATGCAGATTAAAAACACTACAAATGTTTAATAAAAATATAAAATATGCAACTGAGCAATCATATATTAAAACAATTAAAATATTAAAATACATTAAAAAATAAAAAACTTTATACACACCCTCAAAAACACACACACCAAAACTAACTTCAAAACCATGCTAGATGCATATTAAATACATATTATAAGGAAAGTCAATTGTAAAAAAATAAATTAAAAAATAAATCCCCCATCAAGATTATATGAGGCAAAAAGTAATGCAGTGAGTCCTGGTGGCTGGTGAACCCCATGTTGCTGAGGTTCTGAATCCACTCTGGGTTTTCACTGGAACTTTAAAAGATCTGTCCAAGGTGCCACAACATCCTAAAATAGGTCAAGCTCCAGCATGGCATAGTGATTTGAGTGCTGGACTGCAACTCTGGAGATCAGCATTTGATCCCAAGCTCAGCCATAAAACCTATTGGGTGACCTTGAGCAAGTGACATGTTCTCAGCTTCTGGGGAAGGCAATGGCAAAACTCCTTTGAACAAATCTTGCCAAGAAAACCCCATGATAGGTTCATCTTAGGGTAGTCATAAGCTAGAAATGACTTGGAGGCACACAACAACAACAATCTTGTCTAGACCCCTTAAAATTCACTCTCCAGTTCACAAATTCACATCAACATGGAAGCCACCACCTTGGGAGATATGCACAAATCGAACAGTACCAACTTTCATGCAAACTTGTTCCTTAAATATTGTGAGTGTTGGAAGTGAGCTGGGAAAACTTGAAATTGATGCATCCAATTTTTGTTAGTATTGGAAGATTCAGATGGGAATAGGCAATCCTTTCAGCACTCATATCCCAAGCTATTACAGATTTTCAAGTTTTTAACATACCTTTAAAACTGAGGCCTTCCCAATTACAACTTGAGCAGGGATGTAAAATGGAAAGTCTTGCAATATATTGTCTTATTAATATTGTGAAACAATGTCAGCTTTTCCAGCATGGAATAGTTAGTTATTTTTTTATGTTGGCAAGATCTCAGGTTGATCAAAGGCTTTGAGCGAAGGATAGACCAGACTTAGATATAATGAGGCAGTTCTCAGTGGTCCTATGCCTGCAGCCATGCACCATAAAGTACATCTAGTCACTGGATAGTGTTAGTGAAGAGGAGAGAAAATGAACTACATCATTCCAAACCAGAAAAAAACTTATTAATGTAAATGCAACTTGGTATTTCAGCTACAGTACACTGCAAATGTTACCAATCCAGTCAAAAGGAGTCTATCCTAGTGTGACTCCTGTTTAAGCATCTTTGTCATCACTATGTAATCCTGAGCAAAAAGCTTTAAAAACCCAACCATGACCCAAAAGTGATCATGTCAGCTGTGAACAGGATTTTCCCATTTTTGACCAAGAACAGGAGAAGGCCAGACTGGGTGCAGGATGAGTAGTGAATGAGAACGGGGCTGTGCTATAACATTTGTTCCATTCAGGTTACATGCCGTGCCCAGTGGAAAACACTGTCTGATAATATCCCTTGCTATAACACACAACATTCCTCAAGTACGTTCTGAGATGTAATCAAAGTCAGCTTGCTGGCAGTTAACAACAATAGTCTCCAGTGACATGACCCAGTGATTTTAAAACAATAAGATAATGGAGTTCCAAGGTGCTGACTAAGCTCAGAATGGCTGTCCCATTCATTTCAATGCAAGCCCCAGATTGTCAGCTACATTCCTTCACAAGTATAGACTTAATGCTTACTTTGAATTTTTGTAGCAGGCTGCAGACTTATGCCTAGCAAACTGCCATTGATGCCCAGGAAATCTTGTGGTGGTCACACAGGAGATTATCAGATGAGGCTAAAAAGTTAAAGCAGAATGCATGTGTCTATGACCAGATTTTATCAGATGGTGCCATGGTTTAGCTATAGTTGTCTACCCTCCATCCATGAGTATCACACACCTTAGAATTCAAAGATATAACCATGTTAGTCTGTAGAATCAGTATATAGTGAGATCTTGTAGCATATTTGAGACTAACTGAAAGAAAGAAGTTGGCAAACCAACCAAAAGTGTCACTGATTCCAACTTTGCAGAAACAGGCTGTGGAGTACACCTGTGGGGTGAGGCTCAGTGGGAGCAGAAAGGTGAGGCCTCGGGATTTTTAAAATATTTTTTAATTTTTTAATGATAGATAGATAGATAGATAGATAGATAGATAGATAGATAGATAGACTTTTAAAATTTTCTTTAAAACATCACCTCTTACCAAATGTTCACTTTAACCACATGAAACTATGTACATGTAAATACATTTAGGCTGTGTGTATGACATTGAATTTTGCTAGTTGTTTATATCACGATTGCCATTACATTAAATAACATACAATGTATGAATACAATTTATGAATAACATTAGTACAAAAAATATTACTAAGGATTCTGCTGTGGTATGGGAGGAGGTCAATGGGAGGTAACACCATGAGTTAACGTACCTGGTGAAGCCAGTCCTAGTGATGCCACCAGGTACTGAGCAGTGAAATTTCCACTCTTTCCACCTCTGACTCTGCAGAAGCTTTCCATTGCCATTCCCCTGTAGAAGAGGAGAAACTATATACATGTGTGCAAGACACATGAAAAGAGTGTAGGAAAGTAGAAATCTCAAGAGGAAAGTTTTTATTCTAAGCAAGCAATCTACATTAACAAAAGGGTACTGCATACATGAAGGCACTCCTCTTTAGGTGTTACATAAAAGTAGTCACAGAACAGTCTAAGTCATATTCAGCTGAGGTTAAATGAATACATGAACAATTCAATATCCCTATCATATTCATTATGCAGATAGAGTTCTAGGTCTTGAATGTTTATGAGGAAGAGCTGGGAGTCTGGACCTTTTGTCCAGCCTCTGCTGAACTTCTTTAGTTGGGACAGGAGCCTCAGTCCTTTGTCCTTCTTTGCCTCCCTTTGTCTCCTCTGTGCCTCATGGCTCCAAGGTTTTATATCCCTCATTAGGGAAGCATCTTGAAGCATTGGCACTTCACCCTAAGTGGATATGTCATTGGACAATTGCCTTTCATAATCTCTGTGACTTCTCCACGGTGCTGACCCCAATGAATGTAATTTAACACAACACATCACTAACCCTTTGTTTATCTGGAGGGGAGACTATATGCCTTAGTTGTGTTGCCCAGATAATGGTAGGCCCATTATCACAAGCCTATTTAATACTTGGATGGGGAAGTGCCAAGGAATATCAGTTATGGTAGGCTATATTTCATAAGAAGACAATGGCAAGCCATCTCTGAGTATCACTTGACCAAGAAACCCTGAAATATTCATGAGGTCATTTTAAGACAATAGTCAACTTGAAGGCATGCTCATGTGCACACGTGCATGAACATGTGCGTGCACACACACTCTCTTTAGATATGCTATAGTCTGGCTTTTTAACTCACTTGGTATGATAAACTAAAATCTAGCCAAGACTTACCTCAGCCAGACAAACATATTCACTACAGACAACCACATACTTTGCAAGTAGCAGTAGAAACATGTGTGACCATGTGTTGAATAATATTTAAAATAGTGTTGACTAAATAAAAAAATATCTGTTTATTCAATCTGTTCTCAAAGTGAGTATAATGTTGAGGTATTCAAAGCAAGAACTCCTAAGAATCCAAAACCTCTGGCACAAAGCTAAATCCTCAAAATCCAGTACTGATAATAGTCTTCACACAATTGGGACCTCACATGTTCATTTACATTTGATTATTGGTGTGAATATGCCAAGAAGAAAAATACTGATGATAAAGTAAAACAATAAGCAATGCATCTGGATTATGTCTTTCAGCTACATTCTCTGCTGTAAGGAAACATAGCTATTTTAAAATCTGGTGTCCATGTGTGTAGTCATATAAATGTAACAATCTTTCTTTCAACAGAATGATAGAGGGGAAGAGATTCCCTGATAATGTTACCCAAGCTCAGCAGTTTTCTCCCTTACAAAATCAAAGCTCTAGGTAACTTTCTGTAGTTCTCTTTAGGTTACACTACCACTTTAAAGAATGAAGCATCACCAAAGTGAGCAGAACATTCATGGGTAACATTCTGTGGGTTTCAAAACTGGTTTTCTGTGTAGCATTGAGAACTACTGTTTGAGAAACACATGCTCAAAGATTCATTAGATATGTGAAACTAAACATACAGTTCTTTGGTTATGGCCAAAGAAGATTACAATGGCTGGCATCCTTTTAGGAGTATATTTAGGTATAATGGAAATTAAGTCTGTGTGTATAACTATTTTGTTCATGGTGGATGGGGGATAGCTAGGAAACCAGCTATCCATTTCTTCAATCACCCACAGGAAGAAAAAGGTATTATCTTGGACTCCTGAAAAGTCCTCAGGAGTCCAGAAGGATGGTGGCCTCATCTTGATGCCAACGGTAAGAAATCAACCACCTGGCTGTCTGGTTGTCCATTGTCTTCCTTCCATCAGCCTCTGGCTACTGGAAGGCCATAAAACAGGTAGGTTAAACATAAAGGGAAGGAGAATACATGTAGCTACATCTGGCAGAACTTAACAATCCACCCATGTGATGTCAGCTCTTGCCCAGTACCTTAGTAGAAAGAGCTAGGCCCATGAAAAGAAAGTGTTTGGTCATTAACCTCACTTTTCTGAAAAATCCAGCTCCTAGATTTCTGAAACTCTAGTATGGAACACTGGGAATGGAACTATGAGAGGTGCATTTCTTCAGATGAGAATGTGGGGTTTTGTAGGTCAGTGTCATTCAAAGGATTTCCATAAAGTTCAATGAGAACTGTATGGGGTGGGAAAGAAAAGTAAAATCTGTCTTTGCTTCAGACACTGGTGCCTCTGGAATGGTCCCTCCATTCAAGTACCCCTCCCACAGTAATATGCATTTCCTTAATACTGAATAATGATCATTTCAAAATTTCACATACTTTCTCATCAAGCCAAAAGAAAAGGAAATAGGGAGGGAGAAACTTGCACCTGTCATAGCAATAGTCAATAGCTCTTTAGGGAGGTTTGCCTCATGCTTTAAAATTTATAGAATCAGTACATGATGTTAACACTTCCCCTTAGTGTCTCAAATTATGCTTGCAAAATATAGGTGTGACCCTTCTTTGAGTGTTGAAATTTGGGTCTTTGCCCAGATGTAAGTACACAAAACTACAATTTATGAGGCTCTTTTTTTCTTAGAGATGTCCAAATAGCATCTGTTAAAGAGCTAAATACCAGTTCTGTCATAGCTTTCCCTCATCTTTTCTGTTTCTTAATTCCTGCTTATTAGCTCTCTTAATACTGCACATTCGGTTTCCATCCTGTCACTAACTTTCCTTCATGAGCAATCCTTTGGGTGCTTTTTCTGTGCTTACTCTGGTGCTTGCCTTGCAGGCCATTCACATGCAATACATTAAATATTCTCGGAGTTCCAAACACTGAGATACTTTTATATGATTGCCACCAAAGGAAAATAAACTGTAATCTTTTAATTGCTGAACAGAAGACTATCTTCATAGTCTCTGCAAAGTCTTAGAAAAGTGTTTCTTGATCATTCCTCCCTCCCAAAAAAAAAAGAGAAAAAAGAAAAGAAAAAGAAGATGAAGGCTTGCGATTAGCCAAAACTTTATATAATTAGTTAAAGTGTATACACTTTAGAAAATACCAATACTGAAGTTTATAATACTTCATTTTTTTTCAAGTTGGCTTTTGCTCTGCCTAACATCATGCCTCAGTGGCATAATTAACTTTAGCAGCTATATGAGAGAAGTTTCATAGTTTGCAAAGCAAACATCTTCTGGAAATATCACTGTAGCCAAATAAACCCAGAAAAATATTGTTCGTTTTACTTATATGCTTGTAACTTTTGTATATTTTACAGTTCTTCTCCCTGACTGTGCACAGATGGGATTTCCAAATAAAAAACAGATGAAAGCAAATAGCAATTTAACAATCAAAAGCTCAAGGTAAAAGCACGCCTCTCCCACTTAGATTGGCAATTAGATCTCTTGGTGGAGTGAAAACTTGTTTATAATAATTGGGATGCTATTTGCTATGAAAAATGAAAATTGTGAGAAGCTTTATAGTTTATCTCCTCTGCTCCTGCCCTTGTCTCTATTAGTGAAGCCAAGAATGAATGAGGGTGGGAATCACATGTGGACAACTTGAATGCCTAAATCAGGCAAAACTAGAAAAGGGTCATGCTTCAATTATCTTGTTATTCACAGTGTTGTTGGAGGAATGGCATATATGCTTGTGACCATGTAGGATTAGCTCAGAGGTTCAAATACTGGTATTTAGCTAGTGCACACAATCTTTAACATGTTCCATGTCCCAATGCCTTGTGAAGCAATGCTGACACTTACATCCAACAAGGCTTTTTCTATGGCAGCACCCAAACTGCGAAACTCTCTGCCCAAGGAAGTTAGGCTGGCTCCCCCTCTCTTTTCTGCCATGACTGTGACACAAGTGCACCATGCGCATGTTTGCTTATGTGTTATGCATAAAGAATTTGTTGTATTTGCCCTTTCCTAAGAATTATCCATTTCACATGTCCAACAACTGCCTCAACATGGCAGCATGCCCATTGCCCCAACAAGACCAGATGCTCCCTGAGCTGCCTTGCTTGGTTAGCTCACCTTTCCCCTTCATCTCTGTTTCTCTTCTCTGTCCCCCTCTTAAGTCACTGGCTGCATCTGCACTGCAGAAATAAAGCAGGTTGACGCTACCTCAACTGTCATGGCTCAATGCTTTGGCATTCTGGGATTTGTAGTTTGGTGGGGCATCTTTGCTTTCTGATGGAGAAGGCTAAATATCTCACAAAACTACAAATCTCAGAATTCCATAGCATTGAGCCATGGCAGCTAAAGTGGTGTTAAACTGCTTTAATTCAGTAGTGCAAACAAGGCTATAGTCTGTCTGTCCCTGAGCAAGGCTGGTCGTGAAGCTCTCGATGGATCTGAGAAACAGCAATGCAGCTTTGATGTTGTCAAGCAGGAGACAAAGCAGCAGCAGACATTTTAAAAATTCCAGAACATTTCAAGAATTTGCCCAGACAGAAATTTTAGCTCTGAAAAGAGGACATATGCCTTAATAAGAAAATATTGATAATGCACAATGGAGACAGGAAACAAAAATGCCAGTGGGATTCTGACTAATGCAATGAGGCTAAAACTAAGCCCATTGTTAGTTCTAACTAGAGTAGACTCATTGAATCCATGGAGTTTACCTATGTACTAAGTCGCTAATAACAATTGGTCTATTCTAGTAAGAATGAACTAATAGAATACAGGCCAAACAGGTCTTCACTTTTGCAATTTTGCAGTGTGATAATAAATGGGAAAAGGGCTCAGCTTATAATACCACTACTGACATTACATAATATTTGTATGATATGGCTGTTGAAATAAAAGGAGTGATTTTTACAAACACATTTGGCTCACCCAAAAAACAAAACACAAAACAAACAAACAAAAGGCAGCAAGGCCTATTTGTGATCGTTGGAGAAAGAAATATATATATTCGTATTCTGAAGGAGGTCTATTATTAATGCTGCTGTTATTTCAGTATTATCTATTATTTTTACTACTAGGAATGGGGAGAACCATTTGAGGGAGAACCATTTGAGTCTCTCATTTGTAACAAAATAGATTCTCTGGTATACAGATAACTGCACTTTGACTTGTGTGGGATGGTTGGGGGGGAGATTACTACTATGCCTCTGGCAAGAAAACGTTTTGAGTTGTCCTTATTTGCCCTCAAATAAGAATTCTGCATACACAAAAATGATTTCTTCTTCCAGTCTCCAAGTTTCTAGTACTGCAGAGAGACACTGAAATTTCTTAATAGTAGAACCCTTATATTTGCTTGGTAATTTTGCCTGTCCCTTTTCTAAGATGCATTTCTAAATGCTCAACTGAAATTTTAAATTACTGGTATGCAAGAAATGTTGGGACTGAAGAAAAATGTCATGGGGGATCACAATTCTTATGGGGGGGGAATGTCCTCCTTTTAATCCCCCTATAGTTTGTGTGGTTTAGTGGTCTGAGCATCAGACTATGATTCTGGAAATACAATTCCCTGCTTGGCCATGGAAACCCACTGGGTGGCCTTGAGTGAGTCATTCTCATCCCTAGGAAAAATGGAAACAACTTGATGGCACGCAGCAACAGCAACAGAGCTACATCGCTGGGTCTCCTGATAAAGTTAAGGGGAAAAATTATGGGGAATAAACAAAATATTTTGAACTGTAGTAGTAGAACACCATGCCTGAACTGTAACTTATATTTGGAACAGCTCCTCATTTACTGTATGTGAGATCATGAATTAGGTGTCCAATGCATCTAGAAATACCATCCACAGACCCTAATAATAAAAAAGCACCTGGATACATATGTTGTCTATAATTATTTTTCAAATGTTGGTATGGTGCCATGCAAATGTATCTCACAAAGATACTTAAATCTGATTTGTGGCCTGTGCACAGCGCTTACCTTTTGTATGCTTGTATCAACATAAACTTACAAACCTCTCTCTTGAATGGTGGTGGGATTAGTTTCAGAGATTTAAGCACTGGGCTCTGCAGAGGAAATAGACCACATACCATGTAAATTGAATCAGCATCAGTAACTTGTTTTTTTGTTTCTCAAATGCATTAAAATGTACTGTGAATTGTGCTGTACAAGTAATAATTTTTATTCTTTGACAGTTTGTAGTTCATGCCTGAAAAGTCATAATGGGAGGGGGGGTCATTTTAAAAAGCCACCTATCCCCACCCCTAACCCAACAGTATTAATGTTTAAGTGAAAAATGAACAGTAATTCTCATTAAAATGAATTGTTTGGTGGAAGAAAGGATCTTTTTGCTGTCAATAAGGTGTCAAAAGATCTGGGAAGGAAAAAGAAGGAGGGGGAAGAAGAAGAGGGAGAGGAGATAGTGGAGGAAAGTTATCCCAATCTACTTAGCTGATTTCCCTTTGATAATAAACTGAATGAGGGAGGTTTTTATAAAGCACATTTTCTATATTTATCCCTTTCGTACCATAAAGGGTGCAACCTATCTTTTGGAATAACCTTTTCATTAATCATTTTAATTCTCTTCTCTCTTCATGGAATCTGGCAAAGTGTATGTTTTCATGTCTCATTCTTCATGCTTTACATTTTCTGTTTTTCCCATTTGGAGCCCAGAGAGGCTGATCATATTTATAACTTGCCGACAACAATATAGTTAAACATGGGAGTCTACACATTCCTTGGCAGAACAGAGCCTACTGGACAGGTGAGTTTTCCATTAAGAAGAAGTACTCTGTTTTTCTTCTCTTCTAAGATCTCCATCTATTTTTGACAATGGAAACACTGGGAATAGGCAGAAGGATCTTCACAGACTTCTACTGTGTCTCACAAGAAAAAAATCCTGCAATGCAAATGGATACCAATGCTGATATCCTTCATCAAGGTTGCATAGTGTAAACCATTACATGTCGAGTTATGTGTTGATTATACTACATTACTCTTGTGTTGAGTGGCAACATGCTTCAACTGAATGGACAAATGAATTTGCAACCAAAGGAGTACTTGCACCAATTTCAGCAGAGGCAGATGGATAAACATCAAGTATTTTTTATTTATTTTATTTCAAGGATTTATATCCAGACTTTTCCCCACAATGGGATTCAAGGCTGGTACAGTGGGATTCAAGGCGGGATTCAGGTTAAAATGTGCATTTTCATATGCAATAGCACAGTATGTGCAAGTCTGCTACCACGGCCTTGAAATGAGTGGAGGTATTTCTCATCATTGCTGCAAGTGAGTAGATCCCTATCACCATGCTTGACATAGTGATGGAGTGCCTGGCTGCATCATGCGGCCAGGCACCCCATTTCCACATCAGACACAGTGATGAGGGTCTACTCGAGACAATGACAGATGGAGGTAAGGGGTACACAGCAGTAGTGGGTCCTGGGTCGGCACAGGGGTGGTTGTGAAAACACCTACCCATCCCCATGTCTATCAGAGAAGTGACCTGGGTTAGCACAGTGGCTGGAATACCATGGGCTCAGCATGTGCTACCCTGCCTATCTGCTCAAACCCATACTATTACATTAAAGGTGAGGTGGGGCCTGCAGGATACACCCTGCCAGAAAAGTGAGGAAACTATGGCCTGCAGACTGCAGGAAACCGAAAGTGCAAGATACAGGCTCCTGTGCTAGGCCCAGAAGATTTTTTTAAATATAAAAAGTAGTGAATGAATTAGAAATGACTTCCTAGAAGAAGGAGTGGGGTACAGTTGGGGACAAACACTGATATTGTAAAGGGAATACAACAGGGTATATGGCCTTCCAAGATGTCTGGGGGAGCAATGAGGCCTTCTAACCTCCAACAGCTGCTCATTTATGTAGCTCATGTAGTTCCACACTATTTCTTCCCCTGGAAGGCAGCTTTAAAGATCTGGGCCCCACTGTTAGGAAGTTTCTAATTAGGGGAATTTCTACTTAGCTCAACTTGCCAAGAGGGAGGGGTCATAACACCTTCGTGAGACTGTGTCCCTTAGTGTATATTAAAGGGCCAAATAATCCCTTAAAAGATGATGCAGAGACAGGCTTCTCCAGTTAAAGTCCAAATGTTTATTAAAAGGGGAACACACACATACAACAATGAATGTGTCTGTGCACGCACACACACAGACACATGTACAAACTAGAGACTCAATTAAAATAAAGGTGGGAGAGTGGGAAAGATTGTGAGGCAGAACTATGGGTGATACTCACTTCCAAAGGCTTCTCCAGGAATCCAGTGCTGAAGTGGATGATGGATGAGACATGGCCACCAGAACATGGGGGGGGGGGGGGCTTGACTGAGGTTGCTAAAATCAGACTCCAGTCTGGCATGGAGTCGAGCTGTATCCTGACACTAGCACATCTGAGTGGGTAAATCTAGGGTTTCTTATAGTCAAAATCTAGCCTCTGGCGATGAGCTTAATGGGTTGGCTGAAGCCTAGACATAGGTGTTTGATTGCCCGGGCTTTGTTAAGTTGAAGTATAGGGTAGCCTGGTCTATGCAGTTGGGTCTGACACAACTGGGGGAAGACAAACAGGTAGATGGGTGGGTCATTGATTTGATCACCGGCCCAACAAGTGTGAGACTAAGAACAAACAGTCAGCATTGTGTTCGTTTTGGAAGTGATGACTGCCTCATTAGCAACTCTCAAGCTACCTTTCTGGAATTTCCTTCTGTATTGTTTCTAGGGATCCTGCCTTCTTCCTTTGCAAGTTGCCTACCTGGTTTCCTCACTTCGTAGAAATGGTGGTTCCACCAGGAGGTCAGTTTGAGGTCAGAGTGAACTCCACACTCCAAAAATTTATAAAAATGTAGTTGTGCTAACACCACTGCCATGGGCATTGCAGGGAATGAATGGGGTAGTAATCAAGCACTACCTTGCTGCATTTTCCGGATGGTAGAAAGGGCTGCGATCATCCTCCCAGATCACCAATGGCTCAGTAGAGAGCTCGGGAGGCTGAGGTCAGTTCCCCCCCCCCCCCCCGGCTGCAAGATTCAGTAAAGACTAGGTGCTAGATGGACACCTTCCCTCCACCTTCTTCCATGACCTATAAATAGCTGTGGTTGTGGGGTCCAGTTCTTTAAAGCTGACTGGGGTGGGAGAAGGTTGATGTTGTACAGAGGGGCAGTGAATACTTACTTTGCAGCATCTGAAAAAGGACATATATGTGGGTTACCTGGGGTTATGCATTCACATATCATCATCAGGATTTCAGCTTTTGAGTGCATGTGTTTTTAATGAAAAATAGTTAGCTGATTAGAGAAGGACCACTTGCTAACTCATTTCAGGGCAAACTTCAGTTAACAGATATTTCTTGCTTTACAAAGAGATTCTATTCCGTATCAAATACCAAGCTTTTCCTAGCCATAAACATACAGAGGAGTTCCCTCAGCCTTCTTTTAAGCAGGAATTCTCCCACAGCTTAAGAAGATCACAATTCAAGTAATTAAAAAGGAATCCAACAAAAGAGTTTATGGGAAAATACTTAACAACCTGACAAGGATAGAAATGAAATACCTCTTAGAATGAACATGAGATGGAAGATTGCTGACTTACACTGTGTTTCCTTTTGTATCAGAGGTCTGTGTATTAATAGTAGATCACTAGACATGGGGGAGTATTTGTCTGAAGAACTTAGGACATTGTGCATTCTTCTATTGTGTCTCAGTTACAAAAACACCTGTGTTAAATAATGCTATATCAACTCAATATAATAATTCTTGGAACATCTTAAAAAAATACTTGCAATATCTGCCAGAGCCTGTTGCTAAACAATGCTTTCATGAAGCACCAGTTGAGACTGTAAATTTTCTCAGGAGTGACAAGATTGGCTGTTAAGTAATTGGAACAAAGAAGAGAGGTGCCAAAGAAGACAGCTGCAGCACTATAGCTCCTGATGAGTTCTGAGATATTTTTATTTATTAATGGGACTTGGACAGCCAGCATGGTGTGGTGTTTGAGTGCTGGAATACAGCTCTGGAGACCAGTGTTTGATTCTCAGCTTGGCCAGGAAACCCACTGGGTGGCCTTGGACAAGTCACATTCTCTCAGCCTCAGTAAAAGGCAATGGCAAACCTCCCCTGAAAAAATCTTGCCAAGAAAACCCTATGATGGGTTCACCTTAGAAATTAGTGGATTTTTTCTGAAAAAGGAGACACATCTCTAAATGTATCAGCAAATATATCAGTATAGTTGATCTCTTTGTATGGTTCTTGGCTTGACAGCTTTTAAAAATCTTCCCATGAAATCCAGGATGTGTTGTGTTTCTCAAAGTTTAAATAATAAATAAATAAATAAATAAATAAATAACTTTATTTTTATCTGTCTCTCCCCAGGGCTCAAGGTGGGGTACAAGATAAATTAGAACACATAAAATTGTTAATATACATAAACACAGGACACAGTAAAATATCCAACATAAAATTAAAAATGTATAATTTTAAAATTCAAAGTTTAAATTAAAGGTATGAGTAGAATCTTATAGCTCCCTGAACTTGTTCTTTCTTATTTGATATCTATTGAAGTGGTTGATATAATAACTGCCACTATTTTAGATTATCTTCAGTTCAAAAAAGAAGATGTGGTTAATGCTGGGGATGCATACCTAGTCATGCAGAAAGGTTCATTGTTTTTCAACTGTTTGATTTCATTGTTCATAAAGTGCCCTCCACTACCACTACTTTCTCATTTCTGTGTTCTGAGGCTATAGATGGAAATCCTCATTTATCTCATTCTCATATGTGAAAATGAGAAGCCACTTTTTTTCTTAGCTGTGAGACAGGGCAGATATTTTCTGTGCACTTTGAGAAAGTTTTTGTGTTTGTGTGAACAGTTTTTCCACAATTTGCATAAACTTGGAAAACTGTGTAGCTAACTCAGATGTACAAAAATTTAGACGTATTTGGTGGGTTGTTTGCATGCTTTTGAGCCATTAACTATTTTTTATGCCAACTTTCCCTATGTTCATGTGTGCATTGTTCCCTAAAAGGGAAATATTCTAGCACAAACTGTGAAACCACCATAGTAAAAAAGAGTGCTTGTTGTCTTTTCACATACTGAAGGGAAGAAATCTGATAGGAATGGTTTGTGAAAAAATTATTTTGGGGGGGGGAGTTTTTTTCAACTGAAAATTGTATATTATGCATAATTTTTATTGTTGTTGTTGTTTATTTATTTTTGGTAAATAGCTTCAAAATGTGAAAAATAAATTTCAAAATATACAAACTTTTTATGATCTGGTGGGGTGAAAATTATTATAAAAATTCTTGAAATTCTTCATTTGTTGCATTTGCTAACAAAATAAGAAAATATTTGCATCCAAATTCCAAACAGGGTGTTTCAGCTTGACTCAGCAGTTTGTCTTGTTCAGAAATAAATATAAATAAATGTAATATAATAATAATAATAATAATAATAATAATAATAATAATAATAATACCTACCTACCTGAAACCAGAGTCCATTTATTTTTTTCAGGCTGCAATATTTCCTGATAGAATTAAATATTACTAGTTGGTTAAGTAAAATATCGGCTGATGAATCTCTAACATATGAAACTGGGAGACTAAAACCAGTACTTGCATAAGACATTATGATTTATTAAACCTGTTAAATCATAATATATATCCATTTTGGCTATGTGTTTTATGGCTTAGTATTATCTAATGCATCTGTGAGTGCTTCTGTATATATACAAATGTACATACAGTATTACGAGTACGTCATGAATATCTGTTCTATAGCCCCATTTTAATAAGCTTTATATGTTTTATGTGTTTTATACACACTTTGTTGTCTTATGGCCTGTTGGCTGAAATAAAGATTATTATTATTAAACCTGTTAAACACACACACACACACACACACACACACACACACACACACACACATATGTCTTGGACCTAAGAGGAGGCAAAGGTATATGTAAAAAGTCTACTTTAGCTAAATTTATCAAAAGAAAAAGGAAGCAAGAAAATGGAAGCAAGAAGCAATGACGCAAGCTCTCCTTATTCTTACACACAAGGCTGTGCATCAGTATTGTGCCATCAATGGTCCCAAAAAACAAAACATGCTGTTTTCTCAGACATCTCAAGGATTTTAATGTTTAAAAACTAGCCTGAAATAAAATGTATTGAGATCTTTCTTTCTGTCTCTGGAGAATGACTGAAATGCAAGTACTTGCCCCCCCCCCCCCCCCACACACACCTCTAAAATGCTCATTTATGGATGAACATGTCTCAGACCCCTCAGTGATTATTCTATACTTGGCAGCTTTAGATTGCTGCGCCAGTTACGTTAATGATTTCTGAGGTGATGCTGATGGTACTGAGGTGCCTGGCAGAATTGCTAGCATAAAACTAATGAGTATCCCAGCACGACTATGTCCCAGTGGGGGAAGCAAAGGGAGGGGGACAAATAAATTAAAGACCTAAGCCTGTGGACAGAATATCTGTATGGACACTTAATGGAGTCTGGAATAGAAAATTAATCACCCATAATGATTAGGGTTTGTGAGAATATTTAATTCCATTTATAAATATTTTTCCACTCAATGATAAATTGGAGGCATGGAGAGTTGGTCTGAACTCAATAGGAACCTTAGAGTTGTTTTACAGAAGGAGGAACATCCAATCCATAAAGCTTAAAACAGCATTTGCCCAAGCCTTTTGCTTCTTAATTGCCTTTGCTAAATTTGTAGGTACATCAATTAGGTTAAGGCCTAATTTCTCTCTAGTGCATTCAAATAAGAGGAAAAATGTTACATTCTATGGCATTCATCTGAAATTATTGCTGATTAAATACTTTTATAGTTTATAACAGTTTATTATTATTATTATTATTATTATTATTATTATTTCACTTATATCCTGACTGCGGCTTGAAAGATACAAAAACAAATACAGAGTAAAATACACATAAAACATCAGCCATAATATAAGTTATTTTAAAATACAATGAATCAGCAGTATTTAAACTGCTTAAAATCCATTAAACAGAAGATACAAATGAACAAAGGGGTGAAACAGGTAGTCAAAATGAAGCAGCTTCTGGCAGCTTTGGAGGCATTGTGTTTAGATGATGCACTCCTCCAAAGCATCTGGAAACTGCACTGAAATCATTCTCCGGTCCATAAGACTGGAGCAAAAAGGAGCTGGGATAAACTGACTCCGGGTGGTGTTGGTTGGCCCCTACATGCACAGTTCACCTTGGGAATGGGCCATATGGTCCATGGGGTTCTGACCTACTTCTGGACAGAGTGGACTTGGGTTGCTCTTTGGTGCCCATTTGCTCAGGCTCAAAATGGCACATATTTAAAAGCTCATTGCTGTCATTTACTAGAAGCCTATTGGAATAAAAGTTTTACTTGCTAGCAGAAGGAAAACAAGGGTAGAGCAGTGATGTATTCAAGTCTTTTATTCCAAGTCTCAAGTCTGTACTTTCAAGTCTTGAGTTTCAAGTCCTTGCAAGATACTTTCAAGCCAAGTCTCAAGTCGGGGGTTTGTGGTGGGGGCATTTCAATAACTGGAAAATCAAGAAGATGTGCACAAAGTTGGGGGGGATTCTTACAGAGGAAAGGAAGGATCATTTTAAATAAGCTTTAGGAAGCAATAGAAGGCTCCTCCGAAGAGCAGTGAGGACAGGCTACTGAGCAGACTTCAACTCTTGCCTCAAACCCATTGCCTAACATGTTTTTCTGTTTCTGGATGAAGTTAGACCAGCAAGTCAGTCACTAAAAATATACAGTTGGACCTCCATATTAATGGAGGATCCATTCCTGACCACCTCGTGGATATGAAAATCCATACATGCTCAGGTCTCATTAAAAGTAATGGCAGTGTGGTGCATGTGTGCCTGCTAGCGTGGGTGCATACACACATCATCATTAACCAAAATGGGGGCTTGCCAGCCATGGATGGTTATATCAGTGGGTGACATGTCTGCTGATAAGGAGGGCAGAATGTACAAATATTGAGTCAAGTCAGAGCATCATTTATTGCCAAGAGGAGTTACTGAAGTGATTTGAGTCCATGTAAAGTCTGAGTCAATTGACTGAAAGTTTACATCACTGGCATAGAACCATCCTAGCTTATCTTGGGAGGGAGTTACAAAGCATGGAAATAGCTACTGAGAATGTCCTCTGCTCTGTTCCCACCAAGAGACCTAGGAAGTTGATGGAACTAAGAGAAGGACCTCCCCAGAAGATCTCACACCTGAATAGATTCACAGAGGAAGACACAGTACTTCAAAAAGACTGGATCTGCTTTATAGGATTTAATAAGACATAACCAGCACTTTGAATAATATATTAGAATATGTACTTAGAAAAAATACTTAGAAAATAGCTAGATATAAGCAAATAAAATTAATAAAAAGGGCAACTCTCTGTAGAGGGAAGGCACTATCTTTGAAAGCCATCTTTCTGACTGTTGAATCATTGAAGAACTCAATTCTAAAATCTGCATAAGACACCCAACACAGACTGGAAGATCCCGTTTGTAGAGTTGGTCTCCAGACACAGCTAGGGAGGAAAATAGCAAGAGACGTGACAGAGGTAGAATGCTTATTTCCTTCCCCTCTTTGTGTGTAGAGCTTCCACATAAGAAACAGTCCTCTAATAGTACTGATGATAACTCAGGGCCGAAACAGATGGGCCAAAAGGAATGGCCAGAGGCCACTCGGGCCCTGATCAGTCCAGGACAGCAGTGACCGGATGCCCCACTCTCAAAGCAGGCCACTGCCATGATCCCAAATGAGAAGCCAGCAGCCTTAGGCAGCCTTGGAGCAGCTTCTAGACGTTTCAGGGGTTTGTGTCGTATAAACATCACACCCCTGAGGCAGCTGGGAGCTGCTCTATTTGGCCAATGTATTTTGGGCCTCAGTTGTCTTAGCATTGCTAAGTAAATTAACACTTGCAGGCCTACATTATTGTTAGTCCTCACTAAAGTAAACCTATTAAATTAAAGGGAATTACCTAAATGCTGACTCAATTGATTGAATGGGTCTACTCTGACTGGTACTGACCAACAGGGTGCTAGCTGTAGTGAGACACAAAGTCATTGTCTCCATTTAGGACCAAATGAAGTGAACTGAATATTTCCGTAACAGGACTTGCCCTGCATCTCCATCACTATTTTTTTTTTCCTAATGGATACTCCCCAGTTAGCCAAAATCCATACATGGACAGAGAATACTTGAACATCTAGGGAATGTTGTTTGGCTGTACCATATCTCTAATCGACCATACATCCCAAGGGTTCTACTGTGGTGAAGTGCCATCTTCTGCTACTAGACCTACATGGGAACATCTCCAGACTGAACTTTACTTTGCATATTTCGGGCCAGAGCATAGTCTACTTGTCTCAGATTCAGTTGGGAGGGGAGAATTATTTCCTCATTTTTGTTTACCAGGAACAGGATACTTCTTAGCTCATAGCTCAGAGGAGCTGGTGGTGAGATGGATATTCTAAGTTCACCAGAAGCAAGAATCTTAATTACACATAAGGACTAAACACCAGTTATGCTCTTGCTAGGAAATTTCTTAAGATTTTTTTTCACACTGACTTCATTGACTGCTGATAACTTGACCTTGCAGTTCTTATTCGATCTTTTCACAACTGACTGCAGGCATCTATAACATTAAGTTAAGGAAATGGAGTCTTAACAGAATAAAATAGCAAGTGTGAAAAGGCACTGGTGCCTAACTGGTGACTAGAAAAAATATGGCCAGATATGCTTTGACTAAACAAAGGGCACTTACATTGGATTTCAGTTAGTTCCACTTTTTTTATTTACAAAGTGATAAATTACCATTTACACTTAGAGTGGGCAGCACAGTTAGAGATTTGTATTGGATACAGCAGGCTTGCAAAAACTTTAATCAACAAGTTAAAGTGTGTTGGCTGAGTAGATTCCCCACTATGCCTCGTGCCATTTCTGTTTGGCTGAAAGAATCATTTACCTGGCATACTTAATGGCCTGAGCAGTTTGTAATGGAATTGTGGCACTCTCTGAACTACCTTGTTTTTATTATTATTTTCTTCCATTGTGCATATACAATGTAGTTTAATTTTCTCTCTGTGTGGCATAGGGATATAAATCCTTGTTCAAGTTGTTCTTGCATGCGAGACCAAGAAATAGCAAATCTTTTGTAGTGGCTTACAAGATGAGGAGTTATTTTCGGCTACTCTTGAAAAGAGTTTTTGCATTTGTGTAATTGATTTTTGTGCAATGTACATAGCTAACATAATAGCTGTTGGCTTGTTGCACAAACTGTTAAACACTGGAAGCACTGGATGAGTCCCTTGTATCTTTTTGATCTATCAACCATTCCTCCTGTGCTTGCTATATGCATGATTTGCTTCACAAAAGGAAAATATCATATTTATTTATTTATTATTTTAAAATTCATATCCCACTCTTCTCCAAATACTGGACCCAAAGCAACTTACAACATAAGTTAACACAAAATAACTAAAACAATATATAGTACAAATGCTTTTTTAAAAATAAAATAAAATAAAATAACAACTCAAAGGAGCCCTGGTGGTGCAGTGGTTAAATGCCAGTACTGTGGCCACTCATTCATAGTTGCAAGGTTGTGAGTTTGATACCAGCCAGGGGCTCCAGGGTCAACTTAATCTGGTATTCTTCTGAGGTCACTAAAATGAATACCCAGCTTTCTGGGGCAATTAGCTTACAAGTTGTAAACTGCTTAGGGACTGCTTAAGAACACTGATAAGCAGTATAGAAATATACTTGCTATTGCTAAATAAAATATTAATTTGAAACAATGAAAACATATTTAAAAGATAGTAAGCAAAATGTACAACACATCCATTAAATATCCTTCTCCTCCAAACAGTTAAAAATTTAAGGCCTATTTAAATTAAAAAGTATTTTCCTTCTGCATAAATAAGAGTAATGAGGGGGCCAACAGAGCTTCCCTTGGAAGGGGGTTCAATAGCCTAGGAGCAGCTATCTGGAAAGAATCCTCCTGTGTCCTCCTAGTGTTAAGTTACATTTATTGGGGTCAACATCACTGGAGAGTCACTGAGATCATGAGAGATAATCACCTAGTGCAAATGGCCAGTAGGCTGTAATACGAAGTTTTGAGAGGCTTCCCAGGTAAAGTTTTTAAAAATCCTGAGATGAGCACAAGGAGAGAGTCTAACAAAGAAGAACAAAAGGGATGATTTGGGACTAAGGGCTCTATCCCACCTCAGTGGAAAATCCTAGCTACCCTCATGAACACTCAGGACTCCAAATTCCATCAGTAATTGTTAGTAGCTAGGGTATGTTTAGTTTGGTTGTGGCAGGGGAAACCTATGCCTATTCTCATGATCTTTGCTGAATATGATCTAGACTATTCTGTAACTTGTAAGTATTCTTGAAGGTAATGTGCCCTTTATGTCAGAGATATCTTTTTGTTAATGCAGATGTCTTGCTTGGAATAAAGCCTTTCATTTAAAGTAATTCTCTCCCACATTCTTCAAATGCCTTCACTTTCCCCTGCAGAGACAGGGGTAGGAAGCCCAGTGCCAGTGGAATGCCAACAATTTCCTATTGTGTTGCTGTGTAGAGGAGGATTCAAATAAATGGGTGGTGGAAACTAAGATGGTTGGTCTCTGGAGGTCCCATCCAGCTCAGGCAGAAACAGGAGGGGGCCATGAAAACTTGACATGAGCCTTTCCAAAAGTGATATATGTACTGGACTGGGTGAAATTTGTAGTGTGATATTACTGGATGGCATCATGTTGTAGAGGGGTATTTTAAACCATTAATAGGCTGTTCACATTTTTTAATAGCACTTATCCTTCAGGGCAAAAAGGGGACAATTTAGAGCTATCTGCTACTAGGCAATAGAACATTATTAATAAATGACAAGAGCATGTCTTATAACGAGCAGAAAATGGAATATTCCATAAGTTAAAGCCTGGAGCTTATTTGGTTGAATTGGCTTCAAGAATCCAGCCATCTCTACTTGCTTGCCAGAATCCTAAATATTGGACTCCTAAACACATTCCCTAGAAGGTAATTCCACTGACTTTAGCATGCCTCACTTCTGAGAAAGCGCATATAGGATTGCACCTTTACACATCTATAATTGGTTCTTACATTTTGAATTAGGAAGGACAGGGGTGTGTTCTTTTTTAAAATGTTTGGAAAATGAAATAGATGATCCCCATTTGTTTCATTTACTTTTTTAATAATGAAAACAAATTGATATTTAAAAAATGGGAAAGCAAAGTACCACTTGCCATTTCTCCATTTGATTTCCATAGCTGTACATTGCAGGCACCTCTGACTCCCAGTGTATTGGGTTCATTTTCTAGAACATTGTTTTCTGTTCACAGAAGGGTCAATAGTGAGAGAGAGATAAGGTGAAACTGACAAGGTCTATTTACAATAGCTTGTACAGGTCACAGAAGGTCACAGGGAGTGGGAAGGGGGAGAAACTGACATGTTGGAAATCTTTGTTCTAGTTTTGATAGCATATACCCTATGTCTATCTCTGCAAGTTTCATTGCCTATAAAATGGAGGCTGTCATATGTATCTGAACTTCAGCAATTATGACACACAGACAGAGGACAAGAATACCTGAAAAAATAATTCTACCTAGTTGGAAAACTGAGAAACCAAGATCTTGTTGGTGCACCATGCCTTTAGTTGTACTTTTTCTTGTATTACACAGTGGTAGGCAAAATCTACCATACATCCAGTATCCCATTTTATGTTGTGCCCATGGGCTTTCCCCTTCACCTACCACTGCTGTAGCTGGCATATTTCCACTTGCATAGTGTACCAAAGGTACAGACAGTAGAAACTGACTGAATCCCCATCAAAATAATGGTAAATTAATAAGACAATCCACTTTTACACAGACTCTGAAATTGGGATCCTTTGCCGGATTAATCTAAAAAAATGTTAGATTGAGTGCACAAGTATGGTAGTAGAATGACCAGATATGTCATAACACATTGGATGGTAAACTAACATTACAGGTGGGAGAACACTGGCTACGTCTGAATGAAAATTGAAGGAAAACAAATGAACATAAAATGTGTTCATAATCAAAAGTAAGATGTATGCAGTAGAAATATACAAAATGAGAAACTTTAAACATGGCAGTTAATACAAAAAAAGTATTTCCCTCCTCTGTCTATGTGGCACAACATGTTTTCAAATAATGGCATTCATGAGATATGATGATGTTTCTTTACCAGGAGTGGGCTAATCTGCCAGGCTTAACTTATTAGAGTTGTTATTTTTTCATTACCAAGTTCATTCCATTCCAATTCTTTCCTTCCACAAAAGTTCATACATGTTTACATGTGCATTTTCTGGCTGCATGCACTTTTACAGAGGTTTCTCAAACACACATTTTTTCAGACATCTACTCATTTTAAAACTGTATAGATTTTTGAAAATTAATTTTTATTAAGTTTTCAAACATTAAAATGAACATGAAATGTAAGACATACATAGTAAAAAATAAACACACATAAATACTATTAACTATATTTGTTGATTAATGCTCACTATATATTAAAATAACTTCCTCATAATAATATAGAATAAGTCACCTTATTCTACATATATTCCTTGAATTTCTCTTTTGTCATTTGATCATACAGGCTTCTATCATCATTAAAACAAAAAAGAACTACAGTTGGCTCTTCTTATACACGAATTTTTTATACATGGATTCAAGCATCCACAGTTTGAAAATGTTCAAAATAAGTATAAATTTCAAATGTCAAACCTTGATTTCCCATTTTTTATAAGGAACATCATTTGGCTATGTCATTATGTTTATTGGGACTTGAGCATCCACTGATTTTGTTATCCACAGGCGATCTTGGAACCAAACCCCAGCATATAACAAGGATCCACTGTATATGGTTTGGTCTTTGGTGGGCATTTCTCAAATGTGTGCAAGTTATCCATTGCATTTTATTCTTTATCAAATGCATCAGAAGCTTATGAATGCATGAATCTGGACCCACAAATTGAGCTTGGTTCCACCATTGTCTTAGAGAGGTTTTGATTACTGTCTAAGTTGAAATGACAAGACCAGACACAAATGTGGGTTGAAATAGGGCCACTTTATTTAAGGAATTAACTATTTATAATTGTTTTTGAATACTTACAAACTTGAGGGGAGCAACCTGATGTAGGAGCAGCTGTGGCAGGTGGTCTATCCCTCAGGCCACCTCCTCAGCTTCCTCTGGGTGAAACACCTGAGCTCCAAGGATAACCCAATGACTGGGTTGCTCCCCGGCCAGCTTGCATCTGGAACGCCAGCCCGAGATTTCCACAGTCAACTCGCCACACTTGACTGAGGATTATATCCCAGGTCAGCCCCAAGGAAGGTCTCTTTTTCTCTTTCCTTACTCGCAAGACCTAAGAAGAAAGTCTAAGAGGCCTAACCTTCACCCCAAGTGGGTGACATAGGTGTTCACCAGATTATTACATCTCTCCCCATAATTGCCATTGACTGCCTATTTAAGTCCACACCTGAGCCGATTTGCTATGCCAAGAACAACAATAAGAGGTATACAAAAATCCCTCGGAAAAAGGGGGGAAATTCCTACCTGGCCCATAAAGCGAGCACCAAAGCCACATTGAAGTCGAGGAGGGAGGCCAGGACAACAATTCTCGGAAGAGGGAGAAGGGAGGGCGGAGCAGGCTTAAATAGCCTTAGCCCCACCCCTAACAATGTGCCATGTCCAGTCAAGTTACTGGTCTCTATTCAAATAGACCAGTAAACTCCTGTCCCAGACATACAGCCTGGGGATGTGGATTCTACAAAACTGCAAAAGCAAAGCAAAACAAAACACAAAATCTAGATGGAACACATTTCTCACCTACCTGCTAGGTGTAACTCAGATAAGTTTCAAAAGACTTAGACAAGACTATAGAAGAAATGGATGGATGTTACTTCATGATCTGTTTCAGAGGTTTTTGGCTGCCCACATCTGAAAACAAAATATTAAAAGAGACATACTGTTCAGCCACCAGAAGTTTGAGGAGACAATGCTTTTATGTTGAACCACTCAGTTCATTCTGACTGAGGTAGTTAACAAGTTTACTTGCTGTTGCTATTTTCAACCAAAATAGGTAATGGAAGACTGAGACAGACCTTGGTCTCCAGAAAAAGAAGTTTTACATT
>NC_056522.1:348932093-348998089 GCF_019175285.1 Sceloporus undulatus | reverse complement strand
ATTATTATTATTATTATTATTATTATTATTATTATTATTATTATTATTATCCTTTATTTATGAAGCGCTGTAAATTTACACAGCACTATACATGCAGTCTTTTTAGTTAGATGGTTCCCTGCCCTCGGGCTTACAATCTAAAAAGACATGACACAGAAGGAGAAGGGAGTGGTGGAGGGAGAGGGTAAGAGGTCCAGCAGTTCCTCTCTACCTCCGAGGCCTGGACCAAGGCAGATGTAAGAGACTTTGCTAGAAAAAAGCCTAATTTGAAACCAAACTATTGAGGCCGAAGCATCAACCAACTGGGACAGTGAAGAGGTTCACTTAGGAGACAATTTATGTGGAGATGTGCAGACCTGTGAACAAAACATAGTTTTGTTCAGTGCATTCATTTTCAGAACATCGTGTTTATCTGAAGTTCTCCTAGACAATTTGAAAATAGTCAACCATATACAGAAATCTGCTGTGAGCCACTTTTGCAAATTAACATTTACAAACACAAAGAGCATGCAATCATGGATATCTATTTAGAAGTAAAATCCATTGAAAACCCAATGAGACTCACAGGTAACTAATAGGATTGGAGCCACATACCCTTTGACTTCCTGAGTCTGAATATGGTGAATATGACTGATCTGTTATTCACTTTGAATAAGAGTTTCCTCAGTAACTCAATAACTTGAAATTATTTTCCCCCTTTCCTTGGAATTAAGATGCTCCAGGGTCCTAGAATCAACCTCAAAATAACCCACAGTTTTCTACTCCACTCTTCTTTCTTGATGCCCTGCCCTGAACTCTGACCACACTCACTTTCAAGTTTGGCAATGAAGTCAATACTGAGCTGACTTAGATGGAGGCCTGAGCAGAAATATTCCTCTCAGCTCTGCTAAATCAGCAACTGCTGCCTCTTTCAAGGTTGAGAGGGGGAACCTCATGGGAACAGATTGTAGGAGAATGAAAAAGTGTTTCATCTTGAGGAGGCAGTTTAAAATCCTAGTGAGGCTCAGAAGATGCACAAATAATTCGTCTTTGATGACTCATCCTTGTCACATTTTTCTGGCATTGACGCTGATCAGTGAGAAGAGTACAGTTGAGGAGGAAAAGGTGTTTCTGCAAAGAGGGGTACATGTTTTATGAAAAATGCCCCCTTTGGACACTGAGGGGAAAGAAATAGAGGCAAAGTGTTCACAGGTCTGCACATCTCCATATAAATTGCCTCCTAAATGAACCTCTTCACTGTCCCAGTTGGTTGATGCTTCGGCCTCAATAGTTTGGTTTCAAATTAGGCTTTTTTCTAGCAAAGTCTCTTACATTGCCAAATGGAATGTCGTCATGTAACCATATCTGATCTGTAATGCACTGACATCACTATTTTGAGTCAGAAAGCCAATTTGAAACAAACATTACAACAATTCTGCCCAAGCAGAAACTGATATTGCTAATGAGCAGTAATAAACAAACTCAAAAAGGTGAGGAGAGGGAGATTTCAAGCAATCCCAGTTTTCTCTGTGCCAAAAAATAATAAAAATGTTTCTACAAAAAATCTGGAACAGCATTTCTGAAAGATACAACTGACAAGTATTACAAGCATTTTCATTGTGAACAGGATCTACTGGAACATAAAACATGGGCTTCCCTTTGCTTTGGTGTCTGTTCTGTCTTTGATCTCTGAGATTAATATTGCTGCCTCCTTCTGGCTTCATGCCAACAGTTTTGAAAGAATCCCTCAAATATGATTTTTTTTTAAATTAAAAAAACACAATTGTATCCATTCATTATTAAATCATAGTTGGGGAATATCCTTTTCTAGCAAGAAAGGAACTTATCTGAGCAGCTACTATCTTAGTTACTGAAAATACCCTGTACGTTGTAACATTCTGGGTCACTGTGGAGGAAAATAGCATCTGCCAGGAAGAACTTCCAAAGTCAGTTTGGCTTGTAAAAGAAGCAAAGCTTTTTCCAGACTTTGGGAGGAAAAAGAGCTCGACATATTTCTGATCCAAACCAAATAATGCTACAGGGGAGCTCACCCATTGCTCAGGAGCTGGCTTCCGTTATCCTGAGTGAAGTGATATAATTTAAAGAATACTGCTGATATAATCCATATGAAACACTTTGAGTGCTTGGAATGTGCTTCATAAATGCTATACATTATTTGAAGTTGTTCTTGGCCACTTGGGCTAAGTCTTGTTATTGTGATAACTGAATTTCTGTAATATTCAGTAATGTGTTAAGTGCTTATGATTTAGCTAGAGAATTCAGAGTGAGTTCAGGGCCCCACTGCTAGAGGTACAAACTATATGGGCTTCTCCTTCTTATGTTTTCCTAGTGGGAGCTGAACCGTAAATGAGAAACTTCACAGACAGTCCCTTTAATCCCTTTGCTTCATTAGGTCTGTGCTGCTACACCACAGGTCTGATCAATCTCCTGCCACATATGTATAGTGTACTATAAAACTATCTTATGTGTGTCCTGATGTTGCCAGATAGTTTTTACATTCACACCTAGGGCTATGACCATTCCTGTTGGGCTAGGCAGTAATTTTCATGGCCTGTTTACTAAGGTAATGGTTTTCAGTTTATTGAATTTTTATTTAAAAGAGTAGATGGACCATACATTTTTAGGAAGGAGTCTATTTTCCTCTGTTGACATATTCTTGAAACTAACAGTGTTGTTTTTAGGAGGAAATAATTTTACCAACATTAATAGCCGAATATAGGCCATTCACAGGAGGCTTCCTGTGTCAAAAAGTGTAGATGCTACAAACAATTGCTTTTAATCAGAATTGACTGAAATATTCATCCCATATATTTTCCCATCAATTCTATTACCCACAACATTTCTCCTTTTGTACATTTTCATTCTTATTGAATGCTTGCATATTTTTCTCTCTTTACACAAAGATGTTTGTGTTCCAAGGCCTGTTGTAGAGACATAGCAGGTAATAGACTAGGATATTGAACTGCAAATTAGCTGGTCACTAAACACAAGCCACCCTCCAGACTTTCACTTGCAGTTTCCGTCTAGTGATGAACCTTTCTGCAAACTGCATTTAGCGCCATGACTGAGAATTGTACAATTCTATAGATATAAACCTATAGTATTGCCAGCATGGTGACTTGTGAATTCAAAAAACAAGGTCCAACAGACAAAACAGCTTGTATGGTTTCAAATTAGAACTGAAAATAATGTTTTAATGTTTTATTTATTTATTTAGGATATTATGAAGCTTCTTTTTAGTGTCATAAGAGGACTTCTGACATGCAAAACTACAATCACACTCAGATCACAAAACTACTTAAAGCAATGGTGAAATAAGCAACCATATAGCAATAAAATACTGTCTTTAGCAACAAGAATAACAACAACAATGCAGCAGAACAAAAAACAAAATTCAAAGCAATGAAATAGTTTAGAAGTGTTGGAGTGGTAAAATAAACCAGAAGTGTGATAACATCCCTTTAAGAAAAGGAAGTTCTAAACAAATAGGCTTTCAAAGCACTAAGTAGCTTCAGAGGAAGGCAAAGGCAAAAATCTCTCTGAACAAATCTTGGCAAGAAAACACTGTGACAGGTTCGCCTTACAAGTTGCCATGAGTCAGAAATGACTTGCAGGCACAACAGCAGCAGCAGCAACAGTTTTTAAAACAGAAGATTCATACATGTTTGAACTGGGGGGAGGGGAATCTACAAGTGGATTATTAGTAGAGATGGAAAGAATATTTGTAATTATTTATTCCCACTTGGTTTTTTCACAGCCAAGAAACCCCAGTGGGAAGAATAATAGATTAGTGAGAATTTTGCCTAATTTTTTTCCTGGTATTAGAACCAAAATGTTGCACATTCCCCCCCCCCCTGATTTCTGTTTGTGTGTGTGTGTTCTTAATAGAAAATGAATTTCCTGCACTGCAAAAGTGATTCCTGTACAGAAAGTTAGAGTGGGTTTTTTCATAGATACATACATACATACATACATACAGGTGTTTTTTACCACAACATAATTTATCTGCAATAAGTCTCTGTGATGTTTGGATGTGGGGGAGAATACTGTGGAGGATTATTTGTTTTCTCCCACAGCAGGGAGAAAATGCCTGTAATTATATGTCCTTGCATAGGACAAAACACTTGAAGATCTACACCCTTAGTCAATCCAAATGGCCCTGTGTCTTGCACCTTCCCATATATAATTAATTACATTGTGGGAGTCATCAGAAGCTGATGTTAAAAGAACAGGCAAGCCAATATGGATCCTGACCCTTCTTCAGTTTCAGGGCTTTGGGGGGAGAATTGTCTTTGGTGCATTTTGAAAAGCATTTGTCAAAATTTCCAATTCTTTACAAATTTGACTGAAGGAACTTGCCACTTAAAAATATTGAATGTGAGCAAAACCAAAACTGACCAACTCACCACTTAGTTTAGCTATGAATCACTTTGTATTCATTCAACCTTGCAGTTCTGAGTTATGGTTGACAACACTCCTACCCCCATCAGGTTCCCCATCTAACAACTAAATGGCAGACAGCTAACATGGTCCCTCCAAGGTGAGACTAGCCCCACAACCATTTGAAAATTTTGATTGGCTTGTTTTAGAACTTGAATTTGGGAAGAACTTATCAAAATGTACAGATTTCTTCATAAAATCATAAATTCAGGTTGAGATTTAAAAAAAAAACACACAGAAAACATTGAATTTAGCCCTGATAAATTTGTTCAGCCCTAAGTCACACTTCAGATTAGATCCATCTCTTGATAGTAGTTCTTCCTCATGGAATTGAAGACTGTGGTCCAAGAAACCAAACTCTTGACAACATAATCTGTACATTTTGAATATTCTTCTCTTGTCTTTCTTTCCAAGCCATGACCTTCAACAGGAAGAAGTGATGAGGTAACATATGGCCTTCTCATTTTCACTAATATTTTGAAGGCTGTGTCTGGCAGTACCATTTGTTACTACATTTTTTTTTTATTAACCTTTATTTATGAAGCACTGTAAATTTACATGGATTGAGAGGTCATATGGAAGGGAGAGTCACATTGATGAATCTTGCCAGTCCTTCTGTTTCATCTTCTCTCCCTCAGTTTCAGAAAGTTGTAGAGTAGAGATGTATTTTTTTTTAAAAAAATCTTCATTTCAACTTCATGTTACTGTGAGAAACTCACACTGAGGAAAGTTCCACTTCTTCAGAAAATTTTTCCATAGGCACAAGAATTTTTTTATGCTCAAGTAATAATTTGTTGTAATTTAGACTATGTGTTGCTGGTGCTATGCTATCTCATCAGGCTTGCAGTAGGGTATGGAAAGTATGGAGAAAAGGATTTTTTTTTTCTGGTGAAGATATCTTTGTGCAGGATTTATCATGTGCTTTGTGTAAACTGATGTTCTCTGTGTAGTTTTTCATCAAGCTGAGCAAAACAAAACAAATTCCTTGATTTTCTGAATTGCACAGAGACAAATAAAAGCATTATTCATTTCAGTCATTATTTGGGAATAAAAAGAATTTACATCTTAACCCTGGAGCAATCTGGTCAGGTCCACACATCACTGTCTCTGGGCCCCTCAGTAGAGAATGACTTACCATCACCACACAACTCTTGCTTTTCCTCCTCCTTCTCCTGGAAGTACAGGAAATCCATCCATGCAAAAAAGGCTTCCATAGCCATGCCTGTGCTCCCTTGGACATGCAACCTCTATCCCTGCCCTGTTTATTGAGAGGGTCTGAAAATCTCTCCTTTGTTGACATCCCTTCACTGGCTCCCCCTCCCTTTCTGTATTCAGTATAAGCTCCTGCTGTCGACGTTTAATGCCCTCCATGGGCTGGTCCCTCCTTACTTATCAGTCCTTCTTTCTCCTCACCTTCCCACTCGGGCCCTCCGTTCTGGTAGTCAAGGTCGGCTGTCTCAGCCCATGATTTTCTCTGCCCCATCTCGGATTTGCCCCTTTTCACTTGCTGCCCCTCATTCCTGGAACCTCCTTCCCCCACGAACACGGGTCATCAGTTCTTTAACCAGTTTCAAAACTGAGTTGAAGACCATCCTGTTCAGAGAAGCATTCCCAGGCATTGTACAGCGCTGTGCAAATCTACAGCACTATATGAATAAAGCATGATGATGATGATGATGATGATGATGATGATAGCTTCAAATTCACAGCATTTTTTCTGTGCCCCATGTTATCCTGAGTGCTCACTTCTTATATTTGGTAATCGTTCATCTCCCTTCTTCTCTTCTGCTGTGTCAAAGTTTATCCAGGAAACCTCAAGCTGTTGTACTTTCTCTTCCAGCAGAGCAACCAACTTGCATATGATGTAGGTATAGTTTTCTATATCACCAGGTAGGAAAGTAAATACAACCTCTATGTTGTTCTATGGAGGGTACAAAAACAAATTTATGATGAGTGCAAAGCTTGTACCTCATGTGCAAAGGGTTTTTGCTCTGTGTACAAGGGGAAGATGTGTATGTGATATCTGACTGTCACCTCTTAGATGGTCTGGGTAGATGAGAACAATGGAGTGGCATATATGCAACAAAGTCAGTTGTGCATAGACACTTGTCCTTTAAAAATCCAGATAGGATTGCTTGACATCTATGAAAAGTGCACAATACCTTACAAAGGTGTGTGTGTGTACCAGTCTGAGCCAGTCCAGCAAGGTCTTCATTCAGTGAAGGTAAACAAGACAGTTGAACGTTGATTGCTCTCCTGAACATATCAATGAAATATATCATTTCCTCTTTGACAGGAGTGAATGAAATTCCTGTTTGTAGTTTAGAGTGAGTTTTTTTTCCTCAGATGGAAGGGATCCAGGGTCTCTTGCCCTGCCCTTCCCAGCATGCCTTCTTAGAATGCGAGCAAACTCTGGTAAGAGGCAGCTCCTTGCCTTACATATCAATATCTAATAATTCATATTTATTGAGCATAACTCTTAACAGAGGTTTTAGGTTTTTCAGCTGGTTCTTTTGTATTACATCTGTCACACTGAAAGCTTTGGAGAGAGTGGGTTTGGGGACATAAAACTGAAGTAGGTCTATCAGCCACTTGCATATCCATTGTGTCCCTGCATAACTGAATGAATTCACTATGCAGCTGAAACCAAAGGTGAAAAAGGAAGGCGGGGATTTAAATAAAAAGCTGTGACTACAGAAAAAAGAAAAAAAGTGCAAGTCAGCAGGATATGAGATGCTTAGCAATTTTTAGTGTAAGTGAACCTTCTAGGTCAGTTTCCAGTCCCATTTGTAATGTTCTTTGTGTCTTGAATTTATACAGCACAGCCAGTGAAAGTGAGAAACAGATAACCACAAGAGATATTGGTATAAGTGCCTTTTATATGACAGGAAGTGTCAGTGTTATATTAAGTTCCTCAAATATCTTTCACACTTTTCCTATTCATGTACTGTTCAGTAGGCAAAACATTGTTTTAAAAAAAGATTCTTCCCCTCCCACTTTGTTCTAAATACAAACACACACGGAGGACATTCTCCACGGCCGCCCCAGCCCTTTGGAATACGCTGCCCACCGAGCTCCGCTCGACTACTACCCTGGCCCAATTCAGGAAGGACTTAAAAACCTTCCTGTTCCAACAGGCATTCCCCGACTAAAAATCCTGTGGGCCTCCCTCCTCTTCCGTGGCCAAGAGGTTGGGCTAAGGGGTTTTAATCCTGTTGGTTTTTGTTGATAGTTTTTTGTATTGTTTGTATGGCCTGCCTGTAGCTGTATTTTTTATATTGTTATGGCACCATTGTTTTTAACCTCGTTGTAAGCCGCCCTGATCTTGGGAAGGGCGGGATATAAATAAAAATTTTATTATTATTATTATTATTAGGCAGGAAAAAATCAGAATATTCATAATATTCTTAATGAGCTCATAATATTAATATCTATAATTTCTCTTTGCTTTTTGGCAGTATTGTGCTATCTACTCAATATCTAAGCACTCAATCCAGTTTTGTACTCTATTTATATCTTTCTGAACTCCAAATATGGAAAGGAGTAAGGTTTTTAATTTTGTGTTTTTATAACACTATGACTATAGCTTTGACAACATTTTTAAAAGAATAGATACTAAGGAGTTTATTATAATGACTAAGATTTATTGGCTCTTCCAGCATTGCATCTGTGCTGGCCAAGGTGAAAGAGGTAGCTGAGGAGGTGAAAGGAAAAGGGAAGCAGGGTAGTGGCAGGGAAGGGAGGAAATTTGTTGCTGATATGATGGTGATGAGAGGAGAAAGCTGTGGGCTGTGCTGCCTATTTCTGAAATGCCTGACCTCTAGAGCATACACCAAGCCAAAGAAAGATGGAAAAGCCAACTTGGACAATTGCCTTTCTGATGATTGTCCAACTCAGGGCTTGAAAGACCGCCCCAAAAGGGTGGTCTGGAGCTGTCTGTTTTTGGTCCCAAGGGATGCCACAGCAGCCAAACCACATGGTATCCCTCTGCACCAAAAAGAACCTGGAAAAACTGGGTTCTTTTAGGTGCGTGCAGCTGGTGCAACAAGTGTGCCACTGGCACACTGTTGCATGTCAATGACACAAAAGCAGCACCGCAATGTGCAGATGCTGCACCGTGTTTGCGTTATCATGGTGGCCTCTATGGGGATGGGAGGCCGCCATGATGGCGGCATCTGTATGGACTAGGGTTTGGGAGTGTGCAGTTGCTGCGCGCTCCCAAACCCCAGAATCGGCACCAGGATGGCCCTTCCCGCCCATTTGTACTGGGTCATTGTCTTTCAATAATGCCTTGGCTCCACAAATTCTCTAGAAGCATAGGACTTGAAAAAACAGGAACCCTAATGCTACCTCCTCTGCTCCGGGCAAGTGCAAAGAAAGAGGGAATGTTAGTATAACAGGTTGCTACAGTGGCAGATGCCCCAGATGAATTCCAGATATTAGATGCTGTGAACATAGGGTTCCCCCTCCCCCAACTGGGCTACATCTGATGGTGGCCACTTCCCTGACAGACAGTAGCCTTTAGTTACTTTTAGTCCTTTGCTAAATTATAGAGCTACATGAATGATCTTTCTGAATCCCAAATTCTGATTTGGATTAGGCAAGTTTGGACCAGTTTGATCTGAGTTGGGTCAGATCAGCCAATACAGATGTCGATTAAATTGGCATGGTCCAAAGTGATCAGTTCTTTGACCTGGCAAAAGAAAAGCAGACAATATGTCTCCAACAGCACCATATACAGAAAGTACTATGGTAGGGGGAGGGTGAGAATGAGAATGAGAGCTGGGGTTTGCTTAGGTACAGTTGAAACTTCCAACCAAAACAAGCATATCACCAGGAATTTCCATCCCAGGCAATTGCAGGGGGAAATGATATGAGCTCATGGAACAGTATATATTCAATTCTGTCCTGTAGCTTTTGTTCTTCTCTAACTGACCTTGGATCCTGTACTTTTAACAACAGCTTAATCTCAGGTGGTCTCATCTGCTAATGTTAATAGAGCAAGTGGCTGTTAAAGGCATGGGACATAGACAAGACATTTTTACTTTCACTGGCAATTGTAATCAATCTCTTATGCAAACATTAGCTTTTGTGTGGTTCTAGGGACTGTGTTTCTCTGGTGGTACAATGTTCATTTAAAGGAATGGAAGACACCAGCAAGAGAGCATGATTCAGTTATTTAAGCATTGGACTATGACTCTGAAGAACAGGGTTCAAATCTCCACTCAGGCATGCAAACCCACTGGGTAACCTTGGACAATTCACTTTCTTTCAGCATCAGTGAAGTCAAAGGCAATCCTATCTGGACAAATCTTACCAAGAAAATCCATAAGCTGGAAATGACTTGAAGCATACAACAATGACACCAGCAATAAATAATAATATAAAGTAATCTCTCATTACTAATACCACAGAAAAGAATTCATACATGTCAAACATTTACAAGCTACCACATTCATAATGCATAGTTTACAATTATTCACATTTTCCCCAGGTGTGCCAAAATGTTAACACTGAAGAGGGGACAATAGTAATGTCCTGTATGCAGAGGAATGACCTTTGTGCGCTCCTATACAAGTATTGCCCATTGTAAATATGCGGGTGGAAGGCTGAATTCCTATGCTTTGCTCCTGAAAGTCCAGTCTGAGAATGTCTGTGTCAGTGAAAAAGAAAGCGGTGGGGTGGGGGTGGGGGTGGGGGTGGGAGAAATATTCCTGGGTGGTGTAGTTTGGCCACAGGGCATGCTGGTTGGATGAATGAAATGACTTGTTGCCTCAAGCTTTCAATGCAGTGGAAGTGACTGTGAGTAAATACAGCTTTTCAAAATCCTGTTTTACCGGCCTTTAGTTGGGCCACCCTCCAATCCTTTTAAAAATGAAGGAGCTTGAGTCTCGGCAAACTGTCAAGAGACATGTGTTGCCATAATTTTTTTTTTAAAAAAACAAACAAACCCATGCCTAATATGTTCTGTAGATGGTTTGCTAGGAAATGAAATTTGGCATCAACCTTCAAAGATTGGAAGGTCTGATTTCCTGTTCCCTTGGGTAACATACATATGTCTGTCTGATTATGCAGATTTAATAGAGAGGGTAGTATCTTGCTATACTCTTTTATCTGCCTACAAAGTAAACAAAACTTTATTGTCTTCTTGTCTCTTTGTCTTTCTTTTAAGGCTTCTCTGAAGATTTAACATTCTGTTTGCATGAATTATAGAATAATTTGACATGGAAGCAGCAAGCCAAATACATACAACTCTGCTTTGCCTCTTAATATATGCCAAAATGCTTCAGTGGCATCTTTTAGGTCAAGGATGAGCAGTTCTTTTTTTTTTTTTTGCAGATGTGATGGGGGTATATTAATTATTTTTGGGTGACTGGATATAGTTCCCCTCCTCTCACTTGAGAAATTACACTTAATGAAATTAATTCATTTGCTATTGTAGGCTGATAATATATTGCTTAATTATTGCAAAGAAAACAAAATAAAGAAAAGAGGGAGATAGAGAAGCAAGGAAACAGAACAGATGAGATCAATTGGATTTTAACTGTGAAGCAAATAAGAGCAGGGGAAGAAAAACAAATCTCAAAAGAGATGGTGATGAACAATATGCAATGACACAGAGAAAGAAGCTTCTAGGAGCAACACTGTATTGAAAATAAATTAGTTCTATTTTATGTTTGCTATGCAGTGCCAGATAGCTGCTGAGGGCACATGGTCTCAGAAAATGTATACAGTACATCAGCTTGCCAACCCTGAAAAATTTATATAGGTTTCCTTAATATAATCCACAGCGGCAAACCACCACCGTATTAGGGAAAGAGCTGGGCCATGGCTATTGGCAGTGGTTTGGTTAATGTGTGCCTTCAAGTTGTTACCAACTTATGGGGACCCTATGGCTAGCCAATGGATTTTCTTTGCATGATTTATTCAGAGGGGGTTTGCCTTTGCCTTCCTATGAGTCTGAGAGAATGTGACTTGCCCAAAGTCACCCATTGGATTTCCATGGCTGAGCAAGAGTTTGAACTCAGAGTTTCCAGAGTCATAGTCTAATGCTTAAATCACTACACCACACTGGCTCTCTGGCCACTCTCTGATTTATTAAATTTCTCCACATTTAATACTGCCAGACACCACATTTGTATTAAGCTAACATAGTAGCTGATCTTGATCAGAGCCAATCCTTGGTTCAGCTCCCATTCAGAAGTGCCACCACCATAGTCTAATTGTCAAGACACATGAAGATGTTTGGAGCCCAGCCCTAAACTGAGATTAGTGTCTAGGTAAGTGTCCGATGAAGTGAAGAAAATGTTTGGTAGCAGGAAAACATTTCAGTGATGAACTTGGGTAGCCCTAGTTGTTTGTTGTTGGTAGCATTGATAGGTTGAGGTGGGAGAATGTTTGATATCTGTGAATGAACCAGAGATGGCAGAAGATTGGACTAGTTGGCCCTGGTAGTACCTTCCAATTCTAAGAAGATTATCACACGGAGGAGGCAAGCATCCTCCTCCTGTCATTAAATCACTATTAAATCCTGTTAGTAGCTGGGGGGAAGATTATCACACCCCGTGTGCTTGTCCCATTTGTAAACAGTAAAGGAGGTGTCATTTGAGTAATGATGCTTCCATTACTGTTTATAAATGGGACAAGAATGGGAGAAGTGCACGGGGGTGATCATCTTTTCCCCGATCATGCTACTAACAGGATTTAATGATGATTTAATGATGGGAGGAGGACGCTTGCCTCCTATATGATAAAGTTTTAAGATTTTATGATTCTATGGATCTAAGATTTCTGGTGTGAGTGGTGCATTCACACTCCTGTGCCAGGATGGGATATTTTAGACACTCAGAGTACTGTAATCCACATACAGTGGAACCTTCTTATCTGCTGGCGTTTGGTTCCAGGATTCCCCATGAATAACAAAATCCATGGATGCTCAAGTCCCATTAAATATAATGGCAGAGCAAAATAGTGTCCCTTATATGAAATGGAAAATCAAGATTTGCTATTTGGGATTTAAATTTTTTAAAAATATTTTCAAGCCATGGAAGCTTGACTTCATAGATAAAAAAATCCTTAGATAAGGAAAGCCTACTGTAGTCCCATAATATAGAGACTTGCTCTGTGTACGTGTGTGTGTGTGTGTATAATAGCAAAGACAACTAGTCCTCCAATGAATCTATTACTTTTTGCCATTAGGGGATTTTACCCCACTCTTTCATTCAATTAAATACACCAGGTGTACTGGCAGGAGATCCCTTGGCATTTTTCAGTGAACTGTGATACAGCAAAGATGAACTGAAATACTCTGGTTGTTGGTTGGCTAGTTGTGGGGCCATGTAGTGCTTTCCTAATGGGATGGTAAATCCACTGGCTTTTACTTCTATACCTCCCTTAACTGCCCTGGGTTGAAAATAGGTTCTTCTAGTACTAGATCCATTTGGCATGAACAGAAGTCCTGTTCAAATCACAGCCCATGCAGAAAAAGTAGTAGTCAAACCAAAGGTAAATTCCAGAGCAGCAGATCCACTGTACATCACTTTTTGGTCCCATATGAAGGAACACTGGAACTTTAACTGAAATAACGAAATACATGAAATGTACCTTATGCCTTGTTTTAGCCATAACTCTGACCATAACTCAAATGCATTGGAGTTTTACTGGGGTCCAACAATTCAATGCATTTTTTCAAAAAAAATTGTAGTGCGTGAGGGATAAGCTGGAAAAATGTCTTCTGTTTTCTAGCTTCTTGCTCCCCACTGACAACCTTACTTTTTAGAGGGGAAAAATGAGTGATTTTTTTTTAGTCTGTTCTGATTGTAAGAGACCATCTAAGGAAGTTGTGGGACATACAAGGTTCTGAAAGTCAGACAGAAACCCAAGCAAGTTTACAATCAATTCATAATGAATTCAAGTGATTAAATTTATTTTAAGATATCTGCACTTAATGAGAGTTTGGTAAACAGCAACAATATATCTTACCTCATGCACTATGATTTCCTGAACAGTATCAAAAACCCTAGTAGGATCAAATGTATTGATTTTGATATTTGGAGATTGGGCTATTTATACCCCACAGTTTATAACACTGTATGTTGTTGACTAGCTTTTTTATTTGAAACCATAAATATTCGTGGAAATTGGCGTCATTAGTGCAGTTTGTCTACCACCATTCAATTAGACAAGTGCTAGCCAATACATCATGTTTATTGTATTCTGTAAATCTAGATTAAAATGTCATAAAGGTTTTATACTTTCTTAACAATATGCAAATGGATGCATTTACTTTTGTTTTGCAAAATAAATCAAGCTAAGAAGCGCCAACACGATGAAACAACATGAAGTTGTGGAACATGAAACTAAAGTAATAGATTTGAAACAAAACAATGGCTACCGATGTGCCAGGTAGTACTGTGTGTACTGTTAGCAAATGACTGGAAAATGCTGATATTCATTTATAAATACAAATCATTATTCTTATATTGATACCCTCTTTTCCAATTAAGAATCCCAAAAGACAAAAGAATCCAATTTAAAACATTTAAAAACTGATTACATAAAAAAAATAACCATTGATTAGACCATTAAATGGCAATTAATATAAATTCCCTTCAGAATTGATACCACATCAGAACCATGCTGGAACAGCACAGTTTTAATCTGAGCTTAAAAAAAAAAAAAAAGTTTCCTGGACTGCATCACTGTTGAATTCCCAGAAGGGGTTATAGGTGTTTTACTCCAAGAAGGGCAGGAAAGGGAGACTGAGGGGCAATAATGGGAGTTGAATGCAATAATGCTTCTGGAAGCCCAAGAAAGAATCTAACTTGAATGACCATATACTGGAATGGGGAAGAATTTCAGTTTTCATTTGAATGTAAACTTGCCTGATTTCATACTTTTGAACTAATCGGTAAACCAAAACTTTATCCTCTGAATCCTGCAATTTGCTGAATTTTGCAGTGGAATTCCCCAGTACTAACATTCTTTTTTCCCTTGCTTGATCTCTGTTGAATCTTTGTGCTGGAAACAATAGATGTTTACTAGTGGCCATCTTTACTAACTCCACAACAGTAGAAATACACAGGCAAGTAACTAATTGGTTTCATTAAGGAATATCCGGGGTTTAAGAACAACCTTCATGGGGAGTAGCAAACAAAAATACTCAGCAATACACTGAGTTCAATTCTATCAGGAAAAGTAAAATGCCATTGGGATATCTGAAATAAAATGAATTTGCACAGGAACAAATTCCAGCATTTTAAATTTTAAAGCTGTATCTGAAAATTGAAAGAAGAAACATCAACAGTTTAAGATGTGCAGATGACACCATACTACTAGCAAAAAACAACTAAGATTTGGAATGAAAGATTTATACAATCTGAAGAGAAACCAGAGTACCTATATTTTTGTGTAAAGAGTATAAGACAGACAGATGGAACTGATGTAATGTTTTCACTGATTTTGTTGTAGCTGTGTTGTCATACTTTTGTCTTATGGTTTGTTAACTGTAATAAAGGCTTTGATTGATTGACTGACTGACTGACTGACTGACTTGGAATACAGTCGGCCCTCGCCTTATGCGGGGATCTGTTCTGGATCCCTTCGCTTAAGGCGAATTCCGCCTATGCTCAAGCCCCATTGGAAACAATGAGGCTCGTGCACGGCAGCGCAGCAGTGCGGCAGCGCGTGGGGTGCAACGGGCGCGCACCCATTCAATTGAATGGGATGCACCGCCCCTTTCGCCCTGTGCACGCCCCGCGGCTTGAGCGCGTAAGTTCAAGTCCGCATAAAGCGTTCCCTCGTATGACACGGGTGCACTGTAATTACTGAAGAAGGTCAAGAAAAAAAAGTGCAACGACAGGTTTATACTAAGAAAACACAAATAATGACCACAGATTATTTACATAACTCTAAAGCAGGCAATGAAGACATTGAAATAATTCAAGATGTTCCATACCCTGGCTCAGTCATTACTCAGAATGGAGACTGGAGTCAAGAAATCAGAAGTCTGGGACTTGGAAGGGCAGCTATGAAGGAATTAGACAAAATCCTGAAGTGTAAAGATATATCATTGAATACTAAACTTAGGTTTGTCCATACCATTGTATTTTCCATTTCTATGTATGTTCGTGAAAACTGGACAGTGAAAGAAGCTCTGAAGATGCCAGCCACAGATGCTGGCGAAACGTCAGGAGGAAACTCTTCTAGAACATGGCCACATAGCCCCAAAAACCCACAAAAAACTATGGATGCCGGCCATGAAACTTTTGACATCACAGGAAGGAAGCTGAAATGTGGTGCTGGAGAAGAGCTCTAGAGCTACTTGGACTCCTAGAAAGACAAATAAATGGGTCCTAGAGCAAATCAAGCCTGAACTTTCCCTAGAAGCCTAAATGACTAAACTGAGACTGTTGTACAAGAGTTGGACATATCAAGAGAAGACATGACTCACTAGAAAAAGGCAGTAATGGTTAGTAATGTAGAAGACAGTAGAAAAAGAAGAAGACCACATTATATATAGATAAACTCAATCAACAAAACCACAACCCTGCGTCTGAAACACATAAGCACAGCTGTTGATGTCAGGGTGTCTTGGAGGTCTCTCATTCATAGGGGTGCAATAAGTCTAAGTCAAATGTCAAACAACAATGATCTGTTTAAACCTTTGAAAGCCACCTTCTGTCCCTGACTGCTTAAAAAAAAAAGACAGCATATAAATAAATAAAGCAGTAACAACTACAAGAGCAGAAATGCAGGAATCTGCAGAATACACCTCTGTATCTGACATCTGTATGATACCATTGAACTGATATGCCTTCCCACTAAATGTAGCCTTTTGTTCTGACAATGTATAACAGCTCATGATGTTTACTAGCCAGAAGGAAATTCTTTTTCATGGCTTGCCATGGTAAGTGCATCTCATTTATGCAATAACCTATGGATAAAATTTGTCTGTGAAGGGGAGCAATCTCAAGTAAATCCTACATAAATTTGTGTTGACATATGTTCTTAGTCTGGATTTCTTGCAGCATATGCCTTTATCCCTAAATATGAGGAAATAAACACAATCCTAACTATTGTATAGAAAACTGTGACATAGAAATTATGGTTAATTTAATTTATTGTTGAAAAAAATCTAAGAGTTTCTAATGCTAGATGAAAAATACGTTTCTTCCTTTATTGATCTCATTTATTTTGAGATATTGTTATCATTATGCAATTCAATTATTCTTTCTCAGACAGGGAAAAATATTGTTGTTTGAAAGATGAAATCTGTTGTTTCATAAAGATGAAAGATGGTAGTATTGTTAACTGTTTGGAATGATACATTTCAAGATGTTTTTCACTTTTGGTCTCTTTTTTAATTAATTTTTTTGAATTCATTAATTGAAATTGAAATTTTAATGAGTAAGACTATGTTCAGTGCTTAAACGGCACTGAATTGTTTCATAAATATGTAAAGGAATGCTTTAAACTTTAACATATGTTTGTTTTGCCTTGCACACATTAGAAAGTTAATGCTTATAGAGTTTTCAAAAATCATTTTCAACCAAATCCTCTTAGTAACTTACATACTAATATGTCATATATCCCTGCCTAGGTCTCCTTGGCAGATAAGAAACAAGCCTTACCTTGTCAGCATAAAAGATATAAGACCCAGCAAACACTAGTCAAGCATTCAACCATGGACTGTTCTCAGCACAGGCTCTTTACCTCCTTCTTCTTATAGCATTCCTGTTCTACTGACTTGGCTTTTCTTGACCACAGTTCATGGAGCCCTGTCTATGACTAGCTGGATTCCACTACACTGGAAGAATTCCTAAACTCAGAACAGGGCATGATGCAGAATGTGCACACTGAGTGCAATGTTGTGGAAGTGGAGATGTGCATGTGGTGACATTGTTCATGAGGATGCACATACATTAGTTAAATTTATTAAATTATGTTATCACTCAACAAAAGGGTTGTACAGGGCACAGAATCATAATATCATTGAGTTAGAAGAGACTAAAGGGGCCATCCAGTCCAACCCCCTGCCATGCAGGAATACACAATCAAAGCACTCCCAACATGTAGCCATAGAACAGCCGGCGAACTCCCCTGACGAGCTGTGTTGCCACCGGGAGGTCGCGCCAACCAAGGAGGCCCTGCTGGGCCTGGTACGCCCCAGCATACTTTGCTGGGGACGTCAGTAAGCCCAGCATGCTTTGCTGGGGCCAAAAAAATCATCTGATTGGCTGGCTGAGGGGCCGGGGAGGAACTTCCTGTTTTGGTCGCTCTAGGAGGCTTGGAGGACCTCTCTATGGTCCTGGTTTCTGCTCCTCGAGAGAGCTGATTGGTCGGCTGACCTGGAGGGGAGGAGTGTGCTCCCAGCCCCTCCCTCTTTGCAGTGGCCTATATAAGGCCTTGTCGCCCGGCGTTCGGGCCTTTTTTGCTCAGCTCCCCACCCTCCCTCCCCAGGGTTGGTGTGTTTTTTGTCACAACTGAGGGGCGGCAGCATAGGCCATGATCTGCTGAGAGTGGTTTCCAGGGCTATGGAGCACTGGAGAGGGAGTCCTTTGGACCTGGGTATATTGAGGGCATACGTTATGGCCATTGCGGGGGCCATTACATTATTACGTTACCCAGTGACTAGGGGCTTAAGGGATAAGAGGCAATCAGAACTTCACATAGCTGCGAGATTGCGTTCCCTAGCCCATAGGTCATCCCGCAATTGCGGTCATCGATCAACCGGGGTGTTGTTCAATTTTACAGATTATGACCTCATGCTTTGGGCCAACTATGGTGTTGTGTTTATTGTGGCGGCGCCCCTCAAGTCTGAAATCCACTAAAGGAGACTCCACAACTCTCCAAGGCAGCATGCCAAATAACTCTTACTGTCAGGAAGTTCTTGCTAATATTTGGGTGGAATCTCTGTCCCTGTAGCTTGAATCCATTGCTCTATATCTTAGTCTCTGGATCAGCAGAAAATAAGCTTGCTCCATCCTCAATATGACATCCCTTCAAATAGTTAAACATGGCTATCATGTCAGCCCTTAATCTTCTATTCTCCAGGCTAAACATACACAGCTCCCTAATCCAATCCTCATAGGGAATGGTTTCCAGACCTTTCACCATTTTGTTACCCATCTATGGATAATCTCCAGGTAATCAATGCATAACTCTGCATGTGGATATTTGTGCTTCACATTCCCAATACAGGATTTCAATCTTTCTCTTTAGTTTTCAGTATTGTTTGTCCTTGCTTTATTTTATTTTTTGTGGGGATACTTTTGAATTTCTATATGTATTGTAGGAGTTAAAAAACAAACTTCTTTGTCAAGAAATAATATATGAACAAAATAAATGATGGGAGAAGTAGGTGTTTCCTAGAATCATAGAGTTGATAGGGATCCCATGGTCTCATTGTCAAATAAATCATCTCCAGTTAGAACATCCCCAGCAAGCAGCTATCCAGCCTCTTTTTGAAGACATCCAGAGAAGGAGACTCCATTACCACTTTAGGCAATTGGTTCCATTACCAAACCACTCTTGCTGTCAGGAACTGCCTTCTAATGTTTCTTTGACTGAACGCTTGGAAAAATCATGCTTAGCCTGGCTTTAATTTGCCATCAAATGTAAATTATCCCATATACATGGGTAGCAGGAAACTGATATGATTATAAAAATTTCTACACAATAATTAGAAACATTTTTGTTTAGTTAATTCTAAGCCTTATGCATTGTAAAATACTAAAGAAACATGTAGGTTCAAATAAATTGGATGTAGTTGTTACATGTTCAAAAATATTCTCTAGATTAAAGCTAGAACTTTAAAAAGACGTTCCATTAATAGCATGATAATCTTCTATTAATTACATTTCCTTCCTTTCTGTTAATGTTTTCAGAAAATATAGCCCTGATATTATTTACAGCATGTGGTAACAGTTTCATCCATCACTATCCACTTCATTATCACTGGCGTGCATTTATGGAATTCAGCCAAATACAGCTTAGTTTTGCTTTAAGATATGTAGAAATGATCCCAATAATTCATGTCCTCTTTGGGTTTGTGGGGAGGTGTGGAAGATGTAGAGTGGGTGTATATGTATCAATCACAGCTTTCTGCTTGTCCAAAGAAACTATTTGCACTTGAAATATCAGATGTTCTGCAACTAAGAATGTTTAGTTCTGCAAGTACAAGGTGGGCAGAATATCTTGGGCAAATGATAAAATGCACATTAGAATGTTATTTGTATTCAAGGTATGATCCCTATCCACAAAGTACAGGAGGAGTGGGCTGCTAGGGCCCTGTATGACCTCCGTTTAATTTTAAAAACCACTTGTAAAGGCTCCAGATCTTTGGCAAGAGCATTCTTTCCAACATTATACAGTTAAAAGGCAGGGCATGCAGAGGTGAACATTAAAATGTGACCAAAATGTGTCACTATTCAAATAGGGGTCAAAACTTGTTAATAAATAAATAAATAAAAATTTTATTTGTATACCGCCCTTCCTATGATCAGGGTGGTGAACAGCATATAAACATTACAATTCATCAACATCAATACAAAAAACTGATAAAACCAATGTTAAAAACCCCATCAGCCAGTTACCCCTACTGTCAGAGGGGGGGGGGGGCGGTGGAGACCAGCTGGAACTTATGTCGGGAATGCTAATCGGAACAGGAAGGTTTTCAGCTCCTTCCTGAACTGGGCCAGGGAGGTGGCCGAGCGGAGCTCCATGGGCAGCATATTCCAGAGGGTCGGGGCGTTGATGGAATATGCCTTCCTTGTTGTGGAGGCTAATCTAGCCCCTGGTGCCCTCAGTAGTTGCTGCCCAGATGTTCTGAGGGTGCGGGGCGGAACGTATGGGGAGAGGCGGTCCTCAAGGTATCCTGGGCCCAAGCCATGTAGGGCTTTATAGATAATAACCAACACCTTGTATTGCGCCCGGAAGCGAATAGGCAACCAGTGCAGATCTTTAAGTACAGGTGTAATGTGACTGGCCCTGGAGGTACCAGTAACCAGTCTGGCTGCCATGTTCTGTACCATCTGTAGCTTCCGGGTGTGGTACAAGGGTTGCCCCATGTAGAGCGCATTGCAAAAATCCAATCGAGAGGTTACCAGAGCATGTACTACCATTTCAAGGTCCCTCTGGGCCAGGTATGGGCACAGCTGGCGAATAAGCCGAAGCTGATAACAGGCGTTCTTGACCGTCACATTCACCTGAGCTATAAGGTGAAGCGACGAATCAAGAAGCACTCCCAGACTGCGCACGGAGTCTTTCACGGGAAGCGTGACCCCATTCAGGACAGGTGGAACCACCGCCATTCCTGGATCAGGGGAACCTATCACAAGTACCTCCGTTTTCTCTGGATTCAGACTGAGTCGGTTTTCCCTCATCCAGCCCATTACCGACTCCAGACAGGCCACAAGAGGAGAGACGCCATCCTCAGTCACTGCATCAGTCGGAGACATAGAGAAGATTATTTGGGTGTCATCAGCGTACTGATAACCCCGCGCCCCATGTCTCCGGATGATCTCTCCCAGCGGTTTCATGTAAATGTTAAAAAGCATGGGAGACAGAATGGCTCCTTGAGGGACCCCAGTTGTGAGGGCCCTCTTATCGGAGCACACGTCTCCCAGCTGCACCATCTGGAACCTCCCAGAGAGGTAGGACCGGAACCACTGAAGCGCAGTTCCCCCGATTCCCACCTCTACCAGGCGCTCCAGAAGGATACCATGGTCTATGGTATCGAAAGCCGCTGAGATGTCCAAGAGCACCAACAGGGACACGCTTCCCCTGTCGATGCCCAGACGGAGATCATCGACCAAGGCGACCATGTCCGTCTCAACCCCGTAACCCGCCCGAAAGCCAGTTTGAAATGGATCTAGATAATCCGTTTCATCCAAGACCGATTGAAGCTGGATTGCAACCGCCCTCTCGATCACCTTCCCTAAAAATGGCAGCAGCGAGCAGGGAAGTGCACCCTACTATTTTAAACATAGAATCCTTCAAATTTGTCTATGAATTTGGGAAAGCTTGAAAAAAGAAAAAGGCCAAACCAATAAAGACAATGGCTGGAATTCTACTGTTGTTGTGTGTCACTTCTGATTTATAGTGACCCTAAGATGAACTTATCACAGGGGTTCCTTAGCAAGTATCACCAGAGGGGGGTTCGCATTGCCATACTCTGATGCTGAGACAGTGTCACTTGCCCAAGGTCACCCAGTGGGTTTCCATGGCTGAGCCAGGATTCAAAGTCTCGTCTCCAGGATCATAGTCCATTGCGCAAACCACTACATCAGGCTGGCTCTCCTGGACAGTTACAAATGTGCAGCTACCATAATTATGGAGCAACGCAGTGGGTTCCAGCCTACCCAACCCCAATTTCCACTTACTAGGGTGCAGCCTTTATGATCAACAGAGGTCCATTCCACTAACACTGTGGTGCCATTCAGACTACCTTTTACCCTGGATCAGGAACCGAATTATGCATGTGAAGTTCATATTCACCCCGAATCTCCCACAAGTAAATCTGAGGCTTTCACAACCATTCCGGGGCAAATGCCCCTTAGCACGTGTCATTTGGAATTGGGGTCAAAGCTGTATCTTTTGAAAAAAACCCGGGTTCAGCAAATATGAACTTGCCCCTGATCATGATCGGGGCAAGTTCAGGGGAGGGATTTAGATCAGAGGGAGGGCAGAGGGCAGAACTGGAGAAAGGGTGGCAAGAGTGATGGAGGAGGAGGGGAAGAATGAAGGAACCGGGGGAAAGAAGGGGGCCATCAAGGGCAATCGGGGTAATGGAGCAGGAGGAGGAAAAGGAAGGAGTAGGATGAAGCGTCAAGTTCAGGGTAGGTCAGAGGGAGGGCACAAGACGGAGCAAGCCTCCGCTCTCGCACCAGGCAGCTTTCTCTATCTTTTTTTAAAAAATTATTTTTTACAGACTATGCACATGTTTTTAGCTACAGGTAGATAGATATATAGACAGAATGTGGCTGCCTGCCTGTTCCTTTTCCCTTTCATTTCCTTGTTTCCAGCAGCAGGGCACTTTACAGGAGGCTTTTTTTCTTTGTGAATGCTACAATGCGAATGTTACAAACATTTCTCTTTCCAATTTGGCAAACTGATACAGAATGCTTTTGCTACTGTCCGTAAGGAATTCAGGGGTAGCTGAGAGAAAGAAAATAATAATAATAAATAAAAGTTTTATTTTTATACCGCCCTTCTTCTAATCAAGGCGGTGCACAACAAAGTGAAAAATACAATATACATCCAAACAAATACTATATACAAAAGAACCATATCACAATAAAATCCTAGACATATTAAAAACATTAAAACCTTGTGCCAGTCTAATGCTGGCAGAGGGAAGGGGGGGGAGGTGAGTACACATTCTGGGGGGAAATATTCAGGGGTAGGCTTGCTTGAATAGATAGGTTTTCAAACCCTTCTTAAATTGGAGTAGGGAGGTGGCTGCGCGGAGCTCTATGGGCAGCGAGTTCCAGAGGCTGGGGGCCGAGATCGTAAAGACCCTCCTGGAAGTAGAAGCTAACCTGGCCTCCGGAACTCTTAGAAGTTGCTGCCCAGATGATCTGAGGGTGCGGGGCGGATTGTATGGGGAGAGGCGCTCCATCAGATACCCTGGGCCTAAGCCATTTAGGGCTTTATAGGTAATGACCAACACCTTGTATTGCGCCCGGAAGCGAATAGGCAGCCAGTGCAGCTCTTTAAGCACTGGAGTTATATGACTGGCCCTAGATGTATTAGTGACCAGTCGGGCTGCCATATTCTGCACTAATTGCAGCTTCCGGGTATGGTACAAGGGTTGCCCCATGTAGAGCGCATTGCAGAAATCCAAGCGAGAGGTTACCAGAGCATGTACAACAGTTTCAAGGTCCCTCCGGCCCAGGTAGGGATGCAGCTGGCGTATCCGCCGAAGCTGATAACCGGTGCTCCTGACTGTCGCATCCACTTGAGATGTAAGGTGGAGCGACGAGTCAAGGAGCACCCCCAGACTGCGTACTGAGTCCTTCACGGGGAGCGTGACCCCGTTCAGGACGGGCGGAATTACTGCCATCCCTGGACCAGGAGAACCTATCACAAGTACCTCCGTTTTCTCTGGATTCAGGCTGAGTCTGTTTTCCCTCATCCAGCCCATTACCGACTCCAAACAGGCCACAAGAGGAGAGATGCCATCCCCGGTCAGTGCATCAGTCGGAGGCATAGAGAAGACTATTTGGGTGTCATCAGCGTACTGATAACCCCGCGTCCCATGTCTCCGGATGATCTCTCCCAGCGGTTTCATGTAAATGTTAAATAGCATGGGGGACAGAATGGCTCCTTGAGGGACCCCAGATGTAAGGGCCCTCTTATTGGAGCATACGTCCCCCAGCTGCACCATCTGGAACCTCCCAGAGAGATAGGATCGAAACCACTCGAGCGCAGTGCCCCTGATTCCCACCTCTGCCAGGCGCTCCAGAAGGATACCATGGTCAATGGTACTGAAAGCCGCTGAGATGTCCAAGAGCACTAAGAGGGACACGCTTCCCCTGTCCATGCCCAGACGGAGATCATCGACCAAGGCGAACATGGCGGTCTCAACCCTGTAACCCGCCCGAAAGCCAGTTTGAAATGGGTCTAGATAATCCGTTTCATCCAGGATCGATTGAAGCTGGAGAGCAACCGCCCTCTCGATCACCTTCCCCAAAAATGGCAATAGCGAAACTGGCCGATAATTGTTATGCAACAGGGGGTCAAGGGAGGGCTTTTTTAACAAAGGTTTTACTATGGCCAATTTCAATTTAGATGGAAATTGCCCATCCCTCAGAGATGTGTTAATAATCCGGTGTAACAATGAGCTCACAACCGGCCCCCCTGTGCCGCTAGCCATGAGGGACAGGGATCGAGAGAGCATGTTGTCTTCCTAACACTTCAAAGGATCCTGTCCACATCCTCGGTACTAACAGACTCAAACTGATCCAGTATAACTGAGTCCACGGAAGCTCTGGATGCCTCTGCTCTAGGTTCCGCTCTAATGCTGGCTTCAAGACCTTCTCTTATCCGAGAGGTTTTATTCGCGAAGAAGTTGTTAAATTGGTCACAGCAGGCCTTAGAAGGTTCAAGGATCTGGTTCGGGGCAGGAGGGAGCTGGGTTAGTTCCCTGACTACCCTGAACAACTCTGCTGGACGCAACTCCGCGGACGCGACACAAGCACCATAGAACGAATTCTTAGCTGCCCGTATCGCCTCTCTGTAGCCCTCCAAGAGGTGGTCTAGGAGAGTCTTGTCGGCTAAGCGTAGGTGTTTCCACCAGCGATGCTCTAGCCGTCGCAGGACCCGCTTCCGTGCCCGGAGGTCTTCCGTGTACCAGGGCTTATGTTTGGAAGCAGGCCTGAGAGGGCGCTTGGGAGCGATGCTGTGTATAGCCCTGGAAAGACCAGTATCCCAGATACCAGTCAGGGCATCAACAGAATCGCCGTCATTTCCAACCATGTACCCCTCTAGGGTACCTTTTGGGTTCCATCAGCCTTCGAGGGTGGACCATTCGAATAGGTCCGCCACCCCCGGGAGGGATCTGGGTAGAAGCCTTGATCTTTGCCTCCACCAGGAAATGATCCGTCCATGACAAAGGGGAAATATTAGATATTTCCACCCACGGATATTCCATGTTTGTACAAAAAACCAAATCCAGTGTATTACCCGCAAAATGCGTTGGACCTGAAATCAGCTGGGACAGACCCATGCCCGCCATGGTATCCATGAATTCTCGAGCCGCATCGGATGGAACATAGTTGGCCGCGAAGGGGATGTTGAAGTCACCCAGGACAAGTAGCCTGGGTGTTTCCAGCATCAGCTCCGCAACCAACTGTGTCAGCTCATTAAGGGAGTCTGTTAGCGCACGAGGTGGCCGATACACCAACAAAATCCCTAGACTGTCCCTAGCCTTCAGGGTCAAGTAAATACACTCGATGTAGGAAGTTTGGCGAACATGGTTCCTGGAAAGAGACAAGGTGTTCTTATGGATCAAAGCGACACCCCCCCCCCCGCCCACCTAACCTGGTATGGTCCTTCACTGAGTACCCAGCTGGCAGGTCCTGAGCCCACAAAGCTTCCCCTTCAGGCCCAAGCCAGGTCTCAGTAATGCAAGTCAGGTCACAGTTGTTATCCTCAAGCATATCATAAACAATGTGGGACTTGTTCTTAATGGACCTGGCATTGCACAGGAGCAGAGACAGGGTTTGTGGTATGGTTGGAATGACCCTCAGGTCCTTTTGGTTAGGAGAGGGACCGGAAGGAGAGATAGATATTAAACATCGATCTCGCCTTCCCCTGTAACGCAAGTCCGCACTCCTACCGCCATACCTCCCCCTGCCCCACACTACCTCAATAGGAACTCCGCACTTATCTAGATGTTTATCCCCCACCTCCCCATCCAAAACATATCCCCCATCCGTGCTCTCCTTCTCTCCCCATAATGCAGCAATGATGGAAAGGGAAAGATACAACAATCATTCCCAGCTGCTTATTAACCCACAAGAACAAAAAACAGAAAACCCCCCGCCCCACAGCACACAGTCGTTCCCGCACTGAGTGCTCGTTCCCGATGGTATGGAGACTGGCACTGGCATTTCTCTGGGGGCCGGCAGGCCGGCCTTTAGAGGAAGCCGCTCCCACCGGCTCCTCCCCCTTTTGAAAGTGACGTGCCAGGCGGCAAAACAGAGTCCTTCTCCGCTCTGGGCACTGGGCGCTCGTTCCCGGTGGTGTGGGGGGCTGGCGATGGCATTTCTCTGGGGGCCGGCGGGCCGGCCTTTAGAGGAAGCCACTCCCACCGGCTCCTCCCCCTTTTGAAAGTGCCGTGCCAGGTGTCAAAACAGAGTCCTTCTCCGCTCTGGGCGCTGGGCGCTCGTTCCCAGTGGTGTGGGGGGCTGGCGCTGGCGTTTCTCTGGCATTCTGAGGTGAGAAATTAATTGTTATTATTATTACATGTGTAGGAGGCACTCTGGGGTGACAAGGAGGGAGGATGCAGGATGCAGAGATGGCATTAGATTGAATTTTGGGGTTGAAAATGGGGCCAAGGGAACATCCATAATCTGTAGTGACCCAAATACCCACACACACACACACACACACACACACACACACACACACACTAAATTTGACAAAATATGTGCATACTGGTGCCTGTTTTTTTTTAAAAAAAAAAAGGAGGGGGGAGCACACTTCCGATTGCCCAATGGGTGCAGAAAACGTCACCTATGACGAAAGCGGAACTGAATCTGATTGACAGCAAAGGTGCTTTCATTTTAAACCAATTTCTTCGCAGGAGCTTAGAGGTCATTCGGTGTTAAAATATCCTGATTGAGGTAGTGGGCACTTGCTTCTGGAGGGATTCAGGGGGGGAAACTGAATCTTCCCAGTTCCTTCCAGCACAAAAAGGTCAGTATGAATGGGGCCTCAGGAAGCAGCTGACTGACATTCCCAACTCCTTTTGTGAGTGATCTCCTTGATACAGGAAGAAAAGGGTCCCTGTTACAAATTCCCTACATCCCAGAGATCGCTCACATTTTGGAGGAGACAACAGTGTTAACTAAAGTTGGGGAATTGTTGTATTTCCTATGCATCCTCTAAAATATGGGCTACATGGATATCACGAATGCTATACAGATACAAATGCAAAAGTCCTGGTAATACATTTGTAACTCCTCAGGAGGATTGTGGACATCAGAACTGAAGGTGAGAGCAGTAGCGTTCCCGGACCGGGTGTCACCTGGTGCAGGAGGGGGGGACTTCTGGGTGGGCAGGATTTCTGGGGCAGAGCTTTTGGAGACAGTGACACCTTCCCTCTCCTCAGGCTGGACATTTGGGGGACAGAGTGCCTGGGGGTGGTGGGGTGGTGCATGCATCCACAAGCAGACAGAGAGGCACTTTCTTGCACTGAGACAGACGTGTGTGAGGAGAGGTCCTCACACACAGGTAAGAAAGGAGAAATGTTTGTTTGCATAGGGGAAAAGATGCTTGTGAATGGGGCAGAGGTGCACGTGCATAGGGGGAAGAGGTGCATGTGTCTAGGGAGGCTGGGCTGATGGGACTTCACCATCACTTCTGGGGTGTCACCTGGTGCACCCCCACCCCCCTGTACCTCTCCAGTGGGATATATATATTTTAAAATATATATTAAAATCAGGAATGACTCTATAATATGTTTTTTATTTTTATTTATATACCGCTATTCCAAAGATCATAGTGGTGACAGCAAGTAAGCTAATTAGCAAGTAAGCTAATTTGCCCCCAACAGTCTCGGTACTCATTTTAGCGACCTCGGAAGGATGCAAGCCTGAGTCAAGCTTGGGCCCTTTTGCTGGTCTTGAACTCGCAACCTTCTGGTTTCGAGTGAATGGCTGCAGTACAGGCATTTAACCACTGTGCCACCATTTTAGAGAAATATAGTAGAAGGATTTCCTCTGTGAAGGATTTCCTTCTGTCTCTGCATGTGAGAGAGAGCATGGGGCTCGGTTCTGAGGGTGCTACAATACAAACAGAACTCTTTCAAGGAAAGCTCCTAGTTGATTGCAGTCAGAAAGACTACTATAGAATCAAACCTCCAAATGAGATGTGTGCTCCCTACTTTTCCTGGCAAGGACAAAACTCTGCCCTCTCTTCTCTGTAGGAGTATGAAAAGAGACTGCCTTGTGGACTAATTAAATATTTGGAGTTTGCAGCAGTTCTTTGTTTAGAAGTCAGGAGCGAGAGAGAGAGAGAGAGAGAGAGAGAGAGAGAGAGAGAGAGAGAGAACCTTTATGGCAGAGGAACCTGGAACATTTTAAAACAAACAGAGAGAATTGGAATGCAAAGGAGTAGCTATGGACATCTCCATAGTAGTCAACAGTGATCTGCCCTTACCTGTGCAGGGAAAGGATGAAAGAAAGAGAGAAATGGGCTGTCAGAAAGGGAGATGGCAAAGGGATGGGCCCACTCAGTTTCACTTTGACTGGTTCCAATTCCACTCACTGTCAAAATGCAATCTGTTGAAAATTACCCCATGGGATAGTTTTTTGTGGGTTTTTCGGGCTATGTGGCCATGTTCTAGAAGAGTTTCTTCCTGACATTTTGCCAGCATTTGTGCCTGGCATTTTCAGAGAATGCTTGCCTGGAAAGGAGTTGGGTGACCTGGGAAAGCAGGAGTGATTTGCATGTGGATTGTTCTGTTGCTAATGGCAGGCCTCAGGGTGGGAGAGTCTGCAAAAGATGATTAGTATCTGCTTAATTAGTGCTTATTGTCTGTTGGGAAACCCCTGACCCTGGGAGATTTCTCATTTGCATTTGTTGAGTCTCCATGTCCCTCTGACTTTCTAGTAACAAATTCTGACGAACTCTGTGCTGAGGTGATGGCGTGTGTGCCCATAGAGAGGGCTCTGAGGCCTGTTACACACAGGCCAAAATAAAGCTGCTTCGAGTCACTTTGGAGGTATGGTATTTCAATGATGCATGAGTCCTAAGAGTCCAAAAGCCACACCAAAGCTGCACTCCAGTCCTTAGAACTGGAGCGTGGCTTTGGTGCGGCTTTTGGACTCTTAGGACGCATGCATCATTGAAATACCATACCTCCAAAGTGACTCGAAGCAGCTTTATTTTGGCCTGTCTGTAACAGGCCTGAGTGCCACTTCAGGCACTCATGACATAGGTTCGGCACCACTGCTCTATAGTCATCCCATGTTCCTATAGTCATCCCTTGCTACAGGGCTTAAGGGTCTGGTTTGGCAGTGCAATAATAGTAAGCAATTTACTAGTCAATTTAGAAGTAAGAATGATTGGCCTAAAATCCAACTGTAAGTGGAACAGGACCACTGAACCCTTCAAAACTTGGTAAGTCAACAGTATAATTGGTTTTAGGTTCCAGAATTTAAATCTGAATCCAACTTGGATCTGAATCCAATCCAGTGCATGTGGTGACTCATTTTACATTTGTCTCTTTGAAGATAAACCTACAAAGACACATTAACAAATGAAGATTCTGTCTCTGTCTCTATCTATCTCAAACAAACATCCATTGATCAATTCCTGATTCTATTTTATTGACTAGCATATTTTTAATACTTGTGTGCTATCTTACAAATATGGAGATTGCAGTCCTCTGCATAATTTATTTGGGGTACACCTGATGGAGCTTCACATCTAAATGAACATGCATGAGTTTAGTTTATCAGATTCTTTTATTACACGGTGACCTTCTGAAGTCAGTCTTTGCACAAGACTCCAAATACCTAATCCAGAGGACTATTGACTAAGTATCTTTATAGATCCAAGAGAATGTATTATGTTTTCATGTAACAGCATTTCAGCTTCCCTCCTCCCTTCATCTCTAGAAAGCTGTTACTGCATTTTTTTCTGCCACCGAAAAAAAATCTGTGATTTAAGACCTAATCTTTGCCTCATTGAAATAATGCACATTATGCCATTGAGAGTACAAGCAGATCCATAAATAGGATTTATTTATTACACAAAGGAAAGGGCAAGAACAGGGAAGTTCATACTACAGATAATTTGTAACAAGAAAAAAAATTCTTGAGGCTTGAAAAATAAAATGCCTTTTACTCTAGAGTTTAATCCATCTGTTTTTCAGAGCCTCGGGCTGTCTTCATTTTATGTCTAACCTGGGACATCATCACTCAGTTATGGGTTGCATAAAGAGTGCAAGAAGGATTTTGGCTATTTGTCATCAAGAATTCTTTAATGGCTGAGTCATAGGTTTGTAGGGGCTTTAAGGGTTTAATTAAACTCAGAGATTCTAAAATGTATGTTATAGATCTCTTTGATCTGTTCATAAGACAAAGGAATCAAATCTAAGCAGTCAATAGAGGCCATGTTCAGAGCTGATGTTAGCAGCCTCTACAGCTGTTCCTAAAGTCCTGAAATTAAGCAGAGATGAAACTTGGGCAGGGGGAAAAAAAACATTTATGGAGCTGGCAACTTATAAAAATGAGCTGCTATTACCACTAAAAATATTTTTTAAAGTATCTTCTTTCTTTTGGTCCCACACAGTGACTATTCCCACCCTCTGGAATTCCCTCCTTATTTTTTTTTTCCCATAAACAGGGGAAAAGCTTTTTGTTTTTGTTTAAGCAGGCTTTTAATAGATAATTGCTCATAGAGATGCTTATTGAAATGTACTTTATTTTTAAAAAACCTTTTGTTTGGTCTTAAAATAATTTAAAATAATTTAATGAATATATATGTGTGTGTGTGTGTGTGTGTGTGTGTATGTATGTTTGCTTGGGTTAAAAACTCATCTAGTCCCACCCTCATTCCATTGCACACTCTATTTTCTCCCCCACTCTGACACTTTCTCCCAGCTCTTTTCTCTCTCTCTCTACCCTAGAGAGAGTTTGAGCCTGTAGCAGTTTTGCCTGGGGTACAGTTCTCTTTGTCCTCCTCATCAGAGTATGATTTCTGTTCTCCTATTCCATGACAGCTTTTGACCTATTAGGCTGATCTCTTCATTATAATGCAGTTCATGATAATACAAAAAAGGTGGCAAAAAGTAGGATCGTAATGCATAACCACCACCAGCCACCAGCTCTCTACCTGCAGGGTTAATAATACCAACTCAGAGTGCTGAGATAATATCTGTGAAGAGCTTGGAATCTTTTAAATTTCTGATTACCACTGACACAGATAATTATAATTATATGAGTAAGTGACTGCATTAACAAGGATTTGATGAATCTATTTTTATAGAACTTTTCTGTTTTAAGAGTTTCAGAGAACTATGGGGCTCTTCAGACCAGCCATTAAGGCTGACCCAAGGGCGGAGTTGGGGTGTCACGTCCACATGATGCATACTCCAGCTCAGCCCCCAGGATGCCGTGATGCCACGTGCCACTCCACATTGGGCACAGCTATACAGTGAACCTCTGGTGTTGTGTCTGCACAACGCAGCGCCGAAGGAGCACCATATAGCTGTGGAACCATGGCTATTATGCCCTTTCCAGGGTGCAAAAAAGAGCTGCTTTTTGTGCTCCTTTTTGTGACCAGGAAAGGCTGGACCGGGGCTATGGCACGTGGTTGCTGTGGCCCTGATCCAACTATGAAAGGGGTGGGGTCACACCGTCTCTTAGGAGCTGTGTGTACAGTCCCTAAGTCTCATATAGATATAGATATTACCAGGATTTATGAATACCTGCCATAAGCCCAAACTACTTGAAATGGTGAAAGACTTTATTCCTTACCTTAGCAGTGCAACAATGCTTAACTATGTCGAGTTAAAACTGACATTTGTATAGCAGGATTGCTCGAAAGGGTATGGGGACATGAGGTGCTAAATCCGAGTTGCACAATTTTTACTGACCAGAAAATGTGCATGTCTGGATATGTGAGAGATAGCAGTGGATCTGTGAAACAGAGTAATCAATTGGCAAGGCAGTCCCATCCCACTCTTAGTCACAGTGTTTATACGTTCTTTGTAAGACGTATAAAGCAGCTTTAATTACTGATTACTTGTTCATAGTCAAATACATGATCTAATGGAGGAGAGAGAGGAAAAAAGCTATAGGTTAGAGTGATGCTTAGGGCGGTAATGGACTGGATGAGAGAAAACCGACTCAGGCTGAATCCAGGTAAGACGGAGGTACTTGCTATAGGAACCCTGAATCCAGGAATGGAGTTGTGTCAGCCAGTTCTGGATGGGGTCACACTTCCCCTGAAGGATTCTGTTTGCAGCTTGGGGGTGCTTCTTGACTCGTCGCTCCAACTGACAGCTCAGGTGGATGCGACAGTCAAGAGCACCTGCTATCACCTTCGTCTGATACGCCATCTGCGCCCCTTCCTGTAGCCGAGGGACCTGGAAACAGTAGTATATGCACTGGTAACCTCTCGATTGGACTTCTGTAATGTGCTCTACTTGGGGCTACCCTTGTACCAAGTTCGGAAACTTCAGCTGGTACAAAATATGGCAGCCAGATTGATCACGGGAATTTCTAGGAATAATAATAATAATAATAATAATAATAATAATAATTATTATTATTATTATTATTATTATTATTATTATTATTTTATTTGTATACCGCCCTTCCTATGATCAGGGCGGTGCACAGCAATCAAAAACAATGCAATACATCAACACAATAAATCAAATCAATTACAATGTAACAACAGTACAAATACAATAAAACTGTTAAAACCAATATTAAAATCCCGTCAACCAGCTACCACTGCTGTCAGAGGGGGGAAGACTAGCTGGAGCTTGTGTCGGGGAATGCTAGACGGAACAGGAAGGTTTTTAGTTCCTTCTTGAACTGGGCCAGGGAGGTGGCCGAGCGGAGCTCAATGGGCAGCGTATTCCAGAGGGTCGGGGCGATGATGGAGTATGACCTCCTTGTTGTGGAGGCTAGTCTAGCCCCTGGAACCCTCAGTAGTTGCTGCCCAGATGTTCTGAGGGTGCGGGGCGGAATGTATGGGGAGAGGCGGTCCTCAAGGTATCCTGGGCCCAAGCCATGACCATATAACACCGGTCTTGAAGTCCCTGCACTGGCTGCCTATTAGTTTCTGGGCAAAGTACAAGGTGTTGGTGATTACCTTTAAAGCCCTACATGGCTTGGGCCCAGAGTACTTGAGGGAACGCCTTCTTCCCTATTGTCCGTCCCGCACACTAAAGTCCTCTGGAAGAAATCTACTACAGCTAAAAAAATCTAGGCTAACATCTGTCTCTCAGAGGGCCTTCTCTACTACTGCTCCTAAACTATGGAATGACCTGCCAGAGGAGATCCGTCACATTTCCACTCTGGTAGCTTTCAAGAAAGCACTCAAGACGGATCTCTTTCGGCAGGCCTTTCCAACTTAGTTACCCTCCCCAGATATAGAGATATTTGTCCCCTCATCTGTCTATTTTTCCCCTGCCAATGTTTCTGCCTATTTTTTGTTTGTTCAATGTTTTTAATGTTTTTAATGTTTTTAATGATTTTAATGTTTTAATATTATTACTGTTTAATTCTGTTTTAGTACTGGGAATGGGGAGTGGTGGTAGGTCTAGGGTTTGATTTTTTTAACTCTATTGTAATTTGCTGTATTTTATTTTATTGTTGTAACCCACCCGGATTCTTCGTGATTGGGCGGGCTAGAAATAAATCTATTATTATTATTATTATTATTATTATTATTATTATTATTAAGAATGTGGTTGTGGTATTATTATTATTATTATTGTTGTTGTTGTTGTTGTTGTTGTTGTATTTATTTATATCCCACCTTCTTCCTGGTACAGGGACTTGAGGCAGCTAACAAAATTTAAAACAGTACAAATTAAAAACAATACAAAGCCTTAAAGCGTAACTACAAAGTTTAAAAGCAAACACTTTTATAAAGTTTAAAACATTACACAATAAAATTAAAAATGTATTAAAAACTGTATACAAAACTCTGTACAGGACTTGCACAGCATTTAAAGTCCAATCTTTGTCAGCCTAAGAAAGCCTAGTGGCATAAGAATGTTTTTACCTGCTGCTGAAATGAAAGTAGGGATGGGGCCATCTTGGCCTCTTTAAGGAGGTAGTATCAGAACCTGGAAGCAGCCACTGAGAAAGTTGGCTCGTTCCCACCAAATGAACCTGAGAGGGCCTCTCCTGGTGATCTCAGTGCTCTAGTAGGTTTGTAAAGGGAGATATGGTTCTTCAAATGACCTGGACCCAAGCTATATAGGACTTTACAGGTCAAAAGCAGCAGCCAATGGAGCTGTTGTAACAAAAGAGTTGTGTACTTCCTATAGCCAGAACCAATTTAGAACCTGGCTGCAGCTCTTTGAACCAACTGAAGTTTCTGAACACTTTTCAAAGGCATACCCACACACAGTACATTACAGTAGTCCAAACAGGATGTAACCAATCTATGTGGTAAAGAAGTCCTGGTGGTACAGTGCTTAAATGCCAGTACTGCAGCCACAAAGTTGTGAGTTCAATCCCAGGGCTCCAGGTTGACTCAGCCTTCCATCCTTTTGTAGGTCAGTAAAATGAGTACCCAGCTTGTTGGGGGCAATTGGTTTATAGATTATAAACCACTTACAGAGTGTGAAGTCGAAGGCTTTCATGGCCGGCATCCATAGTTTTTTGTGCGTTTTTCAGGCTATGTGGCCATGTTCTAGAAGAGTTTCTTCCTGACGTTTCACCAGCATCTGTGGCTGGCACCTTCAGATAAATCTTCTCTGAAGATGCCAGCCACAGATGCTGGCGAAACGTCAGGAAGAAACTCTTCTAGAATATGGCCACATAGCCTGAAAAACCCACAAAAAACTACTTACAGAGTGGTTAGTTAACTGTGAAGCATTATAGAAATATAAAGTATTATTGCTAAGTATTATGTAGCACTGTGGCCAGATCTGACTTCTCCAGGAACAGGAGCAGTTGGTGAAGTAGCTTTAACTGTGCAAAAGCACTCCTGGTCACTGCTGATACCTGGACCTCCAGCCTCAGAGCTGAATCCAGGAATACTCCCAAACCACAAACTTGAGTTTTCAGGGGGAGTGTACACCCATCTAACACAGGCTGGTAAAACAAGAAAATAGGGAGCTACCATAATGCAACCTATGAGTTAGGATAGGTATGCAAAGTGTGCATGTCTGTAAATCATTTTACAGTCATCCCTCTATATTTGCGGCTTTGATATTTGCGGCTTTGATTATTCACGGATTTCATTAATATGTTCTCTCTAGGACTGTCTAGGTCCTCCAGTGCAACTCTGTGGTCAATTTTAACTAAAAGTTGCACTGAAAGACCATTTGTAGCTACTCCAGTGCCATTCTATGGTCAGTGTATGTTGGACATTGACCACAGAGTTGAACTGGAGGACCTAGAGATTCCTAGAGAGGTGTCCTCTCAGGTAAAAACAGTGTTTTTGTTATTTGTGTTTTTTCCATATTCATGGGGATCGCGTTCCCCTAACCCTAGTGAATATGGAGGGAGGTTTCTTACCATTGCTATAACACTTAACAGCACACATCTCCATTCCATGTACAGATGTCACTTAGACTGGCAATTTAACCTCATTTCCACATTGGCAATGGGATAGGAGCCTTCACCACATCTACAGACAGCAGGCAAATTTATGGCATTTAGGACAGAATATGTGGACAACTCAGTTTGTTTGGCAAGAAAAAACAAAATACCAGACCCTTTGGGAGGTACAGCAGGGGAATAGTACTACCATCCCTAGCATCTGTAACCAAAGACAAGTATCAGTTCTTCGTCCAATGATAGGGACAATTCTCTCTGCTCTAAATATTATTCTAACCCATATATGCTATGCTCTTCAGGTGTTGCTTCTCCCAATATGGCAATGATTGCAGGTAGCAGAAAATGTCAGTGGGAGGATTTGCATGCTGAAAAGATGGTTAAAGGTTCAGCTTTCTACCCCATAATTCTGGTTTTTAAATTGAGCCTAGTTTTACATATGTAAGAGATCTAGTTAGTTTGTGGCATCCTCCTCATCCATTCATATATCCAAAGGCTTTTAAAAACCATCCATCATTTGACAGTGAATTTCATAGTTCAGCTGTGTGTTTTGTGAAAAAGCATCTCCTTTTATCTATCTTGAATTTTCCACTGTTCAGCTTCAGCGGATAGCCTTGGGTACTTGTACTATGAGAAACTGAGGAAAAAACTTTTTCTTGTCTATGTTCTCCATGACACGATTAAAGATGAGGAAATCTGGTCCCCCCCCCCTTTCTCCCCTCACTAAGAATTTTTAAATTGCACATATTTTTTATTCCAAATATGAAGAGGTGTGGATTTTTGTGCAAGGGGGAGCTGCAGGGTGGGGTGGGGGGCAGTAGAGGCCAAAAGGGTGTGCTGGGACCACGTCTTTTTTGTGTTCATGGAGGTCTCTTTATTTATTTATTTATTTTTTGAGTTTTAATAAGCCTTTATTAAGATATGAATAATCATTGCATAAAGTAACAAACGAACATGTGTACACAGTAAAGAACACGCACATCTAATTACAGGATAGATTAGATACATAATCTTATACTAAATGTTCATTCTTCTGTTCATTTTCTTCCAAGACTCCTTCCCAATGCCAGATTACATAAATTCCCACATATGGTTCACCTTAATACATAAATAAAGATACTAAGAATATACATTCGCTTGACCATTATAGAAAAGAAAGAAGATAGAAGAAGAAACAAAGAAAAAACATTTAAGATCTGCTGGCAAGTACCTATTATATACATATATTCAAATACATATCTACACAATACCATGCATCTTCCGTATCTTCTACATTTTTATCTTGCAGAGAGGCAGTTAGTAAATCGAGATTTCTTACATCTTTCAGTTTGGATAGCCATACATCTATATTAGGACAATGCGGTTTTTTCCAACATTGTGTGAACAATATTCTGGCTAAAGTAATCATATATAAAATTATCTTATAATATTTTCTTTCTGAGACTTTATCTAGTTTGTTCGTCATATTTAACAAAAATAATAACGGATCAAGCGGAATATCAATGCTTGTTATCTCCACCATCTTCATATGAATATTTTTCCAATATTCTCTTGATGTTACACACGTCCACCATATATGGAAAAAGGTACCTTCTTTAATGCCACATTTCCAACATTTGGTACAACCCGTTTTGTAAATCTTATTTATCTTTGTAGGGGTCATATACCACCTAAAAAACATCTTTATATAATTTTCTCTGTAATTTTGACAGGCGGTAAATTTTTTAGTTACTTTCCACGAATTTTCCCAGTCTTCCAATTGAATCGGACTCCCAATATCTTGAGCCCACCTAACCATTGTATGTTTTATAGTCTCATTCTCTAAATATCTTTCATTAAACCGCTTATAATACATTGACAAGTGTTTCCCCTTTTTATCTTCTATAATAACATCCAATTCATTCTTCATCATCATAATCCCTGTCTTATCCATGTCTTTTTTAAATCTGCTACACAGTTGTAAATATAAATACCAATCTATCTCATATCCTGACATAATCAATTGATTCCTAGTTTTTAATGTTAGTGTACCTTTGTTGTGATTATGGTTGTGGTTATCAATTAAATCTCCATAATTTAACCATTTGTTAGATTTATTCTTAGTTCTATTATAAAAGGCTTCTTGTGGGGAAACCCAATATGGAAGATTAACATAATACCATTTTTTAATTCTAGTCCATACCCAACTCAGCGATCTTCTAAAGAAATGGTGTTTAAATTCTTTTTGTTCCTTGTCCTTCCCAAACCACAGATAAGCATGTATTCCATAACTCAGATCACAACACTCCAGATTTAACAATTTATCATCAGTTAATAAGCACCAATTTTCTAACCAGCAGAGACCTGCGGCAAAATAATACAATTTGAGATTTGGGAGTGCGCAACCCCCTCTTTCCCAGTCATCTGATAAGATTTTCCATTTTACCCTTGCACGTTTACCTTCCCAAAGAAATTTAGACAAATCCTTCTGCCATAACTCAAATGGTTTTTCATCTGAAATAATCGGAAGATTTAAAAAAAAGATAGATAAATCTTGGAAGAATATTCATTTTAATAGCTGCAATTCTAGCAGAAAAAGATAAATGCAGCTTTGACCAAGAAATTAATTCACTTTTTATTTTCTTCCACAAATTACCATAGTTGTTTGAAAAAAAGATCTATATTCCTATTAGTAAGGTAAATACCTAAATATTTTGCTTTCTTGCTCACTTTATAACCAGATATCTCCACTAACTTATTGTCCTCTTCTACCGAGAGATTTTTGGTAATAAATGTAGTCTTATTTTGATTAACTATTAGTCCTGAGTGACCAGCAAATCCAACTAGTATATTTTTAAGATAGTCAACACTTTGAAGCGGATCCTCCAATAGACAAATCAAATCGTCCGCAAACGCCCTTACTTTATAAATATAGTTTTTGATTTTAACACCCTTCACAAGCGAATCCTTCCTAATTGCATTTAACAAAACTTCGAAGGCTAAGACAAACAGAATTGGAGACAGGGGGCAACCCTGTCTAGTGCCCCGTGCAATACTGAATGGTTCTGTTTTCTCATTATTCACCAAGAGTTGAGCTCGCTGTTTCTGATAAATTGAAGAAACCCAATTACACATACTAGAACCAACATCTATATCATTCAATAATTCCAATAAAAATGTCCAACTAAGTCTGTCAAAAGCTTTTTCCTCGTCTATCAATAATAAAGCTAATTTTTTCTCGTTATGTCGCTCAAAATAATCAATAATATTCACCACCACCCTCACATTGTCTTTAATCTGACGATTCGGCAAGAACCCACATTGATCCTCAGAAATATGATTAACTAGAATTTTTTTGAATCTTTCCGCAAGTACTTTAGCATATATTTTATAGTCTGAGTTAGTCAATGAGATCGGTCTATAGTTACTTAACTCAGTTTTGTTATCCTCACTTTTTGGAATTAATATAATTAACGCTTCTTTCCATGACTCCGGAATGCCATAAGTATGAACATCATTTATTGTATCTTTAAGATATGGTACTAAGATCTCTTCCATTTTTTTTTTTGTAATAAATCATTGATAACCCATCTGGTCCCGGAGCCCGATCTGGTTTCATATTCCTAATTGCCGAAGTAATCTCTTCCAATGTGATTGGCGTTTGGCGGCCAGTTTAGGTGGGCAGGCCCTTTAAGGACCATCTGGGGGGGAAGTTGGGAGGAGCCCCGCCAGGTGAGAGCGGCGGGGATAAAAGCCGGGCAACCGGACCCTCTCGACACGCCCCCTTTGCCTCCACACCGGACGCTGCCGCCGCCGCTGACGTCGCTGGACTGCACCCCCTTCGCCGGGCGGCCTCCTCCCGGTGGTTTTGGAGGTGTGCGTCTGCGCACCGCCCCGGGAGTGCCACCCCTGGACTTGGGGAAACATCGCAGCTGCGGAGCTGCGCAACTGCGCAGCTCCGGTTGGGCGTGGGAAGGCTAGGTTGCCTAGGGAGCATGAGGATGCCTGCAGTGGCTGCCCTCTGCTCCATTAGTCGCCATAGAGGGTTGGGGGGAGGTTAGGGATGCGGGGGATGCCTGGGCCGGGGACGACATCTGGGAGGGCGGAGCTCCAATTGAGGTTGTGTGGGGCAGGGGGAGGTATGGCGGTGGGAGAAGGGACTTGCGTTCCAGGGGAAGGCGAGATAGATGCATTATACCTATCCCGCCTTCCTGTCCCCCTCCCAACCTGAAGGACCTGAGGGTCTCTCCAACCGTGCCACAAACCCTGTCGCTGCTCCTGTGCAATGCCAGGTCCATTAATAACAAGGCCCACATCCTCCAGGATCTCCTGGAGGACTCTAAGTGTGACCTGGCTTGCATTACCGAGACCTGGCTGGGGCCTGAAGGGGATGCTGTGTGGGCTCAGGCCCTGCCCACCGGGTACTCGGTGAAGGACCAGCGCAGGTTAGGTGGGCGGGGGGGGGGGTGTGGCCTTGGTACATAGGAACACCGTGCCCCTCACCAGGAACCACATCCGACAGACCTCCTACATCGAGTGTATTTACCTGACCCTAAAGGCTAGGGACAGTCTAGGGATTCTGCTGGTGTATCGGCCACCCCGTGCATTAGCGGACTCCCTTAACGAGCTGACACAGTTGGTTGCTGAGCTGATGTTGGAGACGCCCAGGCTTCTTGTCCTGGGCGACTTCAACATCTCCCTCACGGCCAGCTATGTTCCATCCGGTGCAGCTCGGGAATTCATGGAGACCATGGCGGCCATGGGCCTGTCCCAGCTAATACAGGGTCCCACGCATTGTGCGGGTAATACTCTCGATTTGGTCTTCTGTTCGGATGCGGAGGATCCGTGGGCGGAAATAGCTAATATTTCCCCCCTGTCATGGACGGATCATTTCCTGGTAGAGGCGAAAATCAAGGCTTCTACCCAGATCCCCCCCGGGGGTGGTGGACCAGTTAGGATGGTCCACCCTCGAAGGCTGATGGAACCTGAAAGGTTCCAAGAAGCCTTAGAGGGGCTCACGGTTGGAAATGACGACGACTCTGTTGATGCCCTTACCGGTATCTGGAATACCGGCCTCTCTGGGGCTATACACAGAATCGCTCCCAAGCATCCTCTCAGGCCCGCTTCCAATCGTAAGCTCTGGTATACGGAAGATCTCCGGGCGAGGAAGCGGGTTCTGCGACGGCTAGAGTACCGTTGGCGGAACTCTCCTAGACCGATTGTTAAAGGACTACGGAGAGGCAATCCGAGCAACAAAGAATACGTTCTATGGTGCTCGTATTGCGTCCGCTGAGTCGCGTCCGGCAGAGTTGTTCAGGGTGGTCAGGGAGCTAACTCAGCTCCCTCCTGCCCTGAACCAGATCCTTGAACCTTCTAAGGCCTGCTGTGACCTGTTTAACGACTTTTTTGTGGATAAAACTTCTCGTATAAGCGAAGGTCTGAACGCCGACGTTATGGCAGAGCCAAGGGTAGAAGTGTCCAGAGCCTCCGTGGACTACGTTACACTGGATGAGTTTGAGTTGGTGAGTACCGAGGATGTGGACAAGATCCTCGGAAGTGTTCGGAAAACAACCTGCTCTCTTGATCCCTGCCCCTCGTGGTTAGCGGCCCAGGGGGGACCGGCGGTAACGACATTGTTACGCCGGATAATTAACACCTCTCTCAGGGATGGGCGATTTCCATCGGATCTTAAATTGGCCATTGTAAGACCGATCCTAAAAAAGCCCTCCCTTGACCCCCTGGTACATAATAATTATCGGCCTGTTTCGCTGCTACCATTTTTGGGGAAGGTGATCGAGAGGGCGGTTGCGTTCCAGCTTCAGACGGTCTTGGATGAAACGGATTATCTGGATCCATTTCAAACTGGCTTCCGGGCGGGTCACGGGGTTGAGGCGGCCATGGTCGCCCTGGTCGATGATCTCCGTCTGAGCGCTGACCGGGGAAGCGTGTCCCTGTTGGTGCTCTTGGACATCTCAGCGGCTTTCGATACCATAGACCATGGTATCCTTCTGGGGCGCCTGGCTGAGGTGGGAATCGGGGGCACTGCGCTCCAGTGGTTCCGTTCCTACCTCTCTGGGAGGTCCCAGATGGTGCAGCTGGGAGACGTGTGCTCCAGCGAGCGGGCCCTTAAAACTGGGGTCCCTCAAGGAGCCATTCTGTCTCCCATGCTATTTAACATTTACATGAAACCGCTGGGAGAGATCATCCGGAAACATGGGGCGCGGGGTTATCAGTACGCTGATGACACCCAAATCATTTTCTCTATGTCTCCGACTGATGCAGTGACCGGGGATGGCGTCTCTCCTCTCGTGGCCTGTTTGGAGTCAGTAATGGACTGGATGAGGGAAAACCGACTCAAACTTAATCCAGAGAAAACGGAGGTACTAGTGATGGGTTCCCCCGGTCCAGGAATGGCGGTGGTTCCACCTGTCCTGAACGGGGTCACGCTCCCCGTGAAGGACTCCGTGCGCAGTCTGGGAGTGCTTCTTGATTCGTCGCTTCATCTGACTGCTCAGGTGAATGCGACGGTCAAGAGCACCTGTTACCAGCTTCGGCTGATTCGCCAGCTGCGCCCATACCTGGACCGGAGGGACCTAGAAACTGTGGTACATGCTCTGGTAACTTCAAGACTGGACTTCTGCAACGTACTCTACATGGGGCAACCCTTATACCAAACTCGGAAGCTTCAATTGGTACAGAACATGGCAGCCCGGCTGGTCACTGGCGTATCCAGGACCAGCCACATAACACCTGTACTTAAAGATCTTCACTGGCTGCCTATTCGCTTCCGAGCTCAATATAAGGTGTTGGTTATTACCTATAAAGCCCTAAATGGCTTGGGCCCAGGATACCTAAAGGACCGCCTCTCCCCGTACAATCCGCCTCGCACCCTCAGAACATCTGGGCAGCAATTGCTGAAGGTGCCTGGGGCCAGGTTGGCCTCTACTACAAGAAGGGCCTTTTCCACAGCTGCCCCAGCCCTTTGGAATACGCTGCCCACCGAGCTCCGCTCATCTACCACCCTGGCCCAATTTAGGAAGGACCTTAAGACCTTCCTATTTAAACAGGCATTCCCCGATTAAGATCCTGCGGGCCTCCCTCCTCTTCCGTGGCCATGAGGACGGGCTATGGGGCTTTTATTGCTGTTTTAGTTTGTATATTGTTGTTATGTGTTTTTAACTTTGTATTGTGTGCATGTCACACTGCTGTAAGCCGCCCTGATCTTCTTGGAAGGGCGGGATAGAAATAAAGATTTTATTTATTATATTATTATTTATCTCAGTATTTAAACAATCTTTTTCAAACTCATTCAACTTGAACAGTTTTTGATCTTTAATATAATTCCTGATAGCCATGGAGGTCTCTTTATGAGGAGGCCTCCACTGCTGCAACAGCAAGCCCAGAAGGGCACAGCCGGAGGAAGGTCTGACTGGGTGTCATTCCTTTTCTGGGGTGTCCCTGCACTCCCCTAATGACATCACTGGATTTTAGTAAGTTCTACAAAAATACACAGAAAAGAAAAAAAATCAATTTGTACTGGAAGAATTCCGTAGGTAATGTATTTTGTACCCACTGGCAGCTCATTCTCTGAGCAAGGAGGGTGGGATCTCATCCCACTATTTTAGATTGAGGTTCCCCACAGTGCTTCCCCTGGTTTTAGCTGTTTTCCATACAGGAGTTAAAGATGAAGGGACATGTAGTTGGCAGTTCTACTTTAGCACTAACAATGTCAATGGCCATGAATGATAAATGTAATAATGAAGACGAAGGTTTGCATTTACATCTACATCCCATCCTGTGAGTTCAAGGTATTGAGTATAGCGTTTCGATGAATGACTCAATGTTTTGATTTCTCACATTCATTTGTTTTTAATCTCAAGTTCTTTCCATCACCAAAATTTGAAAATTTTGTAGAATTCTTATCAAAACCAAACAGAACTGGTGTTTCCACTCATTCTAATATACAGTGCTACAAAATGCCTCTTCCAGTGCAATTATCTACACACAGATTGTCAGAAGATGTGTTTGTTTGAATGTGTCAGTGGAACTGGTTTGCCATGTCTGATTTTGAGGTTTCTTCTGATATGTTCATTTTGGCTGTAATATAATTTGCTTTTATATAAGCATCTGAGTTCCAACACTTCACCCATGAACACATAAAACTGAACTGGCAAACTATTTGCCTGTTGCAATTGAGTGGGAAATGGTCATAAAATGGTTGCCAATTATAACTAGTTTAGCTTCCCTATTAGGGAAGAGGGCTGCTTATTTTGTCAACTGAAGAAAGCAGCATGGTCATTAATCATGAAATGTACTTATAATACTTAGCTGTTATCACATTATCCATGGGAACTGTAAGAAACTATTGCACTCTCTATAGTTCTGGGATTAAATTAAGAGAGGGAAAAATGACATGGCAATTTGATTTATTACTGATTTCACATAATGGGTTTTGGAACTTGCATTACATACCCACCCCTCAGTAGGCCTATAAAAATAAATATCTGGTACAGATGCTTTCATTTAGACAAGGGATAGTCCTATCACTGCAGGATGTTGGCCATGATCTAGTAACCTGATGTGTGTATGCAGAGCTCTGTGTAGACAAGAGCTTCCTTGCTCCCTGAGAAATATCTGTCAAAATGTGGAGTGTATGTATTTCTCTCCAGGAAGGGTATCAGGGCCTCCCAGATTGAAAACATAAGTTATCATAAAGAGCTAAGGCATGAGAGATGGGTTGAGCTCGAGCCACATTTTCTTTATTTAAAAAAATGCCTGTAGAAAAGTATCTGTGCAGACAACTAAAATCTACCTAATCTAATGGTAATGATGCTAAAGGTGGGGGTGGCTTTTGTACTTAGCGGGGGGGGGGGTGTCTTCAATTTTCTTGGTCCAGAAATCACCACTGGGCATGCACACACCTATTTCTATCACATCGGGTCTATTAATTTCAAGTGGGGGGTGGCATCCATATTACAAAGCCACATCATCTATTTATGGAGAACTTTTCTGCTGAGCTGGAGGTATGGTCTTTTAACCTCTTACTATGGAGCATTCTCACTGGACTGGAATGATCTATTTTTGATATTTTGTACATTTGAGGTTTTTTAAAAACTTATTATCTGGAGAAGTATGCATATAGAAGAGGCAGAAGAGACTCTTAGTGCTTCTCTCGAAGGCATTAACATGGCAGTTATGCACCAGGGACCCTCTTTGGATCCGAGGAAGTAGTCCTGAAGAAGCAGGGATAATCGTATTGATTTGGAAAGAATGTCTGGTTAATTTTTCACAAGGCGTAGATTCCCCCCAAATCAATAACTTTCTGCTGGTATCTTTATTCTTCAGAATAAACTGTGTCTGTCTCAGGAACTTGATTCCTCAGCTCAATTACATTCATAAAACATTCACAGACATCCCCAGCACAAAAGAAATGCAAGCTTATCGAGGCAACAGTGAGCATTTAACCCCAAGGTAGGACAAAGAGAATTATTTTCCCTTGATATATTGTTGTCCTTGGACAGCTAGGATTTTTTTGTCTTTCTTTAGCCCTCTAATGTTTTTTTGTTTTTGTTGGCAATCCACAGACATCTACAAAAGAGGTATTTGAAAACTTTCTATTCCATCCCACCCCTCTTTATACACTCTGTGAACTGAAGGCATGAAACATAATATGAACTAATCATTCAAATAGTCCAAGAACAGAGTGAATGTCAGTATATCATAGGTCGTAGTGCAATAAGACAGTGGGCTGGCTCCAAAGGAGACCCATGCTTACATTTTTCAAGCTACACACCCACTCCAAGTAAACCTTGATCAAATTGTGTTCAGTGTTGTAAAATAAATAAATAAATAAATTAGCCCTATCACATTTAAACCAGTGGCTCCTAAACTTGTTTTGTGAGATACTATTGGTCTTCAACTCACAGACGCCTTAGCCAGCATGGCTAAGGGCCAGTTTTATAGAGTTGAAGTCTAACTGTAATTGGGGACTCATGTTTGAGACCACCAATGGTGCGTCTGCATTGTAGAAATAGTGTAGTTTGAAACCACTTTAAGTGCTGTAGCATCATCCTAGGGAATCCTGGGAATCCTAGGGAATCTAGCTTTGCAAGATCTTTAGCCTTATAAGAGTGCTGGTGCCTTACAAAACTACAAATCCTAGGATTCCATAGGGTGTCACCATGGCAACTGAAGTGCTTTTGAAATGCATTATTTCTACAGGGTAGATGCACCCTAAGTTAATTGTATCTTTTCACAAACTGGCTGTGATGGAAAGTGTGTGCAAGAATTCTAGTTAAGAAGCAAAGACACAAATGACTAAAAGAACAAACTGAGTACTGTAATAACTCAATACTCAGGACATGAAAGTTCTCTAAGCATGCTAAGCTAAGTATGATCCAAGTTAGTTTCACCTTTACTAAAGTGAGAAAATATGACAATGGGAAGGGAAAAGATGGAAAGAAGGATCATTTGATATTTTAAAGTATCATTTAAGAGTATCATTTGATATTTTAATAAGGTTAGGGAAGGTAGATAAGAAATTAGGAGACTTTAACTCAAGTGGCTCAAGTGGTTAAGATGCTGACTCTGTTGATAGCAAGATTGGCAGGTTGGCAGTTCAAGGCCCAGGTGCCGCATGATGGGGTGAGCTCCCATCACCAGTCCCAGCTTCATCCAACCTAGCTGTTTGAAAGCATGCAAAGGCAAGTAGATAAATAGGTACCGCTCCAGTGAGAAGGTAAGCAGCGTTCTGTGCAATCATACTGGCCATATGAACACAGAGTAGTCTCTGATAATGCTGGCTTTTCAGTTTAGTAATGGGGATGAGCACCACCCCCCTATGGGCGGACATGACAACCTTGTCAATGGGAAATACCTTTACCTATCTTTACTAACTCTATTACTGATTTTCTCTCCAAGACATCTTTGCACTTCCAACAGGCTGACAACTTCTGGTGTCGCATTTCACTTCAGCATACAATATCTCTGGGAAGCTACCAGAGCCCCAGAACATACCAGCCCTGCCTCCCGCCCCTGGTGTGTTAATTGGTGCCAAGTGGATCGGTTTTGCGAACTACAATTTCAGCTGAATCCATCACTCAACTGTTGATCCTTATTGATCCATGGCTGCTTCTGCTTTCGACTGCCAAGTAAGCATGACAAAGGGGCCTAGTGGCATAAGAGAAAACTCATCAGATTAAACTTTACATAGGTATAATTCCATACTTTCTAACTGCCCCAATTTGGTAGGGACAGTCCCAATGGATCCTCTGTTATCCCACATTTTCCACTGCTTTTGAAATGTGCCAGTTTCTTTCTCCTTTTCCCACTTTCCCTATTCATCATAACTTAATTGGTATACAATCCATTAACTCAGCAGAAGGGAAGTGGAGAGGACAGGGCAGAATCTAGCCTTCCCCTGTAGACTCAAGCAAAAGTAGACTGCTACAACCTCTCGTAGCTTGTATATTCTTCCTCATCAATACCTTTTACCATCTTGATTCTACTCTGATGCTGCTTGGCCACACTTGCACCAGTTTTTATCTGTGAAACAGATGAGTAATGAAAGGTATCCTGCAGCCTGGCTCATTCTCTGACTGGACTGAATACAGACCAATGGAGCTTTTTCTAGCTAAAAGGTAGGGAAAATACAACCTGTGGGCCATATATAGACCCCGAACCTCACTTATGAACCCCAAACCAAATCATCTAAATAAACAAACCAGTCCCATAAAGGCTGAGAATCTCCTTTTTTATTTTAAAAAGTGCCCTTTTAAATAATAATAATAATAATAATAATAATAATAATTTATTTATATACCGCTATTCCAAATTAGATCACAGCGGTGTACAGCAAGAAGTGATACAATATAAAAACCCGACATAACATGTATTACTGACAAAATAGTAACAACATCCCATTAGAAGTTACAAACTATAAAACTTACACAGATAATTAAAACCACAAAAACAAAGCTAGCTGGATAAAAACATTTGTATATCAGGGGGAGAACAGCATAACATTAGGACACATGGGGGAAAGCTTGTCGGAAAAGAAAGGTCTTAAGTTTCTTCCTAAAAAGATCTAGGGAGGTGACAGAGCGGAGCTCATCAGGAAGGGAGTTCCAGATTTGCAGGGCCGAGGTAGAAAATGCCCTTTGTGAGGACGAGATATATCTCGTCTTAGGAACCCTCAACAAATGCTTCCCGACCGATCTGAGAGTGTAGTAAAAATTGTCCAAAGATTGCTCCTAAAGCCTTCCTAAATATTTACAAAGTGCAACTCCCTCAGTCTCAACCATCTTCATAAACCGGCATACTCTTAAATATCTTCTTTCTCATTCCCTTCAAAATACAGCAGGATGACCTCACTTCTGGTTGGTATTGATGGAGAAACGTAGTGAAAAGAAGGTATTTTAATCTTCTTAGGTGGGGTGTGTAGGTTGTGAGAGAGTCAGGGGGGATACAGATGGGGAAAAGGGGATGGTGAGACGCTGCCCCTTTTTGCCCCCAATGGAGGTCACAGCAACCAAATGCGTGGACCCCAGGAGCCCTACAAAGAACCCGCTCCTGGTGGGGTTTTTTAGGGTGGATGTGCAGTGCCATTGGTTCCCTTTTACATACTGATGATATCCACGTGGCACAGTGCCATTTGGATGCTGCGCTGCACGTATGTCATCCTGGGGCCCAATGTGGATGGGGGCGAGCCATTATTGTGTGGTAGGGCTTGGGAGCATGGAGATGCTCCGCTTTCCCAAGCCCTGAAATCGGCCCCAGGATGGTGTTTTTTTGCCTATCTGTATTGGGCCTCAGTGTTGTAAAATCTGCCTCTGGTTCCCAGATAATTGCCCACTGTTTGAATGTTCCTTTCCTTCCACTGAATGACATAAATTGTCCTTTAGTATAATAATAATAATAAAGGTTTTACAAAGGTAATTATGGCTAGCCAGAAAAAGCATCCACAGCAAACTATTGCTATAGTTTGACCCGGAGGCGGGGGGAGGTGAGAATATTTGTTAGTACCATATCATTTGGAAAAAAGGACACCCTCACTCCCTAGCAGGAAAAAAGACACCCCTCATTTCAGTTTATCCATAGTTTGAGAGAGAAATGCATGCATATGATAAGAAGAGTTTGTGAGACACAGTGAGAACCAGCTTTTATTCCTCTGATGACAGAAGGTACCCATCTGTGGAATAGAATGGTAATGGTTTTATAACTTTCCCCCTCCAATTGTAACGCTGCATGCTTCTAAATGTTTGCTACTGAAAGTTGACTCTCAAGATCCAAGGTAGGCATGGGGGGAGAGTGGTAAAGTGGAAATTAAATATCTGTACTTGAAAAGTATATCCCTTTCCATTCTATGACAGCAAATTTACAACAGTTGATAGACACTAGTTGGGTTAAATCCAAAGGAATTAAACTGGTGGGGAGGTTATCTTTCTGGATTTAACTGTCCTGGCAAAGATTATTCCTTTGACTAGAAGTGAAGAGCTCTTTATAGGTTTTTAATCTTTTGACATCAATTCTGAATCTATTTTCAAATGCAACTCAATATTTTTTTAAAAAAAGCTATGAATAATAAGAGGTCTCTTTGACCACTCTGTATATTAGTAAATAATGTTTAAAAAGGCATAGGAGGGTTAAGAAATTGTCCAAGTGTCTTCATCCCTGTTGCACCAGTTTCGTGCCCACAAACAATTTCATACCAACATATTAGTAAGTGATGGAAAGGGTTCTCACTAAAACTGACTGACACCTAAAATGAAATTCTGTTACACTCCTCACATAAATTATCTCTGTGTACATCTAATAATTTGAAAAGGGATTGTGGCAACTTTTTTCAGATATCTTGTCGATTTATCCATGCCATAGCACAAGTTGTGGGTTTTCTGTATTGGGATTCACAGGGTACTAATCTCTTTCATATATATATATATATATATATATATATATATATATATATATATGCAACCCTATAATACAGAGGAAATACCTCAGATTCTGTAGGAGGTATAGGATTTCTCATTCTACAACCAGAGAGAAAACACTCTGGCCACAGAAAAGAAAGTCCAACTTCATATCTAATCAAGTGGAAATTTATGCATATCTTACCAACACAATGTTGAAATTATGGTTTGGGGGGATAGAAAATATGGATTTCTGGTATGATGTGCTTGAATCATGGGAGGTCCTGGATTTCTATGATCCAAAATCCTACCAGTCCCTAAACAGGCTCCAATTGTAAATTTAATGCTAAATACTTTCCCCTCATTGCTTGTAATGTGGGAGCAGTGCTTTAAAAGGAGGGAAGAAGACATGGAAATACTATTCCTTCCTCATATCCACCATCTCAAAAAGAACTCAGCAGTGCTTTGGATGTGTCTGAAGCTCTGAGAGGCCACTGAGAAGAATTGCCATGCTAATTGTATATTAAATGGCCTTGCCTGAAATTCCTATTCTAACCATGACTCATTTGGCTTTTTATTGACATGTTCAGACTGTTTTTGTTGTACAGAATATTAACTTTGCCTCCCCCCACCAATGTGGAAATATTTCCCTTACAAATGGATGCAACCAGCACACATCTTAAAAGGCTTCTGATCAATGCTATAAATTGCAAATTTGAAAAACTGTTCAATCTTTTATCTTCTCTTTCGGCCCTTTCTCAGCTTCGAAGACAGCAGAAGATAAGATAGTCATACATTTTCTTTTTAAATGACAGCTGCTCAAAAAATAAAAAATAGAACGGATGATGTTGTCTAACTTTTCAATCTGTGGATGAAAAAATATAAATTAATGGCAGAGTCACTCAATATAGAGGCCTGTGGTTGCTTTTTCTTCAGCTTCCACTATCTGAGTTTACATACTTTTCTTGGCATCTCCTTCCACTGTCCATGCAGACAGGCTACTTTTACTTAGTTTGTAGCTGAAGTCATTGCACTTGCCATTTAAACTTGTCTCTTTTTTGTCCTTCCCTCAGGACATAGCTGTATGGTTCTTTCCTGCTTTATCTGAAGGTTGTTCTCCTAGCCTTCACTAATCTTTCTTTTCTTTAGGCTATACATGTCCAGTTCCACCAACCTTTTTCCCCCCCCCTTTCTTTCTCATACTGATTGCATTTCAACTCATTTGTCAACTATATGGTTCTCTGCTAAATCTTGTCAGATGTCTTGACACACTGCTCCTGAAAGTGTCACTTTGAAGAAAAGATCATAAAAAAGGGACTTGCAAGTAGGAATGGACAAATCTACCACGCTTGATATCATTTAATGTCTCACCTTTCCACATTGTTCCATCCATGGATGTGCCCCTCTTTTTCTTTTTTCTTTTCTTTTTTACCCTTTCTTTCTTATATTTTCCTTCAGTAATCAGTTAAGAACCTCATTATATATTTAGAACTTCTTTCAGATCTTGAAAGTATTATCATTTTTTAAAGCTGTAACTCTCAAAATCTCCCAGATGGCATGAAATCAGAGAAGGAACCACATGGATCATCTCTTCCAACCCATTGACATGCAAAAACACATAACTAAAGCAATACTGAAAAATGCCCATCCAACCTCTGCTTAAAGACCTCCAGTAAAGAAATGGTCACTATCTTCTGAGGCCATCTTTTCTCCTCTCAAACATCTCTTACAAGATATTCATCCTAATGTTTAGGTGGCCTTTCTTTTCTTTTCTTTTCTTTCTGGCATGGCCACCTGTGTCCAAAAAAGTATCTTTTCCAATACCCTGTTGTCATTGTTTTTGCAGTTCCCTGGCAATTTTCTAACTACATTAGTCTCAAGCCATTGTCAGACCTTCTCCTTTCACATAATGACTACCTGCATTCATGGTTTTAAATCATGTAGGAAGTTCTGGATAGCTGCCTTCTGCCAGTCTTCCTTCATACTGGTAAGGGTAAGGCTGACAGGAACATGAGCGAATGTGAGTTAAGACTTTATTGAACCCTTTCCTGTATTGTTTTGTATTATTTATATGTATTATGTTATTATTTCTTAGATTGTACGCCATGGGCAGGTTTACTTTATCCATTTTATTGTTTGTATGTACAGCACTGTGTAAATCTACAGGGCTATATAAATAAAGCATAATAATAATAATAATAATAATAATAATAATAATAATAATAAATAATCCAAAGGAAAGGTCTGAAATACCTGTGTTATGCATAGTGAAACATACCTGTTATATTAAGAAACCCAATAGGTGCAATAAGATGACTTAATAGTAACTATTACATCAAGAGAAATAAAGTTTCCAAGTAGTACCTGTAATAAGGAGACCTTGGTCTGGGGAATTTATCATTAGCTCAAATAGAGGAGCGGTCTCTGTCCTATGTATACGAAGGTAGCCAAGGTAATAGGTCAACAGAGACAAGTTTGATGTAAACTTGAATACTGTTTATTATTCATATACACATAAGACAATCATACACTCACACAATCATTCAAGAACTCAGGAATATAGTAAGTTAGCGTTGGATAGATAACACGAGGCTTTCTAATGGCAATATTCACCTGTTTTGGCAGTGCTCCAGGTCCAGATTGATGAAGACTCAGCAACATGGAGGGGAAGGAAGGAAGGGAAAGTGAAGTGGAACTATGTCAAAATCTGACCGACACGAAGCCTGTCTGGATTCTAACATACAACAATGACAAAAGATTTGAGGGACCTTAAATAGGCAAAATCTTGCCTCAGGCGAAGAGTTGATTTCCACATTTCAAAGCAAAGCCAAATCTACATATTAAAGATTGCTTGATCTATAGAAGTCTTCAAGATGAGAATGGTTCTGGCCTGCCAAAACATCCTGGCCATAAATCTGCCCCAAAGGTGTGAATGACTCTTTTCTGTTGGCAACTCCTATCTGAGCCCTTTGATCTATGTTTCAATAGCCTATGTGACCTGCCTGTCTTGCAGTGATGGAGAACTCTACGTCATGTATCCCATCAGGCACTCTGCATAGGGTCATCAGAAGAAAAGTCATCCACATTTAGGATTTTAAGGCTCCAATGCTGGTAACATACCCTATTTGCCAAAAGGAAGTCATCATCATTCATGCCAGCTCAATGATAGAAAAAGTTAGTTTCTGCATTACAGCTCCGGAATTACTGAGCTAGCCCAATGACTTGGAGATCTGGGAGGCTGAAATCCAGAATAGTAAATTTCTGAGTTCTGGCTGTGGTATCAGCATGCAATCAAAAACACTAAAAGTGAAGTTGTATTTGAGGAAATTAAGGTCAAGTTAAAGCAGTGGTGTTCTCTTTTCTATAGTCTTGTCAATTTGTCATGAAAATTGTACTGAAGATTATTGAAAACAATCTCCCCCCCCCTCAAATATTCTGCTCACTTATCAAGTTATCACATGCTAAACATAGCTCATGCAAACTAAAGTAATGGTTTGTGGTACAGTATGTAGCACTAGCAGCCATGTAAAATTTATGACATGATCCTGACTTACATAAAACTGTTAATTTGGGTCAGAGAGAGGCTGAGAGAGGTAAAGGGAGAGTTTCTATCTATTTGGTCAAAATCAGATCTATAAAATAGATAAATGAGAATCTGATGGTGACATTTTGGAAGCATTTTTTTAAAAAACAAAACAAAACAGAGTTTAAGAAAACTTTCCTGAGATTTGTTGTATTTCTTTGACTCTTGCGTATGTTATTTGAATGTATTTCTTAATTTCACAATCACAACACACCTTATATACAAATTTCATGCAAGTAGAGGTGGGGAATTAATTATGCAACATTTGAAGAACTATGAGATTTAAGTTCTATCTAGTTCAATATTCTATTTTCCCAGATTTGTATGAGAAGTCCGCCAGCAGGGCATGGTCCTCTGAAATTGATATTCAGAGTAATACTGCTTCAGATACTGGGGATGATATCTAGCCATGCTAACACTACATAGCTTCTCTGGTCATCCCATTTCATATGCCCTTAGACTCATTCTCAAATGAAGCACATTTTACCTTTGAAATCTGTTCATTTGGAAGACTTCCAATGCTTTTAGAAGATTACAACTATACCCAAACATGCATACATTTGTTAAAAAAATCATGACATAGCTGTAAAATGTATAGTAGAAAATATGAGGAAACATGCGTTGGTCAATAGAAAAGGGGCTTGCAATAATGTATAATTATAAAAAGGTATATTAAAATGTGGATATTTGGGGCAAAAGTAGAAAAATATGCATTCATTTCCATATAGGAAGAAAAAAAAGACTCACAATTCAATATGGAACTGGGACAGAATAAGAAAGTCTGGCAGGACTCTGACAATTGCAATGACAATGGGAATGACAGTTTTTCACATTCCTATGATAACTGCACTTTTCCGTTGTCATTGTGCAAAGGCACAGCTTGTTTTGAAATGAAAATGCTGAATGCATAACCAATGTTCTAGTTATTGAAAGATTAAGGCAATTCCTTGCCTTTACAACAAAATGCTTCAGTCCTTAGATTTCAACAGAAACATGTTCAGTGTGTGACCTGCTTGCAGAGGACTGCTTTATTTTAACAACCAATTTCTTCTTTATCAGGGGTTCACTGAGAGAGTTCCAGAAGAAGATTGTGTTGTAAAATGAGAAAATGAAAGTTGAAGACCTATCCATTGCTTTCAGAGGGGCAAGCATTGTATCTTTTTTCTTGGAAATGTACAATTTCTGCATCTTATCTTCCCCCTATGCAAGCTTGTGAAACTTACTAGGGATGTAAATCTTGGTAAGTTTCATTCTTGCACGCAAGAGCAATAGTTTTTACCATTTTCTCCTTGCTGTGAAAAAGTCATTGAAAACTACATCGGCCCTTTACAGATCGGCAAAAAACACTAGCCTGTGGATGGGGTGAGGGCTGAACGTTTACACGGGTTGCACCATGATGATGCAACTCTGCGTCCAAACAATGCAGTGCCAATGGTGCATGATCACGCTGTGTGGCGGAAGCTATGGCGCTCCTTTGAGGGCACAAATGGAGCCGGTTTTTCCATCTCCTTTTTGTGCTCTACTGAGGCCGGATCGGTGCCGTGGCATTTGGTTGCTGCGGCACCAACCTAGAGCAGAAAGTGGCAGCATCACTTTGCCCCTTCCTACCAATCTGTAGAGTCCCATAGTTTTCAAAGACTATTCCTTTCTTGTGACTTATTCTGTATAAATTATATATACAAAATCATGTGGGGTGGGGGTTTTTTTGGCACAAAAACTGTATCTTGATTTTTAGTAACTTTCCAGTACAGAAAAAAGCATTTTCTGTGCAAAAAGGTGCACTTTTTGGCACATGTGAAGATTCTCAGCAATCTTGGATTCTCCTCAATAGGGTTTCTCAACACTCAAGAACTCCTTTTTGGCCACTTTTTGAATATTTTTGACCAATAATAATAATAATAATAATAATAATAATAATAATAATAATATTTATTTGTATCCCGCCTCTTCCTGTATTGGATCGAGGCGGGTAACAACAAACAAAAACAATAAAATCAAACATGACTATCAATAGATAAAAGCATAACAGGACATATTAGATCCTAGTTCCCCAATCTCCCTCCCACCCTAAAATACCATTAAAACAATTCCCAATAAAATGGTTAATAATATTCTTTCAATCCTTAGGATTTACAGGAATGAATATTCTGATGATGGGAAGACTGATGTCACCATTTCTTAAAACTGATTGATTACAACCACATCAATCCCACAGTAAGATTTATGGAGAATTTATTATAGATATGATTAAATGTCAATAGGTTATATAGCTATGATGACTAGACAGAATAGTAAAGAAGTTCTTCTAATGGTTAGGTAGAATCACTTGTAATTTGAATCAGCTGGTTTGTGTTCTAGGTTTTGGAGCAGCATAAAACAAGTTTGTTCCATCTCCTACATGACATCCCTTCAGATATTTAACGGTGGCTATGACGTCACCTGTCAGTCTTCTCCCTTCCAAGCTAAATACACCTAACTGCTAAGTCATTTCTCATGAGACTTGGTTTCCACATCCTTAATCATCTTGGTTGCCCTTCTTTGGACTCATTGCCTGGATGTTTAGTTGAGCACCACAGCATTCAGTCAGAACCTTGATAAATTGCCATTGGGTCACATGTACTTCAGAAAAACATCTAACTGGGAACATTAGTATACAAATATCAATATTGTTTCTTTTTCTTTTTTTAAATTACAGCTCCTCCAATCTTCTAGTTGAATATTGTAATCCAAAAAAGAGGACATTTTTTAAGAACTAAGAATTGTTGGATGATTGCAAGAGAATGTCACATGCCAGCATGAATGAAATTATCCATTACAGTTGTAGTTCTTTGGGAGAATAACCATTGTCAAGGGAACTTCATCTTTGTTCAGAGTCCTATAAGGATGGGGCAAAACAATGAGTTCCTTTTTTTTACTTGACCTTCTTTTAAAAAACACACCTTGAATTCTTTCTGTGTTGATTATGAAGAAATCTGTGAATTTCATCATGTTTGTCAAAAATAGAGACTGAATTGTCTTTACTTTAATTATCCAAACCCAATAGATATAACTATTCCAGGCATGGAGAGAACTAGTTGCACTGACTTGCATAGAAGCATTGCAAAATGGGGAGAGTGCTATCCTAATTCAGCACTGCAAACATGGTTGAATAGATACCTGTTCAAATACAGACTTGAAAAGTTAAACACTCAAAGCCCTTGCCTGCATGGATAAAACTGCCAATGTGATTTGATAAAAGTCTTATCAAAACCAAACTCAAACTAACTCTAGAATCCAGAATGAATGACTCTGTTCCTATATGTAAATGAACATTGTGTTCAATCCTTCCATGTATAGATTGTTTCTTAAATAAATAGATATACATTGTCCCTAAAGGCTATTGCCAGCAGCTTGCCTATTAGCATGCAACACGCTTTGCATTAGAGAAGAGTGTAGACTGTGCATGGCGATGCATAGATTTTCATAAGCATGTGTGTGTTTCCAGTTAACAGCCCTGAATGATGTAACCTTTCTCCTTAGGAGATCACACCTTTGAGGAATTTTCATTAGATCAAACTGAAGATCTGCCAGCTCCAGCATCCCATTGCTGACCATGACTAACTAGATGTTACACACAGTGTTTTAAGGCAATAGTTATTTCCTACTGTTTTGAGTCAGCAATGTGAAGATATGGCTATTGTAGCAAATAGTCACCTACAGACCCCTCTTTCATGAATTTGCCACTTCTGTTTTAAAGTAATTAAAATTAGTACCATCAACCAACCCTTTGGTGATTTGGTGCTTGTTTTTATTTTCATTTGAGGTGTCCTACATACTTTGTTTTTTTTTCTCAGCCATTAGTCTTTAATTTATTAGATTGCTCTTTGCCTTTCATTTGTCTATGACTTAGACGTATTCAGTACACACTACTAATTTGTCAATACAATCCACTGTCAGACTGAGAGGGATTGTCTCTACCAGATGTTCATTCCAAAGCATTTGATACCTCCCTTCTTCTGTCAGTCTTGAATTAGGCGACTCTTTGGAGCACACACTGCCTTGATATTAAATGGACTGAATCTACAAGGGGAATATAGTAATTGTCTAGAGCACAAAGCCTCCAGGGAAGGACATGATGCTTACTAGCTTCCCATTGATTTTCTAAATAGAATTATAATCAAGAACTAATTTCAAGCCAAGTTCAATTTTGCTAAGATTGAATAAAGCATCCTATCAATTTGGCTACCCTGCATCAAACAGACAAAGGTAACATTCAAAGGACTATCATTTGTTCAAAGCAATTTCAAGTTCACTATGGTACTCTGGAAGCAGATGGATACGATTTACTGATACCCTTCTCAGTTAAGCTTAATGTCTTGAGCAGTACTTGAAAATTAGGTCTTTTGTGATTATAACAGGGCAAACCTTAATTTTCCAACTTCCCGCTTAGTCTTGGTACATGAAGAGTTTGATCAATGACTTGAAACAGCATAATGCTTTTTAGTGGAAGTGTATCATTTAAAATAGGCACCCCATAGGTAAACCACTCATGCCCTGAAGTCTTTGGATATAGGGTGGGATATAAACATTTTAAGGGAAAAAATGATTTTATTTGTTTGTTTCCAGTAAATTCCATTCAAATTGCTTTGAACAAATGATATACATACAGTATTCCGTTTTTCATTGAATGAGCTCAATATGATTTAAACAGCTCTCTTCCATCTCTCTACTCCGGCTTCACAACAAACCACTGTGAGTGGAGAGCTGCCCCAAAGGTGACTCAGGATAGTTTCATGGCTAATTGTTGGGTCCCCCTCAGAGATGCTAGCCGGATGGGAGTTTTGGGGTAGAGGCTCGACCCAGATCAATCAGTGCAGCCCCAGCTGTTTGCACTGAACAAATAAGACATGCATGTAAATCTCATTTATTTAATAATTTGAAATAATAACAACCCCCTGTCAATCTGGTGTTAAAACCTTCCCTTCCCATCCTCCTCCTCCACTCTCTGGACCTCTTTGCTCACAGAACACACCACTTTCTCCTACTTCCCTTCTCTTCTCAATTGGATGTTAAAACCTTCTCTTCCAGCACCTGGAAAGTGGATTTTGCTGGTCAGGAGAGGTCCAGAGAAGAAGGAGAAAGTGAAGTGGTGTTTTCCTTTATTTTGTCCTTTACATCCTTTATTGCATGCCCCTAAGTTTTACCCTTGACTTATCCATGGGTCATATCAAAATCTATGGCGGGCTACACACCGCCGCTTTGCGGCGGTCTGCCGCCGCCGCCAGAAGGTCCGCGGGGGAGCCGGAGCCTATAGACGGCCCGACTCCCGCGCGGACCGAAAAAAGAAGCTCCAAAATGGAGCTTCTTTCTGCGTCGCGTTTGCGACGTAGCGAGGCGCCAGGGGCGCGCTCGCTACGTCAGCAGCGGCGCGACGCGTCTGGACGCTGTGCGTCCGATATGTAAAGATGGCGCCGGCCATGTAGAAAGGCCGGCGCCATCTTGTACGGACGGAGTCCGTACGAGGCCCAGGGGCGTCTAAAAGAGACGCCCCTTTTTTAAAATGGGACGTCCTCCGGACGTCCCAAAGGGCCGTCTGGAAAGCCCCTATGATTTTGGCCCTAAAACCCTCCCTTGACTTATACCTGAGGTATATAAGGTACATAAGTATATATGGTACATAAGGCCCATGTTACCTAGACAATATGCTGGATCTTGCTATTTGTTATGCTGGTGTGTGTGTGTGTGTGGGTGTTGTACATGTGTATATACGGTACATAAGGCCTGTCTTACCTAGACATGTGTTTGATCTTGCTAATTGTTATGCTGGCATGTGTGTGCGTGTGTGTGTTGTTTAATTATATATGTTTTCATCTGTTTTGAATCCTCCATCTAAAAGCTTAAAACACACCTAGTGAATCTGGAACTTGGAAATGGAAATAAGTTTAGCCTGGAGAAGAGAAGGTTAAGAGGTGATAGTCCTGTTTAAATATTTGAAGGGGTATATTATTCAGGATGAAGCAAACTTGTTTTCTGCTGCTTCAGAGAGTAGATTCCAACTGCAGGAAAAGAGATTCCACTACAACTTTAGGAAGAACTTCTTGACATAGTTTTTTGTGGGTTTTTCAGGCTATGTGGCCATGTTCTAGCAGAGTTTCTTTCTGATGTTTCTGTATCTGGCATCTTCAGAGAATGCTTTGCCTGGAAAAATTGGGTGTATATATATTGTGTGAGCCTGGGAATGCAGGAGTGATTTGCATGTGTATTGTTCTGTGTTGACTGGGCCAGCCAGAAAAATCAGCAGTAGCAGAACATGCCACAAACCATCATGGGCATAAAATACTGTTTGAAAACACTGGAGTTCTGGACCATGCCAACCACTACTATATCAGGATGCATAGGGAAGCCATTGAAATCCACAAACATCTGGATAATTTCAACCGGAAAGAAGAAACCCTTAAAGTGAACAAAATTTGGCTACCAGTCCTGAAGAATAGCAACGTAAGGACTCAGCAAATGCAAATGGGAAACCATTCAGAGTCAGGGGCTTTCCCAGCAGATAATTGCTCACCAATTAGCAGACATTAATCCTCCCAGGCTGAGGCCAGCCATCAACATGCAAGTTGTTTAATTGTTGTTTAATGTGTTTTATATATGTTGTTAGCTGCCTTGGGTCCCACTTTGGGAGAAAGGCGGGATAAAAATAAAATAAAATAAAATAAATTGTGACTTGAAATTGATCCCTGATCCTATTATCGTTGTCTGTCTCTTCACTAAACAGTCAACTGCTGCCCTTAACTAACATGGAAGAGTACCTCATTAACCATAACATTAAAAATAAGAATCTGGCAGCAAAAATGCAGCTGCCCAACTCAGCGGGCCGGTCGTCTTGCTGCCGGGGACGGGTGCCGCTCTCCTTGCTTCTCCGGGCCTGTCCCGCACCCCAGCATGCATTTCAGGGGTGGGCAGGCCAGCAATTGGCTGGCCTGGAGGGAAAGAGAAGGGACCTCACCTTCTGCTGGGACATCTCCCAGTATGCCTCTGGAGGCGGAGGTCCCTGGCCATTGGCTGGCTGGGCCTTGGAGGCGGGGTACCTCCCCCTCCAGGACTCTTATTGGTGGAGGGGCCTTTATAAGGCCACATGGCATCCTCATACGTGCCTTTTCCCTCAGCTCTCTCACCCTCCCTCCCTCAGCTACAGTGTCTTGTCACAACCGTTTGGGGTGGTAGCATAGGTCATGGATCTTCTGGGTGTGGTTTCCAGGGTTACATAGAACTGGATCAGGAGTCCTTAGGGACCCCAGAGTGCTGAGAGCATGCTGTGTGGCCATTGCAAGGGCCACATCAGAACAGCACCTCCTGGTGACTAGGGTCTTAACTGATAACATGCAATCGGCCTGTTGCATGTCTGTGAGAGGGCGTTTTTCATAGCCCCTAGGTTATCCCGAAGTCTGGCCGTGACCAGGCGTTCCGGTTCATCAAACAACCAGAGGGTTGATCGATGTTCTAGATCCAGACCTCATGCTTTGGGCCAACCCTACCTTGTTGCTGCTTGTTTAATAAAGTTGTGGCCTTTCCTCCATTCCCAGGTCCTGCTCATCTGTTGTGACCTCTCTCCACAGCAACCAGGTTAATTGATATTATCACAGCTTCAGTCTCTGGTGCTATCAATGTTGAGACTCTAGAAAGCTCTTACAACCATTGCAGGCAACACCAAGTGTAGATGAGCTATTAATCTATCTCAGTAAAAAGCCATTCTTAATGCATATGCATATGCAGATACATGGGAATACACACACACACACACTTAAATTGTATGCTGCTTTGCAAGTTTTTATTCTTTTTTTACCCTTACTATGTAAAGCACTGTGCAAACATTATAGCACTCTATAAATAAATGTTAATAATAAATATTAACGTCTAGATATCTATCTAGATATACAAGAAAGTTTTAAATTTGTGTGTGTGTGTGTCTGTGTGTGTCTATAAATTAAAAATTTGTTCTCCCCTTCTTTTTATTGGTGATGTCACACCTTTGATTCAGAAGGAGGCAGAGAGACCAAGCGATAATGGAGAAATTCATTCTGACTTTTCTTTCAAAGTCTGAAATTCAGAGCCACAGCCACCCATTATATTATCTTTTTGTCAAAATGAAATCCAACATATTTCAAACTCAGCATCATTATATTATTTTATTTTGCCATTTGTTGCTATGGGGAAATAACAGAACCCCATGGCTGGAAAAGGACCACAGTTCTCAAGCTGGTGGTTTTCTTAGATCACTAAATGAGACAGCAATGATCAACTGATAATGCAAAGAGTACTTTGATGTCTTTGTGTTTGTATTAGAAAGAGAGTGTCCAGAATGAAAAATTGATTAGGTGGTTTGGGGGTAGCATGTAAGTAAAAAGCCAAAAGTCCCATAGTATTGAGGATGGAATTTCTCTCCATCATCCCAAGAGATACCACACAATCCATTTTGCTTTAACATTTTACCATCAAACCATTGTGGAGGCCTGAAACAGTAAAATCTCCTAGTCAACAAAGATCAGAACTGGCATAAAATATACTGTGTGGTTACAGTAACAAAACTCCATAATGACTCAAACCTACTTGATCTCTGCACAAGAATGTCCAAACGGAAATCTCTGCAGTCATTGAATGACAAATGATATGTTAAGCATTACATCACCCCTATGGAATTTATGCCTACAATACAAAAGGGGTTCAATTTTCTGCTTGGTTGGCAGCAACAGATTTTTTTAATTATTTGTGCTAATTACCATTATACACTTCATTGCTTTGTTATTTGGGTCACACTTTTCAGATGGAATGGGGTAGTTCTTCAGAAACATCATTGACATCGCTATTGGATATGCATTTCTGAAGAGAGTCAATCTACATTCACAACAAAATCATGTGGCACAGTTTTGGCTAGTTTGTACCATTGCCTATTACAGTTGAAAGAAAATCAAGTTTGAATGCACAAAACTCCTCTCTGCAAATAGCTAGTGTATTGTGAGGGCCACTAGCTCAGAACACTTATTTATCATGTGTTTTTGCCTCACATTTGATCATTGGTATTCACATGGCAATCATGGGAGAAATGTGCATTAAATGTTGTTTTTTAAATAAGTTGATCCAGTTTATGGATCAATTTTCTGGTTGGTGGGCTGCAACCATTCTGAAAGACTATTAACAAAGATGTATGTGTACCTTTTGACTTTTCATAATGAGAAGGAAACCAACAGCTTTAGATTCTCTGTCTCTTCCTTTTTGAATTGCTATATACTGAAGATCATGGATTTTGGAATGTGCATAGAGATAAATGTTTTTTGAAGGGAAAAAAGCATAAAAATACTGATGTTAGAAGAAGTGTATGACCAAATACAGATGTGTCCATGCAGGAAGGGAGTGGGATATTTCAGAGATATTTAATGAAAATGTAACTGATAAAGGACTTTATCACACCAGACTTGAAAGCGGAATTATAACCAGACTGCAGCATTTGTGACCATATCTTATCACATGACATGGTTTCTGTCCAGTGGCTGCTCTGTAATCCATCTGCTACTGGAGGGCAAGACTTTGCACTGTAGCATGAGGCTACTGAACAAATAACACTTGTTCCTGGAGATATATATACCTTAGTTACATCTATATGATCTACTGTAATACATGGCCAGATCATGTTGTGAAAGTCACCAAAGCTATTATCCCAAACTTATCCCAATGTCTAACAAATTTCTCTTCCTTTGCTAGTAACCTTGGTTATATGAGACATGTTATTAAAGGCTCAAAGCTGATGGGCCAAAAGTGCCAGCTTTGGGCCATACTGGAGACAGAGAGAGCACACTGTGCATGGAAAAGCTGACCACAAAAGGAGCAGGGAATTTCTGCTCTTTGCAGGCATCCCATTCGGGATAGTGGCAGCGGGCCAGATCAGAACTACTCCTATGCGGTCATCATGGTCCCATGCTGATCAGGGTGGGAGCAGCCTCTGGCCACTCTTTTTGCTCCATCTGCATGACACCAAAGTTCTCCACCCCTCAAGAAACTTGAGTGGGAAGAAAAATGGTGCATATAATCCAGTTGAGAAATTGATGAATTTCCCTTATAAATAAATATTCTGGAAAAGGTAGAATAAAGGTTTGCTTAACAATTACTGAACATGCTTGCCAACCACCCCACGGTTGCTTCCTAGCCATAGCAATAGCAATAGCAAGTACATTTCTGTGTCACTTATCAGTGCACTTAAGTTCCCCCTAAGCAGTTTACAATGTGTAAGCCAATTGCCCCCAATACAAGGAGACCTGTGCACAAAATGCTATTTTATTCATTATTGTGAATTAAGAAGAATTTATGCTTGTTTTCCTTGTATTCCTAACATTATCTATGGGTTAGATCTGGACTTAGTCATGCTTTTAATAGGCTTTCTGAAATCAATAAGAGAAAGCTGTCATGATTAAGTCCCACTGATATCAGTGGTTCTATTGCAGTGGAGGAAACTTTCCAGAGCAGAAGCCCTTAGATTTCATTAAGTCCAAATTATGTTTTGGTACAATATTGTGGAATTCAACACCTCCCCTACAAACTGTGACATCAGTGCAATACATGGTGTTAGTTATCAAACTAATTATCTTATTTATATCTAACACAAAAACACCCACCTTCTTATTTTAAAATTTAAGGCACTTGCTTCTTAAGAAAAGAGCCCATCGTCCACATTGTGAAGCTAGAAACAATATGAGAGATTTGTAGGTTTTCAAAAATAATATGGTGCAAATCAGCTGATTTCACTGGAATTATATCACCATGACTCAACTTATTTTTGGATTGGCAGAAAATTAGTCTTCCCCCCCCCCCTTAATAATTGTTCATGGTATTAGAGTAAAATGCTGGCATGTACTGATACTTAATAAATTACAGTTTGGGAGACATTTCAGAGGCATTATTTGCATATATGTTAGCTGGTAAACCTAGCAGCTATATACTGTATTTTCTGGCGTACAAGACTACTTTTTAACCCAGGAAAATCTTCTCAAAAGTCGGGGGTTGTCTTATACGCCGGGTGTTGTCTTATAGGGCAGGTGCTGGAACTTCCAAGCTGGACTGGAGAATCTGTGGTTGCCGCATATGGCAGGGGGAGCTCAAAATGGCCACGGCCGCATCTCCTCCGTATGTGGCAACCATATGAAAGCAGGAAGGGAGGCACTGTACAAGTATGGTAGAATAAAATCTTGGAGACAGGGAGGACTGGGCAGGCAGGGAGAGCTGACCAGTTCAAGGAGGCTTTGCATACAACAAGTTATCCTGCTAAGTACCTGCATGCCATAAACATTTGAATTAAAATTACTATATTGAAATCAAATCTGATTTTTAAAATTTTTATTTGGTGTGCGTTGGAAGAGGGGTAGTCTTATACGGCAAGTAAATCCCAAACACTATATTTTAATTGGAAAAGTTGGGGGTCGTCTTATATGCTCAGTCGTTTTATATGCTGGAAAATATGGTAGTTGTAGTCAGCCCATTATTATATGGATGCTTTGATTGGAGTCCAATCAAACATGCTGCCTTCCACCCTCAATACTCATCCTGACTTGAATCATGGTGGGCCACGTCCTTAATAGGATAGGTGAATCATGTCCTTATGAGGATGGAAGCTAAACCTTAGATTAGATGTAATTTTAGATTAGAGGAAATGTGTGTCTTCCCTGCCCCCCCCCTTTTTTTTGTGGTGTTTGCAGCCTCTCCTGCTGCCAGCTTCAGTGGAACAATAATGGTAATAAATAAATACTCATACCCCTTATCAATTAGCACTTTTCAATAAAAATCTATCAGCTAAATGTTGGCACTGCGGTGGAGCCAAAGGTTTTTACATGCATATGTGATGGGAGTGTCTGTGTGTTCAGAAGTTTTGGGGTGAAGTCATAAGAGAGATTAATAAAATTATAGGCAAGGATGTTCATTTGAGCAAAGAGAATTGTATAACTTTAAATTTGAAGAATAAGGGACTGAAGAATAATGAAGAGAAAGCAATAAAGAATATATTAAAAGCAACACAGGCTATGATTGCATCAGGATGGAAAGAAAGTAAAAGTTGGAACTTCACCAAGAAGTATTTGGCAGATAACTTGTTGTTTGATATTATTAGAGATAGAAGACTAAAATATACTGGAGAAAGGAAAGTAGAAGCTTGGAATTTGGGTTGGGAAATCCTGCTTGAGAAGTTTAAAGGGAATATGGAATACAATGAAGTCAATAATGTATTTAAATCCCACATATTGAATGATAGGTATTAATTGAAAACAGTGTATTGATTCTAAATTCTATCAAGCCGAGGGGTAGGAGGGAATGGGGCATATGCAATATTGTCTATATGTTAAAATAAATAAATAAATAAATAAATTTATATGCATAAATAAATAAATAAATATGTTTTCATTTGTTTTGAAGGAGACTCATATTTCCAGATACATTCTTAAAGCAAAAGCTTCCCTTAAAGGAAGCTGTGCACTCCTCGTTGGTTTTATTTTAAACAAAAAAAGCCGGGAGGTTTCATAATGAGAAGTGGGCTTTTGCTATCACCAAAATCAGCAGCACACCATGTAAGGGAGCCCCTTAAAATTTCTACAGCCGGAAGATTGGACATTGGACCTGGTGAAGTTGACCGCCCCTTAGATACCATCTCAGCCATGCATATCATTTCAGTGTGGTTTGACATATACGGCCCGGTCCAGATGGGCGAGATAGGGCACCTTCGTCATGTGCGAGGGGCGGCACTTCTAGATGCCCCTCGCACATAACGGGCATTAAAATGGCGGCACCCTGTACAGATGGGCACCGCCATCATTACGTGATGGATGCCTAGCTTCCACACATTGTGGCGCCATTCTGACGTCGTGAGTGTGCCATGACTGCCCCAAGATGTCTCGCTCTAAGAATGATTATTTTAAGTGATTTAACTGTATTTTATAATGTTGTTGTTATAATTATGTAGTTTAGTTTTAAGGAAGGGGTTAAGGGTTTATTCAATTTTATTTTGTATACAGTTATGTATTTTTTATATTTTACTGTTGTAACTCATGTTGATCCTATAGGAGAGGCAGGATAAAATAAAAC
>NC_056522.1:348928564-348932083 GCF_019175285.1 Sceloporus undulatus | reverse complement strand
TTATTATTATTATTATTATTATTATTATTATTATTATTATTATTATTATTGGCCATCAATCCCTTTTCCCATCCAGTTGCCAGCCAATTTGATGCCATGTGCAGCCAGCCACTCAATCACACAAGCAAATGACTGCCAGTATGGCTGATTGGTGCATCCAGTGACACATTGACACCACACTATCATGGAGGCCCTCTATACGTACTAAGTTTGTCCCCTTCCCCCATGGCTACCCGTAGGACTGGTCAGTTTGTTAATTTTCCTATTAAGTCCAACTTGCCATGTTTGTCATCATTTCATTTCTTGGGGTGTGTGATCGGTCAATGGTGCAGCTGCCCACTGGTGTGAATGTGTAACTGATTTGTGGGTGGGCTATATAAAAACCTATTCATTGGTGCTGGAAGCTTGCTTCCCCCTTCTTCTTTCTCCACAGCAATGCACTATCCACACACCAGTGTGATAGTTTGCACTTTCTGGCTTAATTTAAACCAAATCAGGGGCTATTTTGCTTCAGTGTTTATCCCAGGAGTGTAGCTTCATTCTGGTTTCCTTTCATTTTGTTCATGTACATCATTTAAACAGGTAGGATTCAAAATGCAGTGAAATCATTTCTTTTCACTGACACAAACAGAAATTAATACTCATGTGTTAGTTGGAAATTAAAACCACAGTGAGGAGCGGGGGAGGCCATATCAACCAATTTGATATCTGACCTTGTATCTGCTGACCAGTCATATATTTGCAGGGATAGAGCCTTTGCCTATATAACGGATGGAATAAGATCTGGAATGCTATTTACACAGGACCTCAGTTCATGTCAAAATGTTGAAGGTGTAGCTTTAGATACAAAGGTTCTTGCAGATCTACGCAGTATAAATGAAGGAAAGGTTGGACCTAACACTTGGAAGAATAAAATGACTGTTTGAGGAAGAAGATTTTAGAGAAGGGAGTATGTAATTTTAAAGGAGTGAGTATGACTACAGATGGCATCTCTCCTTTCAATGAGTGTCTTAAAGTGGTAATGGACTGGATGAGGAAAAACAGACTAAAACTGAATCCAGACAAAATGGATGTACTCATGGTAGGGGCCCCTAACCCAGGTATTGTGATACAACCACCAGTCCTATATGGGGTCACACTCCCCTTAAAGGACTGTGTTTGCAGTCTGGGAATGGTCCTAGACCCGTTGCTTCAGATGACAAATCAGGTAAATGTGAAGGGCAGCAGTTGACTGTTTAGTGAAGAGGCAGACAATGAGTGCTTGCTATCAGCTTCAGCTAATACACCAGCTGCATCTTTTCCTGGAAATAAGAGACTTAGAAACTGTGGTACATGTTCTGGTAACCTTACGACTCGATTTCTGCAACACACTCTATATGGGGTTACCCTTGTGCTTAGTCCGGAAACTCCAGTTAGTTCAGAACATGGCAGTCAGGCTGGTTACTGGTAAAACCAGAAGCGATCATATAACACATATTTTAAAATCACTTCACTGGCTGCCCATTGATTTCCAGGCACTTTCTTTTGTTTATTTTTAATATATGTTTTTAATGTATGTTTTTGATAGTTAAATGTTTAATATGAAGTTTTAAGGGAGGGTGGGAACTGTTGGGACATAGGGTTTGCATGAACAGTCCAACCTTCCTTTACGCGGGGATCCATTCCTGACCCCCTCCCCCGCATAAAGTGAATTCCACATATGCTCGAGCCCCATTTAAATGAATAGGGCTCGTGCACGCAACGGCATGCTGGCACGCACGCACAGCTTTCAGCATATGCTGAAAGTCAGATAAGTTGTGCCCGCATATGACGCAGGTGCACTGTACTTTTAATCTGTAAGCTGCCTCGATTGTCATGGACAGAGAGGCAGAATATAAATACAAGTTTTATTTATTTATTTATTTATTTTAATTATGTCATGGCAGTCTACTGTTTGTGACTTCTGGATTATCCAGCTGTCACCCTCTGTTTAAAAAATTCAGGACATATTCTGTGCAAAACTTGCATTGGGGGTGGGGGTGGAAAAGTAGAGAACAGTGTTTTCTGCATGAACATACACAAACCCACATGAAAGCCTTGTGCAGAATAAGTCCCCAGGTGGAGCTGTTTCAGCACAGAAAAAAATATTGCTGTGCATTTTCCATGCAGGAAATGCTTTTTCCTGAACAAAAATCGTGTCTCCTACACAAAAACCACACACACATTTTATGCAGTATCACTCCTAACCTGTAAAAAGTGTTCACAAACTGCATAGTTTTTGAAGATTTTCTCACATTATGAAGAAAATTGCTAAAAATTACTTATTGGCGGGATACAAACCGCCACTTTGCGGCGGTCTGCCGCCTCCGCCGGTTAGTCCGCGGGGGAGCTGGAGCCTCCACATGGCGCAGCTCCCGTGCAGACCGAAAAAGAAGCTCCAAAATGGAGCTTCTTTTAGAGTCGCGTTTGCGACGTAGCGAGGCGCCAGGGGCGCACTCGCTACGTCACAAAGGATGCGACGCGTACGGACGCTCAGCGTCCGATACGCAAAGATGGCGCCAGCCATGTAGAAGGGCCGGCGCCATCTTGTACGGACAGAGTCCGTATTAGGCCCAGGGGCGTCTAGAAGAGACGCCCCTTTTTTAAAATGGGACGTCCTCCGGACGTCCCAAATGCCGGTTTGTAACCGGCCATTATCTCATTTGAGAATTTGCAAAGAATTATATCCCTATTTAGTTTTCTCTCCCACTATAATATACTTATCACTTTCACATTTGGTGTTGTAGGTATACTCTTCAATTATCTTAGATAGCCACCAAAAATTTACAATTTGTGAAGTAGTCCTAAACTCATTGGTTTATGACAAATTCAAGTTTTAAATTAATGGCCAGAGGCCAAGTATCAAATCTCTGCATCACATTGAGAAGTTTCCAATTGTGCTCAAGTTTTCAGTTGTGTTTCTTATCTTTCCACCAGAAAAGATGTGGAAGAGTCTAGAGGGAGAAGAAGGAACCTACTTGGTTTAATGTTTGAAAAAGTCTTTATTTCAACAAATTATGGGAAGATAGGCTGAGTTGTCAGGAGAATGCTCTAAAGAGGACAAAGCCCATGGGATGAATTAGTGTGACTGTATCTTTCAGTGAGCTTCGCGGGAGAGCTGCCAAAAGCACATAATAATATGAATTAGTGTACATATTGATATTTTGCTGCACTACCTAAATCAATATTAATATCAAGAGAATTATATCTGTGATCATGTTAAAATATGCTTCATATCTACTACTTTGTTATGAATGGATGAAAGACACATCCCTGTTTTATAATTATAAGGTACAAAGGGTTGCATTTCCATATCCCAGCTCATCTTCTCATGTCCTAATAATTATTAATGTTTCTTGTTCATCCAAATGATGCAGAGCCAAGAAATATGATAGAACAGCAACTGAAAAATACATCAGTAATTTTTTTACATCCCATCCCATTCCTTTATTTTCCCATGAATTCTATTTCCCACTCTACCTGCATTCCAATTTAATCAGG
>NC_056522.1:348849485-348928554 GCF_019175285.1 Sceloporus undulatus | reverse complement strand
ATAATAATAATAATAATAATAATAATAATAATAATAATAATAATAATAATACTGTTTTCTTGCATACATGTTTTGTCATAGCTGATATTCACTTCAACAAATCTGTATCCTTTTCAATGTGCATGATAAAACAACTGTTTTGCTGAATAGGAATGTGAAAATTTATTTGTCTCATTTTAACTGAGTTTGTTGGGTCTGGATTTCATTGGTTAGTCCCATCCAGAGTAGTCCTATTGAATCAATTATGGAAAGATGAGTCAGAGCATAAATAAATTTTATTGATTCAATGGGGAATAATGTGGTTGGAACAATAGCTATTGGTTATAGATCTATAGCTCCTGGAACTGTGGATAAGAACATAGTTATTTCTTAGTTTTTACACATTCCTGAATACTGCAGTGCAATTCTTAAATCTCAAAATACAGATTTTATTATGCGATATACTGTATATACTCGTCTATCGGTGAAGGGTCTGGAAACCATGCCCTGTGAGGAATGACTTAGGGAGCTGGGGATGTTTAACCTGGAGAAGAGAAGGTTAAGAGGTGATATAATAGCCCTGTTTAAATACTTGAAGGGATGTCATATTGAGGAGGGAGCAAGCTTGTTTTCTGCTGCTCCAAAGACTAGGACCCGGAGCAATGGATGCAAGCTACAGGAAAAGAGATTCCACCTGAACATTAATAATAAATAAAATAAATAATAATAAAATTTTTATTTATACCCCGCCCTTCCAAACGATCAGGGCGGCTTACAAAATGCACCGAAGTGCAAACAGCATACAGATTAAAAACACATACAGTATAAACAACAATCCTTAAAAACAATAAAAAACCCCTAGCCCAACCTCACGGCCACGAGAGAGGAGGGAGGCCCACAGGATATTTAGTCGGGGAATGCCTGATTAAATAGGAAGGTTTTGAGACCCTTCCTAAATTGGGCCAGGGTGGTAGATGAGCGGAGCTCCATGGGCAGCGTATTCCAAAGGGCTGGGGCAGCTGTGGAAAAGGATCTTCTGGCAGTAACAGCCAACCTAGCCCCAGGCACCTTTAGGAGTTGCTGCCCAGATGTTCTGAGGGTGCGAGGCGGAATGTATGGGGAGAGGCGGTCCTTCAGGAACTTCCTGACAGTAAGGGCTGTTCGACAGTGGAATAAACTCCCTTGGAGTGTAGTGGGGTCTCCTTCCTTAGAAATCTTTAAACAGAGGCTGGATGGTCATCTGTTGCAGATGCTTTAATTGAGAATTCCTGCGTGGCAGGGGTTGGACTGGATGCCCTTTGTGGTCTCTTCCAACTCTATGATTCTATAAAAAATTTAAGCTCAGAAATGGGCTCCAAAATCCTAGGTAGATGTATATAGGGGGCAATAAGATAATACTTCTTCATGAGCCTTGGGAAAGCTGTGGAGAAGGGAGGGAGGAGAGAGAGGAGGGGAATCGGAGGTCTATGTCCCCTTTTTTTTGCAAGCCATCAGCCTTGTGGAAGGTTGTGGGGAAGGGAGGGAAATCAGAGATCTGTCCCCCCTTTGCAAGCCACCAGCCTTGGGGAAGGTTGTGGGGGAACGGAGGGAAATTGGAGGTTTGTGTCCACATTTTGCATGCCCAGACTGTGACCCTTGGGAGAGATCCAGAGAGGGAGAAGGAGGGAGTGAAGTGATTTCCTTCCTCTGTTTAGATCCTTTGTTACATTCCCCTGAGTTTGACCCTCAGCCTATCCATGGGTCATATCAAAATCCATGATTTTGCCCCCAAAACCTGCCCTCAACTTATACATGAGGTTGACTTATCCACGAGTATATACAGTATTAAAGCATATGTAAATTTACATGTGTGTCTAGTTATTAGGTGTATTAAGATATATGTCTAAATATATATTTACCTATGAATTTAAAAGTGCATTGGTGTGGATTTTGTTGTTTTTTTAAAAAAAAAATAGCATGCAGCAATGCTGCATGTTCAGCAGTATGTGAAACTGAACACACATGTGAATGAAAACATGTCATACTGACACGGACCACAAATAACCGGATTCTTCCTTTCCTGTCCCAATCTATATTGGATGGTATATTGATTTTTTCCCCTTAGTGTAAACTAGTAGTAATGCTTTTTTTGGTAATTTCTTTCTGAACAAGGCTCTTCTTACTATATTGTCACTAGGTGGGAAATTGTATGCAATAGCACTCACAACATGATTTTATAGAACCCCCCTTCCTTTGATTCCTCATTGTTCTGTAACATCATTTTAAACGTAGGATTGTTAACAATGGACCTGCCTTGATTGTCATTTGTGACTCACTCCACAATTAAATTATACAGGACAACAGCAATTATAAAAACTGCTGAAGGCAAAACATTTCTGCAGAGCCCTTTGAAAAATAGATATATTTCTTTATTTGGAAAACATCTTTTGATTTGCAAATGTATGCCTGTCATGCCAAATGCCATGTAGTATATCTGCCAATGTGCATTGGTAGAGTCTGGTGCATATTGGGGCACTTTTGTTGCCGTTTCATTCATGTTTGCAATTCACTAATAGAATTTCTTAGTTCCTCTACTACATAGTTAAGTATGCATATGGTTGCCCAGATTGTGATAGAGGATTTGGACATTATTGGTTGTTTATTTTAAAGAGAAGTTAAAAACATGAGCTGCTATATCAGATCAAGAATTTGGAAAAAGGCTCACAGAGATCAGAACAAACAGCCTTCAAATATATTTGTCAGATCCAGCTTGTCCATGGGTCTTGTTTCAGCCCAGCAAGACAGAGTCTAGACTCTAAGTCAAAGAATAGCTTTATTGTTGAAAAGAAAATCTTAACAGACAGTCTTGTGAGTTTTTTGTCAGGTCCATGGTCACAATGCATTCAGACACTTTTATAGTGAATCACAGGATCCATCTCCTTGGGACTGTGTATCTATATGATTGGTTTCTTTAGCCCCAAGCTTTAAGCACTTTGTCCATGTCTGGGAAGCATGAGGTAAGGCTCAACCATCCAGAAGTCCAACATTTAGCATGAGCTGTGTGAATGAACTGCCTTCCCACCACCACCAGACATAACAACCTTGGAATCATATATACAATCCATTTCACACCCTTTTTTCAAACATAAGTCACCGTGACATTTTATATTTATAATTATCAACACATAATAAATCAAGCTACCTATATAATCACATCTTAATATTATATATCTATGTGTTAGCACAATCCTAAACAATGGTGGCGCAGTGGTTAAATGCCTGTACTGCAGCCATTCACTCAAAACCACAAGGTTGCGAGTTCAAGACCAGCAAAAGTGCCCAAGCTCGACTCAGGCTTGCATCCTTCCGAGGTCGCTAAAATGAGTACCCAGACTGTTGGGGGCAAATTAGCTTACTTGCTGTTCACTGCTATGATCTTTGGAATAGCGGTATATAAATAAAACTAATAATAATAATAATAATAATAATAATAATAATAATAATAATAATAATATTTTAACCTCCCCTCGATTATCCAAGCCTCTGGCCACAGCCAGAGTTGGAACACCCACGCATACCAAAGCTTCCATTCAAACTTCAAAGAAGCAGCTAGTGTCTTTAATAACACATTACTCCCTTCAGTTTATGACTTGGGTTAAAACCAGTCTTGGCTTTAATCTTTTGTCATATACCCTAGAAATAAATCCCTTCTCCAACTTAAATCAAATTTGACAGAAAAGCATCAATCAGATGTGAATTCTTACAATATTCTAGCATTAGTGTTAGTATAACAGAAAATCAATAGGTTAAAATTCATTAATTTTTCAGTGTTAATGATAAGAAAATGGAAAGCTCCTCTTCTTCAATCATCATCAGCTATCTTCATCCAACCGTACCACAGACCCTGTCTCTGCTCCTGTGCAATGCCAAGTCAATTAAGAACAAGACCCACATTATCCAAGACCTCTTGAAAGAGAAGAACTGTGACCTGGCTTGCATTACAGAGACCTGGCAGGGGGCCGAGAGTAATGCAGTGTGGGCACAGGCTCTCCCAGCCGGGTACACTACTAAGGAGCAGACCAGGACATGTTGGGGGGGGGGGAGGTGTTGCCATAGTCCATAAAAACACCCTTACCTTAACCAGGAACCCCATCCGGAAAACGGACTTTATCGAGTTTATTTACCTGACCCTGAAGGCTAGGGACAGTCTGGAGATTCTGTTGGTCTATCGTTTGATTACATTCTTTTGCACAATTTCATGTTGCCTGTGTTTTGGGTAAATGTTTTATTTTTTTTTAATTTATTTATTTGACATTTAGTGTCAAAGTGACACTTCTGGTATACTTATGAGGGGAGGGACACCAACAGCTTCATTTCCTTATGTATGTCTCTTGTTGCAGACAGTTTTTAGGAAGCTTATTCCAGATGCTATGAGCCACAGACTCAAATGTTGGGTCTTTAAGATTAGTCACCACTATGAACAACCAACAGCAATACTCACTGTTCCTGAAAATTTATCATGACTGTGTCATGCAAATAGAGCCTGGGTATAGCTAAGGGGAGAGGACAAAATAAGATGATTTTCTCCAACTATGATTCTGCCTCCCAAATGAAATATTCTTCCATCCCCCAAATTCCTAGCATTGCAGGAAGTGAGATGTTGAAAATAGTTCATACCTACAACTCTCATATTTGCTTTGTTCACATGCGCTTTGGTACTTTTGACTGTCTCTTTTCTTTGGTTACATACATTGAATTTCTGAACATTCAACTGAAGGCTTAACTTACTGTAGTGCAAAGTGGTTTGAGTGTTGGACTATAAGTCTGGAGACCAAGGTTAGATTCCCAGATTTGCCATGAAGAAGAGAATGGCAAACTCTGAACAAATCTTGCCAAGAAAACTCTGTGATAGCTTTACCCTAGGGCTGTCATAAGTTGGAAGCTCATTGAAGGACACAAGAACAACAACAACAACAACAACAACAAAATGCAAGAAAATTCTGCTTGCTGTGCAGAAAATGCTGTTGTCTGTGAACAAGAAACACATGAGAATTTTGAGCAGAAGGAGCCCTGAACTGCAGAGAATAGTTCAGGTTGTTTTTTGCCAGCAGCATTTCCCAACACTTAAGAAACATTTTTTTAAAATTCAGTATTTTTGAACATTTTCCCCATCTTTATACTTGTGCAGATAGTTATTATTCTTATACAGTTGAACAAAGCAGTGTTAAAAGCAGAAAGCAAAGCAGAGTAAAAAAGCAAGAAAAGCATAATAATAATAATAATAATAAATAATTTTCTATTTATATGCTGCCTCTCCCGCAGGATTGAAGTGGCTTACAATAACAGATAAAATACAATATAAAATACAGCATGTATTAAAATACAATACATCACTTCCCTCCCCCCACAACTACACTACAGTATAATAAAATAAGATGAACAATTAAAACAATTAAAACAGATAATATCAAACCAGTCAGAAACAAGAGGACGGGCAGTTTAGTGTTCTCTGTGATAACCTGCTTCCATGGTAGACCAAGTGGATTATTCAGGCATTAATATTTATATAATGTGGTTAGTAGAACCAGGAAGCTCAGGTAATGCCTGTTCTTTGTTTCACCCTTCTGTGTCATTCTTTGGCAGTGTACTCAAGCCTTTTTCTTCCTTTTTACCTTATTTCCCTTTACACTTCCCCCTTATTCAAGAAGCTTTTATTATTTTTTCTAGGAAAGGAGCATCCATGGGGCTCCCCCCCCCCCCCACACAAAGAGACATGACAGCTGGCTTCCAGGGGCTCTTTTAACCAAGTATAGGTCAATATATTTTGTCTATCCCTTTTCCTTTCCCAAGATGGATTTCCTGAGACAATAAAAATTGTTTCTCCTTACAAGAGTATCCCAATTACTCCTGTTTCTACCACAAGCTCATATTCCACTTCACTCTGTTTGCTATAAATATTTCTACAGTTAATTCTCTAAGGAGTCTTTGATTTTTCCATCTGAGAATTTGGTTCTTCACAAGGCGGGCCCAAGACATTTTGTTGCCTTAGACAGAATAGCAAATTATGTTCTTCTCTCCAGGTCTCAGCTCACAGATCAAAATACTGTTGTCTGATTGCATAATGTAACTTTCTTTCAGAGTAGCTACAGTGGAGTTTGTGGATTGCACCATTATCAGGCAGTATAGATGTGCACCTGATGCAACAGTCAATCCAACTATTCACCACTACTACTGAATCTTCTAGGCAGAACACCTACTTGTGCAACATTTTTCAGTGTTATTTGCACAACTCTAAATAGGATCTTACAATATGCAACTTCCACAAAAGTGTAACCACTTCCATAATGCAATTTTGACCACAGCAAAACTACAATAGGATTCTGGTCATAGTATCCAAATCCCGCCAATTTATTTTGGCACCATGACAGAACACACAAGAATCGGTTGTTTCCATTTCCACAAAAGTAGTAATCCAATGACTATAAATGAACCACCAACCATTTTGCTGTTGTGTTGTGTGATTTCAAGTCTTTTCTAATTTATGGAAAATCTAAGGTGACCCTAAGATGGGCTTTTCTTGGCAAGATTTATTCAAGATTTTTTTTTGCCATTGTCTTCTTTTGAAACTCAGAAAGGGTGACTTATCAAGCAGGGATTTGAATGCTGGTCTCTAGACTTCTAGCCTAATACCAAACTATTATACCATGTTGGCTTTCCCAGCACTGGCTCTTAACAGTTTTGTTTAAGATACTTTAAATCTATTTCCTAATGTAGGCTTGCCTCACTTTGCCAAATGTTAAGGCTGGTCCTACCTTGATCATTCACCACCAACTGCAACAGTCGAAATGAAACAAATATGTCAAGAAGCAACTCTCTCTCTAATTCAGCTGTTCTGAAATATATCAATTTTCCCTTTTATCCCTTCCCATCCAAGCACGAGGGGAAATATGAGAGAATGAAGCCTTGGGCAGAGATTGCTATTGAGTTGTCAACTGCTCTATATAAAACAGACATATAGGGGCTGTGCACACCAGTCATTACGGCTGGCCTGGGGGTGGAATTGGGGTGTGGTGTCCACATGATGCACACCCTGCCTCCCCCTTCAAGGCAGCGTGACACCACACATCACTCCACATGGCACATGGCATCACGGTGCTCCTCTGGCACTGCCTCCACATGATGCACCACCAAAGGAGTGCCTTAAAGCTGCATCACTACTGCTATCGTGCCCTTTCAGGGGTGCAAAAAGGAGCTACTTTTTGTGGCTCCTTTTTACACCCAGGAAAGGCCAGATTGGGGCTGTGGTGTGCGGTTGTTGCAGCCCTGACCTGGAAAAAATGGAGTTAACTGCAGGCCATAGTATGAAATATCAGTGTGCCAAGGGATATTGTAGTACATTTGAGACTAACTGAGGGAAAGAAATTGTACAATAAGCTTTCTTAGACTTGGTCTAAGAAAGTTTATGCTTCTTTTGCACAGTTAGTCTCAAATGTCTTCTGTAGAAAGCCAATGTACTATTTTCTTGAAGTAAGGTTGATTCTATCCAAAGGAAGAATAGAAGTGCTTGTACCTGGGAAATTCTAGCTGCTTCATAGGTAAAACAAGGAGATTTTCTGGAAGTTCCCACTTTTAGGCAGAAGGAGAAAACACATATCCATGTACACAGAGAGTGAAACAATATTGCATTCAGTTGTGTAAACTGCCACTGCTAGAGGAAAATAACAAGCAAAATAAATATAAAGCATTGGGTTTCATTCCTTCTCTGTAAACAACCCGAAACAGGGGATTATTAGCAGCACAAAAACCAGATTAGGGATTGCAAGTCACTGATTTGGAGGCATTGAATATACAGAGCTCAGCATCAGGACACCACCAGCAATCCTTAACAACCTTTTTAAGGCTCACCTCCACCTCTTCTATTATTACCTCCACCCTCCGATACAAATTTGGAGGATCACTGGAAATGTTTGTCTTCCCAAGGTTTCACTTGTGTTTCTTAGATAATTAGTTGCCATTGTCATTTTGGGAAGGTCAATGGACTGAAATATAATTCTGCTATTTTTAAATTGTTTTCTTTAAGATGTGTAGGAAGTTGTCTCATGACAATTTGTTAGTGCTAGACCCGGTTACCCCAGGCAATTCTGCTCTCCATTACAGGCTGTTTATTTGCTGCAGTCCAGGAATGACTGTGGCACCCAGAGAAGGCTGAGACCTGAACATCTGTAACTACCCTGAAGCCAGAAAGTATGTATTTGATGCTGCTTAATCATCAGAGCTCCTCTAACCAAAGCAAGGTCCCTATTTCCCATTTCCAGTTCTGACAATGATCCATTGTCTCTGCAGTGGAAAACATACCTGCTTCCCCATTATGAGTCACTGACCTTGTGTATTTGGCTCAGCAGTTACTAATGCTCCCAATGATCTTATGTACTTTTGAAAATCAGAAGAGATTATCTTTAAAATACTTTTATTTGCAGAAGGGATGTTGCAAGCACCTACCAGTGGATTCAGTAAAAGTATGCAGTGCAAAATTATCTTGCAAAACTTGAGTCATATCCGATTCTTAATTTTCCTTCTCTTTAATCTAACTCTCACTGAAGTGGTAGATCTGTATGTATCATTTCAGGGTGTATCACATCAGACCATATGTGGGGATTCACAGCTTCCCATTTATTTACAGTGCTCAGGCTGTGTCTTTGGTCATGTGGCCAAAATATCAACACACAAACATACAAAGAAGAGGTTCCTGTGTTATCCATATGAATTATTGGTTAGTCCAATGGATAAAGATACCCCAAAGAAGGGGTTGCAATTACTAGTTCAGTTTCGAAAGTGAAGGAGAGCTGGAGAGGAGAGGAACTGCAAAATAAGAATTAAACCCTTATTACACTGAATAAGGTAGTAGAATCTTCAGTTATGTATCTTATGGTGCACCTACACTTTAAAAAATAATGCAGCTTGATACTACTTTATGTGCTGTAGCTCCATCCTCTGGGTCCCCCCTCCCCCATTTTACAAGGTCTTTAGCCTTTTCTGCCAAAGAGCACTGGTGTCTCATTAAACTACAAATCCCAGGATTCTTTAGTCTTTACACATGGCAGCTAAAATGGTGTCAAACTACATTATTTTTGCAGTGCAGATACACCCTGGGAGGGTATAAAAAGGGCAAATTCCTTAAAGTGGAATTTATGTTATATATTTTGCATGATTTATTTAGGGCTTTAAAATTTGCACCCAAGGTTGCAATACTCCTAAGAAGCATATACAGATGAGTCCTACAATCAAGTCCTGTCCTGGCACCTCATTTAATGTGTGGGACAATAGGACATTGGATGTATGCTCAATTTAATATATAATTTTTGTATTGTTGCTGTTATAACAAATTTAGACTTAAACTTTAATTATGTATGCAGTAGTATTCATTTATAGTTGGCCCCACAGAAGTCAGAAAGAGATGTACCAGTAGGCATGGCCAACGTACAAAATTTGGAGACATGCACACACACACACACACACACACACGGTCAATTCACACTCTCTTAGCCTCAAAGGATGGCAATACAGTAGTAAACTGCCTCTGAAGAAACATGCCAAGAAAACCCGATAATTGGTCGTCTTACAGTTGTCAAAAGTCAGAATTGAAAGCACACTACCATAACCACAACATGCACGCACACACATTGCAGCCAGAATCCTGGCACTGGTGTACATACACTATTCAGTAGTAATTCTATTTAACATTTGAAAATCACTATAATATAAAGAAGCCAGAGAAGTCTAAATGATACCACTTTTGCAGGATACAAGGTCAGGCTCTGTATTTACTTGCCATCTGGAAAAGGATCATGTTGTACCTACTGTTACCCCTCAAAAAGGGGGAATATGCAGCTTTCACAGACTCCAGCCCACTTCATCAAATGCTTTTAGTGTAGCCTCAATTGGTATACATTGATATTTGTCTCCTCTACTTTAACATGTGTGTAAATATCTAGTAACTGATAGTTCTTGTATCTGTATGAGTGTTACAAGATCTTTGCTCAGGCCATACCATCACAAGCAATGGAAGAAAGTCTAAGGCTGCTGCCACAATTCAGAATTAATGCAACTTGATACTGCTTTATGCTGTCATGGCTCCATCCTATGGACTCCTGGGAGTTATTGCTTATTCTAGCACCAGAGTTCACTGACAGAGAAGGCTAAATATCTCACTATAAATGCCAGAATTCCATAATATAGAGCCATGGCAGTTAAAGCAGTGTCAGTGTGCTTTAATCCTGCAGTGTTGATGCACCCTCAGTTTCAGGTGTTAAGAGAGCTGCAAGTCAGAGCAACTACTTTTAGAAATGAACACCAGAATTAGGGATTCATTGAAGTAGCCAGTCTAAAGAATAATAGTTTGTTCCCTTATGTAAAGCATACAGAACATGTATATTTAGCATGTCTAGATTTTGGCACAGATGTGAAAAATCTGTTATTTAATCCTGCATATGTAGATTAAGGCTTTGAGCTCTATAATGTGAGTTTCAGAAGGAACCACATACCTTTCTTTCTTTCTTTCTTTCTTTCTTTCTTTCTTTCTTTCTCTTTTCCCTGGGTTTCATCAGTCAAATACTGTTTATTTTGCTAACCGTTTCATTGCATAGATTTTGGCACATTGCTCATAAGTTAATTGTGTGGGAAAGTGTGGAGAGAGAAAAGCAAAGCAAAAGAATGCTTTCTTGGAACTTTAATCAGGACCGCTTCCAAAGTTGTTGTAAAATTGTGTAATGCACTCCTGTGTGAAGCCTTCTGTGAAAACAGTTGTAATGCTAGCATCACAATTTGATTTAGGAGACATTACTGTTCATGTTAATTGTGCAAAGATAAGCCTACAGAAGTAGACTGTGCAAGCCAAACAAGATGCAAAACACTCACACAGGGAGTTTACCTCAAGTCTGGACAAAAAAGAGGTTCATTTTTTTTTTAAATCCTGTGTCCACATAATGAGCATCCATAGGGAATTTTCAGAGGAGGGGGAGACTATCCATAGACACCTGGCATCAAGTTATAGATCTACATGTGTACCATATTTGGCAGTTGTATGTATGTACATGTAACACAATTAGAAAACTTTCATACCATTTTAATTCCCATGGCTACATCCAATGTCATCCTAAGATTTATAGTTTGGTAAGGCAGTCACATTTGCTAGAGAGTTTCAAATGCACATTTTGGCTCAAGGGATCACATTAGAATTCTTTAGCAGAGAATTGTGACTATTTCTCCATACTATAAATCATTGATAAGGTATACTGGGAGAAAATGGTATGCCACTATGAGAAACCAGTGATAGGAACCAGTCTGGAAATATCATGTTGATAGAATAGAAGTAGATGAGAGGAGCAAAACTACAAGACCTAACTGGAAAACAAAATGGATAACAGGTGCCAGAGTTCAGGTGATGACTGGTACTGCTTGGATGCTTCTCAAGGTTGTACAGTGTTCCTGAACCCTGGCTGGCTTATTGACACCATAAGCCATAAAACATACCCCTTCTCAATTTCTGAGTTGCTAAGCAATATTGGATCACTATGGGATGGTAGTATGTGACCTGTTTAGTATGCATGCTCATGAAATGTGAGCTGCTAATTAGCAATACTATGGCTACATAGAGATAGGATACTGTGTGATTATCACATGAAAAAACATATATGCATGAATGTATATTTCTTTCCTGTGTGTCAGTCTTTTGGGTCATGAGCCACTGATACCTATTTGCTGCAGCAAAAATACAAATTCTCCTTCCCTCTGTATGAACATTGGCTTAATAGCACCAGGGCTGCAAACCATATTTTTATGGATTCCTCCTCCTCCTCCACCACCTCCTCCTCCTCCTCCATTGATAATTGATTTATTTCCCACCCTTTTCTCAAAGCAAGAACTCAAGGCAACTCACCAAATTTAAAGCAAATACAGATAAAACCACATACAAAGACATAAATGAAAACATACAGAATGTTATTGTTAAAAATGCCATTACATTATTCATAGAGTTAAAATGACTTAAAACAAATCTGTTTAGAAGACAGTAAAACAGCACACTATTACAAGCCTTTACAATCCGCTTATAAAAGCTTGTCAGAATATGAAAGCTTTCCCTTGTAGATGGAAGCATAGCAAGGAGGGAACCCTGGTGGCGCAATGGTTAAGTGCCAGTACTGCAGCCACATTGCTGTGGGTTTGAACCCACAGCGCTCAAGGTTGACCCAGTCTTCCATCTTTTGTAGTTGGTAAAACGAGTACTAGCTTGTTGGGGGCAATTGGCTTAAATGTTGTAAACCACTTAGAGAGTACTTAGTTCACTATGAATCAGTATAGAAATGTAAAGTGCTATTGTTAGTGCTATTGATATCCTAGCCACCTTGGGAAGAGAGTTCAAAACCTGGAAGCCAAGAAGTCTCGCTCCCATGTTATTGTCAGACATATAAGTGAAAGTGGGGGAACCAAAAGATCCCCAATTTAACTTGCAGTCTGGGCAGTTTCCTATAGAAAGACATAGGGCTTTTACAGACTGACCTGAAAGGCCAGCCTGGGGGCAGAGTCAGGGTCAGCATCCTGACGGCACACACCCGACTATGCCCCCCAAGATGCCCTGATGCCACATGCCACTCCTCTGGGGCTATGTCCAGATAACACAGCACCTCTGGGGCGCTATATTGCCGTGCATGGTAGCTATGGCACGCTCCTTTTTGCACGCTTGAAAGGATGGAGGCATGAGGTTGCCATGGCTCCAATCTGGCATGAAAAGGGGTGGCTGCAGGGCAGGGTGGTCTGTAGAGCCCCATAGCCATTCAGACAGCCTGGACCTGAGCTGTAAAAGTCTTTCTAAAACTTGCATTCTGAATAGTGCCTGAAACTGAAAATGGTCTAATAAGAAAATCATATGCTCTCTAAAATCTGCCCCAGTCAGTAGACTGACTGCAGCTCTTTGAGATGATTTTGCATGGAGTGTCCCAAAAGGGCACCAATTACAGTGGATTCCTGGTATCTGCTGCTACGGTTTGATTCCAGGATGCCCCCATGGATACCAAAATTTGTGGGTGCTCAAATCCCATTATATACAGTGCACCCGTGTTATACGCGGGTGCCTTTTATGCAGCTTCCAGCATACACTGGAAGCCACGCTGGAAAAAAGGGAGGAGTGCACTGGAAGAAAACAATGGCGCGCGCTCCTGTGGCGTGTGCCCTGCACGTTGCCTCCATGCCACCATTGGCACGAGCTCCATTCATTTGAATGGGGCTTGAGCATCCACATTTTTTCCATTACACGGGGGGTCTGGAACTGATCCCCCAATCAAGGGAAAGGATGACTGTACAATGGTGTAGGAAAATGGTGTCCCTTATACAAAATGGCAAAATCCAGGTTTGCATTTTGGATTTTAAAAAAATATATTTCCAAGCTGAGGATAGTTGAATTTGTGGATGCAGAATTTATGGACACAGAATCCCACTTTGAGTTTGATGATGATGATGATGATGATGATGATGATGATGATGATGATGAAGCTTTATTTATATAGTGCTGTTAGTTTAAACAGTGTTGTACATGCAATCTTTTTAATTAGACGGTTCTCTGCCTTCAGGCTTACAATCTAAAAAGACATGACACAAAAGGAGAAGGGAATGGTAATAAGGAAGGGAATCAGGTCCAGCATTTCTTCTCTCCCTTTGAGGCCTGGACCATGGCAGATGGACTGGAGGGAAGCTAGGCCTTATGGAATTGGGCCTGCCTTTTCACTCCCTCCCAGGCTGAAGACAGATGCCATGGAGGAAGGGCCTTCTTCTTTCAGGCAAGGTCTGATGGAGCTGGCTTGCCTTTCTCTCCCCCTGGATGATGGATGGAGGGAGGGCCTTCTTCTTTCAGGCAAGGCCTGATGAACTTTGTTTTCTCCCTCTGGATGGTGGATGGATGGAGGGCCTTCTTCTTTCAGGCAAGGCCTGATGGAGCTGGCCCTATAATAGTGGCTGTGACAGTGTAGCATTGGCGGCTCCCATGGTGGCGAGTCAGAGCCTCTTCCCTGCTCAGGGGACAGAGCCCGTGAGGATGGTGTGTCCAAGCGGAGGACCTTTTTTTTTTTTTTGAGTTTTTGTAGCCCTAGTCCTAGAGATTCCAGGAGTTGAACCTGTGACTTCCAGGGCCCTTTCTCTGATCTGCTGTCCTTCTCCTTCCTCTTAAATTGTTCAAAAGAAGAGCTGTCCTCCTATGGAAACACGAGAGGCTCAAACTATTGTTATATTGCATGATATTTTTAAAAAGCATATAAAACAAGGCTTCTGGACTTACTAGAGCCTAACATATATTTCAGATGAGAGTTGTGCATTTTCTCCCAAAGTCTACTTTAAGTTACATTCCTCTAATTGATCGGTTCTAGTGCATTCATTATAAGCATATATTGGATTTGCAGGGATTTTACTACAAACGATATGGAAACTGGACAGCTTTCTAACAATCTTTCAGCATTTGAAGCAAGTGTCACAAATGTGCTGTCTTCAAGTTGTTTTCTAGTTTAAAATCACATATGACGGGTCCCCTCCCCATTACTTTTCTTTCTTTCTTTTTAAAAACAAGTGTCTACTATATGCCAGGAGTGTGAGGTTTTCTGGCGTTTGATGAAGCCACTGTAAGAAAGTTGTCTTTCTTCATATCAAATCAGTTCTTCCCCCAAGATCTCTTTATATTTTAAGATAGAAAAACAAATGTAAGTTTGTTTTCTTGGTCCTTTCCACCCCCTCTACTTGTCCGTCTCTTCTTTCCATTTGGCAAGGTACATAGAATAATATTGTAATCCCTCCTGGCAATAGAACAGAAACATGTTTTCCATTACAGTTTATTACATTTTCCCTTTTCTTTTTTGTTTTTATCGAGATATTCAAATGCCCCTGGGACCCAGGTCTTGTTAAACTTGTAGACAAGACGTAGTGCGGCTCTGTTTTCTCTTGTATCGCTCTGTGCTTTGGCCATGTACTACCCCACCCCCAGTGCATAGTTAAAGTTGCAAAATTTATTTATTGTTGTTATTATTTTTTTTTTTTAAAAAAGATGTAGTGTGTTCATTAAACATTCCCAATTCTTATTTCTTGTCTCCATGAAAAATATTTTAAAAAGCTCTTTTGGCTAGGTGGCATTGTTTTTACTAGCCAACAGGGTTTCAGAAAGTTATGCCGGGTGGCTCTATTGGCAGCTGCTGGCCATTTTAGCAAACTGAGGCTGATACCACACTGCAGAATTAATGCAGTTTGACACTGCTCTAACTTTCAAGGTTCCATCTTATGGAATTCTGGGAGTTGTAGTTTGATGTGGCACTAGAGCTCTCTGACAAATAAGGCTAAATAGCTCATAAAATTACAACCCTCAGAATCCCATAACATGGCAGTTAAAATGATGTCAAACTACATTAATTCTACAGTGTAGATGCAGGTGGGACTTCCAAGACCATCTTAAGATAATTTTACTTCCTGAAGAAAAGCAAAAAATAGCAACAGCAAGGGGGGGGGGGGGGTTGAGAAAGAAAGAAAGAAAGCACAAGTCAAGGTATATATAGTAGCCAAATCGGTGAAATCATTTTGGCATTTGAAGAAGAAAATTTCACATACCTGGTTTCTTCCCCATCCTGGCAGAAGCAGCAGCAACAAGTGCATTATAGTTGGCCCTCGATATCCACAAAATCGTTATCCATGGATTCAACCATCAATGGCTTGAAAATATTCAAAAAATATTCATATACATTCTAAAAAGCAAGCCTTGATTTTGCCACTTTATATAAGAGAAGCAATTTTACTCTGCCATTGTATTTAATGGGACTTGAGCATCCACATATTTTGGTATCCATGGTGTTTGTGTGTGTCTTTGAACCAAACTCCAGCAGTTACTAAGCACTATAATTCACCAATTACAGTACTTACTATCTGCTGGAGTTTGATTACAAGACTGGTTGGTGCCAAACTGGTTTGGGTGCCTAAATAACTTGTTTTGGTGTCCCCTTTTGGGACACTCCAAGTAAAATCAGCTGCCTGAGGCAGCCACTTCACCCTGCTTCTTGGTAGAGCTGGCTGTATATAAAAGCAGTCAGCCTTCAAATAGTCAAAGCTGGGAAAGAATTAAAGGGAATTACTTTTCAGCATCCTCTCATAGAAGGTAAGGCTATTGTCATCTACTAATTATGATGGATTGAGATTTGGCAGGGGTTCCTTCTGTATCTCACCAGTGAGATCCATACACAGTATGAGGTTGAAATGAGAGAACTTTCTCAGCCATGACACCCCAATTATGGAATACCCTCCCATAGGAGACCCAATGCTGGTTTCATTTAGAAGCCAAATAAAAGCTTGGCTGTTTATCAAAGGCTCTGAACCTTATTGACTTGTCTCTAAAACTAATGCATGTAGTGTTGAACTATTTTATTATTTTAAATCAGTTTATCTCATTAATTATGTTTAATATATTTATTAGTATTTAAATTATTTGTATTTTTTAAAAAAACTATTTTACATCTTTAGTTTTTTTGTGGGTTTTTCGGGCTATGTGGCCATGTTCTAGAAGAGTTTATTCCTGACATTTTGCCAGCATGTCAAAATGTCAATAAACTCACAAAACATCAGAAATAAACTCTTCTAGAACATGGCCACATAGCCCGAAAACCCCACAAAAAAACTATGGATGCCGGCCATGAAAGCCTTTGTCTTCACTTATTTTACATCTGTTTTGTGGATTTTGGATCTTATTGTACTTTGGTGGATATTTTTTTTTAAAATGCTGTTAGAGTTAGCAAATTTAGCATCCCTATTTTCACTAATTCCTACTTTGCTTGTTACTCCTCAGGAGTTTAGATAGGGTATATGCAGTAGGCCCTCCTTATCCATGAATTCTACATCCATAGATTCCACCATACATGGCTTGAAAATATCTCCCCTGCCTGAATTCTTTCTTTTTAAAAAAAGGCAAACCTTGATTGTACCATTTTTATAATGGTCATTATATATAATGTGACTTGAGTATCCACAGATTGTGGTATCCGTACAAAGTCCTCAAACCAAAACCCAGTGGATACCAGTGATTGTATTTATAATAAGTTCACATTTGTTTTTGTATGTATGTTTGCTCTTCTTGCATCATTCTGACTTCTGGTCCTTATCCCTCATCCTCCCTTCTCTTCCATGAGACCATATATTTGTTTATGCATAAGTAATTTGTAAATAAAACTTCTTTTATATATTATATAAAGAAGATATAGCTTGTTTTGTTTTTCTGACAGATTTTGTGCTCCCAGGAACACAAGATCTAGCAGAAAAGAGAAACAAGCTTTATCTACATGGAGCTAGTGGTTGTTCAGTTTCTGTTTGCCAGTTCTATTATTCTGAGTGTTCTGGTGCTATGTCTCACCTTCCCCACCAAATACTTCACTTAAACTCCTGAGGTGCCTTGGGATCAGGAGCAATCCTAATTCTGAAGTACCTGCCTTGAATTCCATTGAGGATAAAGGCAGAATATACATTCAATTAATTAATTAATTAATTAACCACAGCTGAGCCTAAAATATGAGATCACTTCTTGTACTTTTACTCTCCAGATTTGCTTATCAGGCTCTAAATTACAACAAAAGACTTCAGTTAAACAGTAGGAAAAAACAACTTTCCTGTAAGAGCTGTACAACAGTGGAATAGATTGCTTCAAAAGGCGGTGGATTCTCCTTCTTTGGAGGTTGGATGGGCATCTTGCAGATGTGCTTTAGTTGTTCACTCCTGTACGAAAGAGGGTGGATTAGATGGCCTTTGTAATTCAACCAATTTTAAGATTCTATGGTTTTACACATGTGAACTGCCCTGGATTCCTTTACAGGCCACGCCTCCCCTTTGCCTCCGGACTTTAGGCCAGGAGCTGCGCTGCTGCCGGGCGGCTTTCTCTGGGGTGTCGGGAGGTGGCACTGTGCACCGCCCCCAGGGAGGCCGCCCCACGGACTGTTTGGAGGACTCCTGCTGTTTTGCCTCTGCGGCTCCGGAGGACCGAATCTGGGACACATGGGGGGAAGGCGGAGTGAGGGGTGTGTTGGGGCAGCGACACGCTGAAAACCCAGCTCGCTGGACTCCTCCTCCGCCACGCCTCCCCTTTGCCTCCGGACTTTGGGCCAGGAGCTGCGCTGCTGCCGGGCGGCTTTCTCTGGGGTGTCGGAGGTGCGCATCTGTGCACCGCCCCAGGGAGGCCGCCCACGGACTGTTTGGGGGACTCCGCAGCTGCGCAACTGCATAGCTGCGCATTTGCAGCCGCGCAAGGGCTGGGAGAGACGGTGTCTATGTCAGCTTTAGAGCAGAGGATGTCTGAAGTGACTGACCTCTGCTCTTTTAATTGCTTGGGAAGGGGAGGGGGGGGACATGGATGCGGGGAATGCCTTGGCTGGGGAGGAGGAGGGTAATATCAGCCTGAGCGGAGCTCCCATTGAGGTAGTGTGGGGCAAGGGGAGGTATGGCGGTGGGAGAAGGGACGTGCGTTACAGAGGAAGGCGAGATCGATGTGTCATATCTATCTCTCCTTCCTGTCTTCCTCCCAACCAAAGGGACCTGAGGGTCACTCCAACCGTGCCACAAACCCTGTCTCTGCTCCTGTGCAATGCCAGGTCGATTAATAACAAGACCCACATAATTCACGATCTATTGGAGGACAGCAAGTGCGACCTGGCTTGCATTACTGAGACCTGGCTTGGGCCTGAGGGGGATGCTGTGTGGGCACAGGCCCTCCCTGCCGGGTTCTCGGTGAAGGACCAGCCCAGGTTAGGTGGGCAGGGTGTGTGTGTGTGTGGCCTTGATACATAAGAACACCTTGTCTCTCACCAGGAACCACATTCGTCAGATTTCCTTCATCGAGTGCATTTACCTGACCCTAAAGGCTAGGGACAGTCTAGGGATTCTGCTGGTGTATCGGCCACCCCATGCATTAGCAGACTCCCTTAACGAGCTGACACAGTTGGTTGCGGAGCTGATGCTGGAGACACCCAGGCTACTTGTCCTGGGTGACTTCAACATCCCCCTCGTGACCAACTATGTTCCATCCGGTGCGGCTCGGGAATTCATGGATACCATGGCGGCCATGGGCCTGTCCCAGCTAATTACGGGTCCAACGCATTTTGCGGGTAATGCACTGGATTTGGTTTTCTGTACGGATATGGAAAATCCGTGGGCGGAAATAACCAATATTTCCCCCCTGCCATGGACGGATCATTTCCTCGTGGAGGCAAAAATCAAGGCCTCTACCCAGATCCCCCCCGGGGGTGGTGGACCTGTTAGGATGGTCCACCCTCGAAGGCTGATGGAACCCAGAAGGTTCCAGGAAGCCCTAGAGGGATACATGGTTGGAAGTGACGGCAATTCTGTTGAGGCCCTGACTGGTATCTGGAATACTGGTCTCTCTAGGGCTATACACAGTATCGCTCCCAAGCGCCCTCTCAGGCCCGCTTCCAAACGTAAGCCTTGGTATACAGAAGATCTCCGGGCAAGGAAGCGGGACCTGCGACGGCTAGAGCACCGCTGGCGGAAACACCTACGCTTAGCCGACAAGGCTCTCCTAGACCACCAGTTGGAGGACTACGGAGAGGCGATACGAGCAGCTAAGAACTCGTTCTATGGTGCTCGTGTCGCGTCCGCGGAGTCGCATCCAGCAGAGTTGTTCAGAGTGGTTAGGGAGCTAACTCAGCTCCCTCCCACTCTGAACCAGATCCTTGAACCTTCAAAGGCCTGCTGTGACCAATTTAACAACTTCTTCACGGATAAAACCTCTCGGATAAGCGAAGGTCTTAATGCCAGCATTAGGGCAGAACCAAGGGTAGAGGCATCCAGAGCCTCCGTGGACTCCATTAAACTGGATCAGTTTGAGTTGGTCAGTACCGATGATGTGGACAAGATCCTTGGAAGCGTTCGGAAGACAACCTGCTCTCTCGATCCCTGTCCCTCATGGCTAGCGGCTCAGGGGGGACCGGTTGTAACCTCGTTGTTGCACCGGATTATAAATACATCTTTGAGGGATGGGCAATTTCCATCCAGCTTGAAATTGGCCATTGTAAAACCGCTGCTAAAAAAGCCCTCCCTCGACCCCCTGATGCATAATAATTATCGGCCAGTATCGCTGTTGCCATTTTTAGGGAAGGTGATCGAGAGGGCGGTTGCAATCCAGCTTCAATCGGTCTTGGATGAAACGGATTATCTGGACCCATTTCAAACTGGCTTTCGGGCGGGTTACGGGGTTGAGACGGCCATGGTCGCCTTGGTTGATGATCTCCGTCTGGGCATTGACAGGGGAAGCGTGTCCCTGTTGGTGCTCTTGGACATCTCAGCGGCTTTCGATACCATAGACCATGGTATCCTTCTGGAGCGCCTGGCAGAGGTGGGAATCGGGGGCACTGCGCTCCAGTGGTTCCGGTCCTACCTCTCTGGGAGGTTCCAGATGGTGCAGCTGGGAGACGTGTGCTCCGATAAGAGGGTCCTCACAACTAGGGTCCCTCAAGGAGCCATTCTGTCTCCCATGCTTTTTAACATTTACATGAAACCGCTGGGAGAGATCATCCGGAGACATGGGGTGCGGGGTTATCAGTACGCTGATGACACCCAAATACTCTTCTCTATGTCTCCGACTGATGCAGTGACTGAGGATGGCGTCTCTCCTCTCGTGGCCTGTCTGGAGTCGGTAATGGGCTGGATGAGGGAAAACCGACTCAGTCTGAATCCAGAGAAAACGGAGGTACTTGTGATAGGTTCCCCTGATCCAGGAATGGCGGTGGTTCCACCTGTCCTGAACGGGATCACGCTTCCTGTGAAGGACTCCGTGCGCAGTCTGGGGGTGCTCCTCGATTCGCCGCTTCACCTCACATCTCAGGTGAATGCGACGGTCAGGAGCACCTGTTATCAGCTTAGGCTTATTCGCCAGCTGCGCCCATACCTGGCCCAGAGAGACCTTGAAACGGTGGTACACGCTCTGGTAACCTCTTGATTGGATTTCTGCAATGCGCTCTACATGGGGCAACCCTGGTACCACACCTGGAAGCTGCAGATGGTACAGAATATGGCAGCCAGACTGGTCACTGGCACTTCCAGGACCAGTCATATTACACCTGTACTCAAAGATCTGCATTGGCTGCCCATTCGCTTCCAGGCACAATACAAGGTGTTGGTAATAACCTATAAAGCCTTACATGGCTTGGGCCCAGGATACCTAGAGGACTGCCTCTCTCCATACATTCCGCCTCGCACCATCAGAACATCTGGGCAGCAACTATTGAGGGTTCCAGGGGCTAGACTTGCCTCCACCACGAGGAGGTCATATTCCATCGTCGCCCCGGCCCTCTGGAATATGCTGCCCATAGAGCTCCGCTCGGCCACCTCCCTGGCCCAGTTTAGGAAGGACTTAAAAACCTTCCTATTTCAGGTAGCATTCCCCGAATAAAGTCCTAGTTAGTTCTCCCTCCTTGATAGCAATGGTGGCTGGCTAATGGAGTTTTTTAGTATTATCTTAATGGTAGTGAGTTGTATATTTTAATGTATGTTTTATGTCATATTGTATTGTTGTTATTATATGCTGTTCACCGCCCTGATCGTTGGAAGGGCGGTATACAAATAAAAATTTTATTATTATTATTTAGTCCTGTCTACATACTAATGCCCTTAACTGAGATGACATCGCTTGTGCCCCAAAGTCTTAATATGTTAAAATGCTTGATGTATATGTGTGTGTGTGTATATCATTAAAATGCATTTTAATGATGGTAGGGTAATTTAATAATGGTAAGAGTCAATGTGGTATAGTGGTTTGAGCTATGGACTATGACTCTGGAGACCAGGGTTTGATTCTCTCGTCTTCAGCTATAGAAAACCACGTGGTGACCTTGGGTAAATCACACATTTTCAGAAGACAAAGACAAATTCCCTCTGAGAAATCTTGTCAAGAAAACCTTGTGACAGGTTCTCCGTAGCACCATCATTAGCCAGAAACGACTTCAACATATACAGCTACAACAACAACAAAGAGGTATCTACCTAAGCCTTTTCCCTGTACATATTTACTTAAAAACAAACTTAAAAACAGGCCTGCTCAGTTCAGTACAAGTTACTCCAATCATACAAGCATCAGACAGTGATCATTTTATATTCTGATCTCAAATCAGCAGGCTGTATGTTCATTTCCTCTCTCCCACATTTCCTTGATCCATTTCTTTGACACTATACTTGCTCATTTGTTTCTGTCTGTTTTCATTTTCCCTCTGTTTTATTCATTTAGTATAAACTATAAAATGGTATGGCACCACAGTAGGAGAGGGAATCTTTGAAAATTAAATTATTAATGATGAAATGTGTTTTCCTCCTCCCTCTGTTCTGCTGATTACAGCCATTTTAAAGACGAAACAATCCCTCACTGTTTGCTTTGGCTTCTTTTTAATGAACAGAAGGAAGGCAATGCAGAGTTTCGGAGGCATTTGCTGTTTGCAATTTTTTAAAAATCAATGGTATTCTTTCAGGAGCCTAAACATGTAACGAGCAATTCATTATAAATCTCACTCTGACTATAGTAGCACTGCCACTGCTCATGTACAGCCATATTGTGTATTGCTTCCAATTCTCTTATTTGTTGTATATGCATACATTTCTGTCTCTTTATATTGAAAAAGAGGAATGCATGTTGTGATTTCCTATCCGCTCCCTGCACTGAAAGTTTTATTGGTCTAATTTTAAAATCCAAGGTCAGTTGGTGTCAACTTTTTTGGCTCACATGTCCTACAACCTCTTTTTGCTTTCTAGCATCCTCCGTCCTCTCCAAATGAAACATAACAAAACAAAACATCTGAAACAAATTAACCATGTATATTTACCTGATATTGCTTTAGAGCAGAGACAGGCAACCAAATATTTAACTTACCATTGGGTAAGCAGAATGCTTCACTGCAAAGAATGGAACAGCTATGTAATCACATTGTAGATGGTGTAATTTGGCCAGAAATGCATTGACTATAGGGGTGGGAGTGCAAGTGATTCCTTGTGCTGATAATGGAACTAAGGGCCTGAGCTCAACATTAATACCCAGCTCTGTCTGCTCCATTTAGGCGAACACATGAAAACTCATTCCTAAAGGGCTAAAACAGGATTCTAATTGTATGTATTTTTTCCCTTTAATACAGAGTACTTTTACTTGGGTTTACAGTTAGCAACATGAGTATGTGCATGCATGTACTGGAATATTGTTTTGAGGGGAGATGGAGGGCAGGAAGTGCTTGTGGCATATTTTGAGGTCTTGTCTCAGGCTGAATTGTGGTGGGACTTCGTTCATGCAGGGTGAGACTCCTAGGCTGCATTTACACTGCAGAATTAATGCAGGTTAACACAGCTTTAACTGCCATGGCTTAATGCTATGGAATTCTGGGATTTGTAGTTTTGCAAGATATTCAACCTTCTCTGTCAGTGAGCTCTGGAACCGTAACAGACTACAGATCTCATTATTCCATAGGATGGAGCCATGGCAAATAAAGCGGTGTCAAATCGCATTAATTCTGCACTGTGATAGCAGCCCTGATGGCAGTTTGTATCTCAGACCTGGAGAAAAAGTATTTCTCAGAGCTCTGGATGAGGTCTTGGGAAAGTTACATGTATAAGTCCCAGAATCCCCCTAGCAACCTGGCCACTGGTATTACATGGTGGGGGATTCAGGGATTTGTATGCTAAAATCTTCATTTTTGCACATTCTGCTCTGATCATTACCCAGCTGCCCTCAGTGGCTTTATAGCAATAGTAATAGCAAGTACATTTCGATACCGCTTATCAGTGCATTCCCTAAGCAGTTTACAATGTGTAAGCTAATTGCCCCCAACAAACTGGATACTCATTTTAGCGACCTCAGAAGGATGCAAGCCTGAGTCGAGCTTGAGCCCTTTCGCTGGTATTGAACTCGCAACCTTGTGGTTTGTGAGTGAGTGGCTGTAGTACCGACATTTAACCACTGTGCCACCAGGGCTCTGGTGGCTTTCATTGTACTTATTGTTTATATTAATTGTTTATCACCAAAGCATCTCTAGGAATCTAAAATCTTCACTAATTTAATTTCTGAAGAAAGAAATGAGCATTTTTCTTCCCATTGTGAGAAAATTTTCAAAAACTGTCCAGTTTTTCACAGTTCAGGAATTTTCTGTGCAGAAAAACTCAAAAAACAAAGCAAAACAAAAACACAACAACAAAAAAGACACCCCACTCAGTTGTTTTTTAATGAAAACTACTTGTCCTGTGCAGAAATCTTATTTTCTGTATAGGGACACCATGTGGGATTCTCATGCAGGAAAGTCCTGACTTGTGATGATTCTCCATGTGGGGGGAATCCTTCTCATTTGGATTTCCTGATATTTAGGAAATCCATTTTTTAGTTGCTGATCTAACATTTTCTAATATTGTTTCCATCCCTAAGCTCCACACATATCTTCTCTAAAGGGATTCATCTTATTGCTATGTACAATGTATACGAGATGTGTATTCCTTTGCAAGGACATTGCCATAAGGCAAGCTGCAAAATGTAGGTAAGATCCATTATCATCATCATCATCACCACCACCACCACCACCACCACCACCACCACCACCACCACCATTTCTATCCTGCTTTTTCTCAGGTCAAGATTCAAAGCAGCTTACAACTTAGAAACTGTGGGGCGAAACAGACAGGCGGAATGGAAGGTTTAAACACCACAGCCCCCATTCACATTGAAGCCACCTGAAAAAGGAACAAAAAAGATCTGCTCCTTTTTCAAGCAGCAAAAACCTGCCTTTTCCTGACTCATCACAGCCCCATATAAACTTCAGGATGCTCTGATGGCATGTGGCATATAAATACCACACTGCCAGAGTTTCATGAAGCTGCCCACATCTGGGTAGCCAGGCAGCTTCAAGATGTCTTGGGGGTATGTTCCGTCTAAACACCATTCCCCCAAGCTGATGGGAAGCTGGCTGTTACAGCAGATCTGTTTTGACCCTATGTTATAAAAATGCACAAGTTGTGAAAGTTAAAACAAGATTAAACTATAACAAACAAACAAAAAAACTGCAGTGAAACATATATCTAATGACACAACCAACCAACCATCCAGCAACACAACAATTAGCAGGTTCCAACACATTATTTAGGTATCATAGATCTGTTAAAGTCACTCATGAAATGCATGTTGAAAGAGAAAAGTCTTTCCTTTTCTGAGATTTATACACCTTTGTAGCTGTAATGTTGAAGAGAAAGAATGTGGAACAATTATCTGGTGATCCCAGCTGAGTCCAGTTAGAATGTTGTTTTTGTAGTTGTAATCTCCTTTCACATATATTGCTGCATCATTATCATACTGGGGTCACCCTCTGAACAAGCATAGGATTCTGACTTTAATTCCTCCTTCATCATGCCCGATTTTCATGAGGGCTTGGAAAAGTGACTTTTTTGGATTTGTCCTCCCATACTTCCCTTGCCATCATGTTCCCTGTATCATGGAAGCTACAGTCTCAAATGTAAGTTTTTCAGGTTTTTAGCTCTTGCACTAGCAGCATCCAGTATCCAAGCAAGACAAATTATGGAAGCATTTTGCATCAAGGCACTTTGAAAAGTTAAAATTAAATGCATACCAAAAATAATGTCCAAGTGGGAGAAGGGGAATTAAATAACTTTGCAAAAGCCATTGTGTGGTCCTTGGCATTAAAAAAAATCCAAAGAAAATCTGGAGCAAATTATTTTTGCTATAAACAGTAGGATCTGAGGTTTGCCTGACATCATCTGCCAAATTATGCATTAATATGGGGAATGGACAAAGCTGTCAGAGAGCAGAGGCAAGAAGGGAGAAAAAGTAGAGTAAAAATAGATCTGTGTCTAATGCAAAACTCAAGTTCTTTAAGTTATTTTGAATGGAATTCATCCTCCAAATTCTAAAGTTTGGAGAAAATATATGAGGATTTTCTTTGCTGTAATGTTTTTTCCCCCTCATATGGACTTTGTAGAGGTCTCTTTAAAATTAGCTGTTTCCTTCAGAGATTGAATGCATTGCACTTGTCTGTGTAAACTGATATGCTAATTGTTCCTGTTACTCTTTCTTCCCACACACTGTCTCAAATTTTGAAGATCAAAATGAGTCAAACATTAGGAATGAGAAAAATAAACTGAGCTATCAAAATCAACACTGAGGTGCAACTTTCCAAATTTTATACAACCAACTTTCAAATTTTATACTATCACCATGTTTACTAACGTGAAATCTAGCCTAGTGCCAATGGCCGGAATCCTGCTATGGGCCAATATATTCATAGATGGATTGACATCTGTGGGAATTAGAATTGAGCAGTTCTGTAACATCTGCAAAGGGCTGCTATTACATGATTATATACAGAAGTCAGCAAAATGACTGAAGCACAATGGCACTAATGCACAAAAGGGACTGATGCACATTGGTCCTGTTGTGCATTGGAACACCAGCTAGGGGGTGCTGATGTGCATTGGGCACACTTACCAATGTCCCATTACACATCTTCACAATTCACTATTCATTGTTAGCCACTCTGCTGTGTTGCTAAGTACTCATAAAGTTATGTAATATATAATCATGATAGAGGATTCTGGCCATTATTTCAAATCAATACACTTGCAGATAGGAGGATGTGAGTACGATATCCAGAATGGCATAGAGGTTTGAGTGTTGGATTGTGACTCTGGGGACCAGGGTTCTATCCCCAGCTCAGCCATGAAACTCACTGGGTGGCCTTGGGCAAGCCACATGCTCTCAGCCTCAGGGGAAAGTAATGGCAAATCTCCTATGAACAAATCTTGGCAAGAAAACCTCATAATAGGCTCTTCTTAGGATTGCCATAAGTTGGAAACAACTTGAAGGCACACAACAAGGATATGAGTGCCATGTGGTGGAAGATGAAAAATTTTCCACAGAGTCAGCGAGTAGGGTAAGATATAGCAACTCGTTCTCTTAGCTGCTGTGATGTCACATGATGGAATAGCAGTAAGGTTCTTTGAGAAAAGAGAAAAAATCTCAGGGAGAGACCACTGCCTTGAACTCTCTCTCTCTCTCTCTCTCTCTGTGTGTGTGTGTGTGTAAGTGCCTGTGTGTATACACATGAATACTTAGATTTTATGAGTTTTTTTATTTGAATAGTATACTCTGCAGAACTGTGGTAGCTGCTTAACTAGGCTGATCTTGCCAGAGAGAGGAGAAAGAGAGCACTGGCTGGGCAGCCATTTTGACTGGAGAGTGTGCTTGTTGCTGAGGGGTCAAGCTTCTGTGAGTCACATCTGTGAGTCACTAGGGGTGGAGCTAGGAGTTTAGCTCTATATAACCCATCCCAGAGCCTTTCCAGGCTAGTTCCTGCCAAAGAGAAAAGAAGGAGAGCAGTTGATGGGCAGCCATTTTGACTGGAGAGGGTGCAGTTTTTTTCAGCTAGGGAAAAGTACAGCAGAGGCAGCAAAGGAGCAGCGAACTTTGTGTTTAGAGGTTCTCCTTTACATTTTTTGCTTTTTTCAAAAAGGACTTTTGGGAGTTTCTTGCTCAGAGAAACTTACCCTCAGAACAAGCTAGCAGCCAGGACATCTTCATAAAGCTGTATGCCCAGAACATTTACCTCATTGACAGAGATTGGTGAAAAGGCCAGGTCAACAGGCCCTTTTACATTCGTGTTTACCAGAGGATTTTTTTAGGAGGAAACCCAGGTGGGTTATAAACCGTCACTTGGGACGTCCTCAGGACGTCCCAGTTTAAAAAAAGGGCGTCTCTTCCAGACGCCCCTCTTCCTGTTACGGGCTTTGTCCGTAACAAATGGTGGCGGCCGTTCCACACGGCTGCTGCCATCTTGACGTAACGGACGCTGTGCGTCCGCACGTCACGTGGCATTAATGATGTCACGAGTGCGCCATTGGCGCCTCGCGGCGTCATGAGCGCGACGCCAGAAGAAGCTCCATTTTGGAGCTTCTTTTTTGCTCCGTAAGGGAGCCGCGTGGTTTGGCTGCAGCAGCTCCCTTACGGAGCAAACAGCAGCGCCGGGAGACCGCCGCAAAGTGGCGGTTTGTAACGCCTCCCCCAGTCCTGTTTCAGTCATTACTAAAGACTTCGCAGTATGGACACTGAGGGAACTGCTGCAGTCACCTGCAACACTTGTGGGATGTTTGTCTTCTTGCCTACAGAAGTGGAGAACTTCACATGCACCAAGTGCAAGTTGGTAGCACTCTTGGAGGAGAAAGTCCAGCAGCTGGAGTCCAGAGTAGCTACACTTCAGCATATTAGGGAACAAGAGGATTTCCTGGACAGAACAGAACTAACGATCTTGAGTACCATGCAGAGGAAGTTGCTGGGGTGGAGGAGGTCACTTCACATACACAGGAGGCAGACATATGGAGGAATGTCACACAGAGAAGAGGGAAGCAGGCAAAGGGTACTCAACCTGAGGATAACGGAGCAGAGGACAGAAAAGGGGAATTTCAGCACAGAATAAGTAAAGAGATAGTAGAGGAATACCTGTTTAACCTAAATGAACATAAGTCTCCAGGACTGGATGAACTACATCCAAGGGTTATTTGCCAAGAACTGGCAAATATAATATCGGAACCATTGGCAATAATCTTTGAGAACTCCTGGAGAACAGGAGAAGTCCCAGCAGACTGGAGGAGGGCAAACGTTGTCCCCATCTTCAAAAAGGGAAAAAAAGAGAATTCAAACAATTATCGTCCATTTATACCAGGAAAGATTCTAGAACAGATCATTAAATAGAGAGTCTGTCAACATTTAGAAAGCAATGCCATAATCACAAAAAGTTAAGATGGGTTTCAGAGAAAGAAGTCATGCCAGACAAACCTTATCTCTTTCTTTGATAAAATTACCAGCTTGTTGAATGAAGGGAATGCTGTGGATATAGTATATTTTGATTTCAGTAAGGCCTTTAACAAAGTTCTCCATGATATTCTTGCTAACAAGCTTGTAGAATGTGGGCTAGACAAGGCAACTGTCACATGGATTTGTAACTGGTTGACCGGCCAAACCCAAAGGGTGCTCAACAATGGCTCTTTTTCCTCCTGGAGAGAAGTGACCAATGGGGTCCCACAGGGGTCTGTCCTGGGCCCAGTGCTATTCAACATGTTTATTAATGACTTGGAGGACAAAATTGGGGGCATACTTATCAAATTTGCAGATGACACCAAACTAGGAGGAGTAGCTAATACCCCAGAGGACAAGATCAAAATTTAAAATGACCTGAACAGACTAGAAAACGGGGCCAAAGCTAACAAAATGAAATTCAACACGGAGAAATGTAAGGTACTGCACTTTGGGCGGAAAAATGAAATGCCCAGATATAGGATGGGGGACACCTGGCTGAACAAGACTACATGTGAAAGGGATCTAGGAGTCCAAGTAGACCACAAGTTGAACATCAGTCAACAATGTGATGCGGCAGCTAACAGGGCCAATGCATCAATAGAAATATAGTGTCTAGGTCAAGGGAACTAATAGTGTCACTGTATTCTGCTCTGGTCAGGCCCCACCTGGAATACTGTGTTCAGTTCTGGGCACCACATTTTAAAAAGCATGTGGAGAAACTGGAGTGTGTCCAAAGGAGGGCGACTAAAATGGTGAAGGGTCTAGAATCTATGTCCTATGAGAAACAACTTAGGGAGCTGGGAATGTTTAGCCTGGAGAAGAGAAGGTTAAGAGGCGATATGATAGCTCTTTTTAAATATCTGAAGGGATGTCATATTGAGGAGGGGGCAAGCTTGTTTTCTGCTGCTCCAGACACTAGGACGTGGAACAATGGATGCAAGGTCCAGGAAAAGAGATTCCACCTCAACATTAGGAGGAACTTACTGACAGTAAGGGCTGTTCGACAGTGGAACACACTCCCTCGGAGTGTAGTGGAGTCTCCCTCCTTGGAGATCTTTAAACAGAGGCTGGATGGCCATCTGTCGGGGATGCTTTGATTGAGAGTTCCTGCATGGCAGGGGATTGGACTGGATGGCCCTTGCAGTCTCTTCCAGCTCTATGATTCTATGATTCTAAGAACTACTTAAAACTGGTGTTCTAAGGATGCTCAGGTATTTTGTGAAACTATACTGCCTGAGTACTGCTGAAGACTTACCTTTTCCTTTCCCATTCAAAAAAGTAATTTTGATGAGCGCTAGTTGATAGGTGGCATTTCCTGACTGATCAGGTTTATAGATTTCTATTGTGTATTTGCCTTCATGTCACAAGTCCATCACATTAATTTCATAGGGGTTTTCAGACAAGGAACACTCAGGGTTGGTTTTTTCAGTTCCTTCCTCTGAAGTGTAGTCTACAGCAGCTGGTATTCATTGGTGGTCTCCCAGCCACGTACTAACCAGGTCTGATTGTGCTTAGCTTGCAAGATCAGATGGGATCTGGTGTCTTTAGGTTATGCCAGAGGATAATCTTTTCATTTCAGTGCATGTTATGATTCAGTGGTGCCTTGACCTCTGGATCATTGGTCTACCATTCTTCCTTTTTGAGTATATGATGCATATACTATTTGGAATGGAAAAGTAGTGGGAAGCATTGCAGTGTCAGTACACCTCTGAGCTGTTGTTCCTGCAAATGTGAATAGTCACACAACTGTGCTTTTATGTTAACCTGAAATAACCAAAATTTATGCACAGTGAAACATGGGGGGGGGGATTTTTGCATCATTAGCCCAGTGCAGAGTTTATGCTGAAGGAGCTACAGCTAATCCCTAGGATTAAACCTCCTTGGTTATAATTTCAGTCAGAGACTTGGCTATTTGTACTTGATTACACAGGCAGCTTTATTATGAAACAGAGTCTGTGTAGTAGCACCTAGGGAAAGGAAGTTTTTTTGTTCTGTAGTAATTGGCTGATGTAAATTTTTTTCTGGATTGCAGTACCTTAGTTGCTGTTGACATCTAGTTGTCACATTCAAGTACTGAGAAAGAAGAGACTAGTCAGCAATAAGAATGGATATACAAAATAATCTGCACCTCTCTTGCTTTACCTGCATTGTAAGTGAATGTCTCACTTTCATTTTCTTTTAAAAATTGTGTATTTGCTTAAGAGCAGAAAGTTCTTCTTCCTAAAGAACTGATAATCTTGATGGTTGCGAGAAATTTAGATGTTGCATAATAATAGAAAAACTCTGATACCAAACTTTTTATATAAGAAATCTTATAGTGGTTTAAGGAATGTGGCATTTATGAAAAAACTGATAGAAGAATGAAAATTGTCAGGAAATTTGATGAGTTCTATGTGACAATGACTCCCTTTTTTAAACATATGAATAGCAATCCCTATTGTGACTGAAACCTGGCATGGTATCCTGGAAACACATTCAAAGATACAAAGAACTAGAAAAATGAGAGTGTTTCATATGATGTATTGTTCACACTTGTAATCCCTCTGTCTGTCTGTCTCTCTCTCTCTCTCTCACACACACACACACACACACACATGTACACACATACACACACTGTTTTATCATCAGGTTTTTAGCTGTATCTTGTGTTAACCTTGCTGTCTTATAGCACATGTCAGAAGAAAGACAGGATATGAATTAAACAAATAAAGGTAACAGGCATGTATGTGTGCATGCGTGTACACACACACACCGAGGCACATTCCAGGGACCTTTTCACAATATACAACTACAGTGGTACCTCGGGATACGAAATACCCACGTTACGAAATTTCCGGGATACGAAAAAATCCCATAGGAAATAACTGTTCCGGGTTACGAAGGTTATTTCGGGTTACGAAGAAAATTTTGGTGTTTTTCGGCGCTTTTTCGCATGAAATCGCGGCTTTTCCCCATTAGCGCCTATGGCATTTCGGCTTGCGAATGCTTTTCGGGTTACGAAAGCGGCGGCGGAACGAATTAATTTTGTAACCCGAGGCACCACTGTATGGCACAATCTTCCACTTTAATTGCCATGACAACATCCTATTCAATCCTGGGATTTGCAGTGCCTCAGCAAACTAGAAGCTCTAGGACTTCATGGGATTTTGCCATGGTAGTTATACTGGAAGATAGCACTATTATTGTGTAGTGAGGAAGGGCCCCAGAAGACAGCAATGTTCACACATTTGACTAACAACCTAGTGTACAATATGAACTCAAAAGGGAAGCCAGTTGAGAGTTATTCCAAAATGGGCTAAGTGATGTACAAATGATTCATGTGTATGCTTTTTGCGTTTCTCACATGACATCCACGCTAAGTTATATAGGATGTGCAAAAGTGGATCTGTAGACCATAATATTCAGATTTGCTCAACTGAGATTCAAAGCCAAACATGCATTCTTAAAAGAAAGAATTTGCTTCTACAGAATATAGATACCCAGCACCTGGTTGAATCTGTAAGAGAATCAGACAAATTCACGAAGGATTTGGATGTCCAGGGCTGACAGTCATGATACTTAAGCATTTCTAGTATGAAATTACAATATTGTTCTAAATGTCAATAACTGGGGGGAAATAAATTGGAATGTACTTCTATTTATATTACACCTACATCTATATCCTGCATACAGTTGTTCCCTATGGAAATAGAATACTGCTATAGATAGCATGGCTCTTCTTATGCTATATGGGCTATATGGATCACATACTGTATGTAATCTTGTGACCTACAAAGGATTAGAAAGGTATAAAGAGGTGAGCATACATTAGGAATTAGTAAAAAGAAAGCCAACATAATTTTCACACTGATGAATGAAAAGGATATGGGAAATTACAAAAAGTGGACCCAGTTAGAATGAAAATAAACTAAATGCTAGTGCCAAATAGAAATAATATATTGAAATTAGAATCCTGTATAAGAAATGAGAGGTAAGGAAAAAATAGACCTCAGTAATTCAGCTAATTGTTAAAGATACTGATTTATAATATGTGCTTCCTAGAATTAAGGAACTGGCAAGAAAAAGAATGAATCTGATATAAAAGGCAGGACACAGAAGCCAGGTAATAAGCAACATTTTGCTTGGTAGATAATCAGTGTCTCCCAAGACTGAGCTTTAAATAAATTGTAGTTACTAACTCAGTACAAGGAATGATGATTTAGAGATAGTGGCTGGAATAGCAAAAAAGTAATGTCTCAGAATCTCTGGCTAGGAAATATAAAGGAGAATGATGGACAATAAAAAGGCAATTATGTGCCATTTGAGCATCCTTTCAATAATCATTGCTGTGCCTCAGCAATGTGAAATGGCAGACCTAGGAATGATGAATGGGGTAATTGACTGCTTCCTGAACTAAGGTGTCGGATGCCCTCTGGAGAGTGACCATTCTCTTGATCTCTCAGGGACCAGATTGATTGGTTTAAATTGGAAATAGATAAGCCATTGAGATTTCCCATGAGAATGCAGAGGAACAAGGTGGCACAGACTGGAAAAACTAAAGGACGTGGCTGATCCCACACTCTTAAAGCAGATTTTATTCTTGTTCTTAAATGACTAAATATAGAAATGCTAGTTTCAAGTATTTGCTTCCATAGACAGTCAGATAATACCACCCTTGCCCCCAAGCTTTTCTCTGTGCCAGGAGCTGGAGGTCAAGTCAGAGAGATGGGAAGAATTCATATGGTTTGTATTAATGCGAACTCACCTAAATGACACTGTAAAATGCACAAATTCCACTGTTGTTACTTTCAGCATGTGCAGTTCTTCAAAAATTGTCAAGCTACTGTTTAAAAAAATGCTTTTGAAATATGCATTTGTTAGGGAAACATATTAGATAATAGCACACATAAATTGTATGCTAACGTAAATAATATACCTAAATGCATTATACTCAGATAATTGCTTGAAAATGAACATATTACACAAACATTCACATAAATTAAGAGAAATTTACAGAGTAAAAGTGTATGTTTATGGATTTTTTTTAAAAAAAATATTGTACACTTTTTTAGAAATATGATGAAACAAGTAGACATTTGGAGAAATGGAAACAGAGAAATCTATACTCATTTAGCCATCTATAGATCAAGGGTTTTTTTTTTTAATTTTTTTATTATTAAAATTAGACAAACAAACAAACAAACATATTACACAAAACATCTAACAAAACATTTAACTATATAGACAACATAAACGCTTATTGTACATTCCATATATCCAAAATAATCTTGGAACAAAGCTTAAAAAAATCTTCCTGCTTGCCGTCGGATACCTGCTATCTATGGTCTCTGGATCCTGTATTGTCTTCCTTAATTTTCCTTCTTGCACTGTTATCTCTCTTCTATATTTTTCTTCTTCACCAATTTGTTACTTTCCTTGGATTTGGTGCAAGGGTTCCACTCCCGAAGGTTTTGCCTTTCCACTATAAATTTTAATTATCAAAATTAAGTTTTACAGAGCAATCATTTGAAGAAAAAAAAAAAGAACCTCTTATAGTAATATTTAATCCATTTGTCATTGCTCTAATATTTCCTGTTTGCTTCTATTTTTCTATTCAAACAATTTGTAATGGTTTTGTTACACATCTGAACTGCACCTTGTTTACCCATCACCAATTCTTTAACAGAGTAGTTGATATTAATCCCCATTTTTTCTCCAAAAACTCAAATACTTGTTTCCAGCTTTCTGAAAACTTTCCTGATTTCTCATTCCTCAATTTCCTTGTTAATTTGTCTAGTTCTATCAACTCATACAATTTCAGTAGCCAGTCTTCAACATTTGGAATTACCTTATTCTTCCAAACCCTGGCATATGTCATTCTTGCAGCGCAAATCATATAAAATAATATATATCCAAATTTTTTTTCCAAATCCTCATTTAACATATTTAACAAAAATATTTCTGGCTTATTTTCCAATTTTATGTTTAATATTTTATTTATTGTTTTCCGTATATCAGCCCAATACTTTTTTGCCTTATTGCATTTCCACCAGATGTGGTATATAGTCCCTTTCTTCTTTTTACATTTCCAACATTTATTGTTGGAATTTCCATAGATTTTGCAAATTTTAGCTGGTGTTAAGTACCATCTATAATAGATTTTGTAGCAATTTTCCTTTATATCTTGGCACATAGTATATTTCAATCTTTTACCCCATGAGGTCTCCCATTGTTCTAGATCTAATGTTCTCCCTATGTCCTGTGCCCATGCTATCATGTTAGTTTTAACTAATTCATTTTCAGTGTAGTATTTCAACAGAATTTTATACAATGCAGATATTGTTACACCTTTATTTGACCAAATTGTCTCTTCCAGTTCTGATTTCTTCTGACTTATACCAATGTTTTTTAAGTCGATTTTAAATCTTTCATGTAGCTGAAAATACAGGAACCAATTGTTTACCCTTCCTTCTGCTCTTAGTTCTTCAAATGGTCTCATCTGCCAGGTATTACCATATGGTTTTAGCAAATCACTATATTTCAACCATACTTCATTTCTAAACGGATCAACTTTGAGTAGGGCCTCATGTGGGGAGCACCATATTGGTATTGTTGGACAGATTAATTTTTTATACTTGCACCAAATTCTAAAGATGGCGTTTCTTACAAAATGGTTTTTGAAAGCTCTATTGGCCTTTACTTTATCATAAAACAAAAAAGCATGCCAACCAAATCTTATGTTTGAGCCTTCTAATTTAAGTAAAGCGTTGTTTTTCAAGTCTATCCAATCTTTCAACCATATCATCCCACATGCTTCATAATAAAGTTTGAGGTTGGGCAAGGCCAGTCCCCCTCTTTCTACTGAATCCTGTAAATACTTTAGTCTTATGCGTGGTTTCTTTCCTTCCCAAATAAAAGAATTTAGGTCCTTTTGCCACTTGGAGAAGACTGAGTTGTTCTGTATAATTGGTATACACTGAAATAAAAAAAGTATTTTTGGTAGGACAACCATTTTAACAGTAGCAATTCTACCAAGCAACGAGAGTTTAAGATTTTTCCACCTAAGTATATCTTTTTTAATATTTGACCAACATTTTATATAGTTATGATTAAACAAATCTGTATTTTTTTTTGTCAAGTGAATACCCAAATATTTAACTGTCTTTCGCACTTGGAGTGCTGATACATCACTTAATTTTCCCTCTTCTCTGCTGCTCATATTTTTTGTCATAATTAATGTTTTGATCTTATTGATTTTTAACCCAGATACTTTTTCAAATTTTTCAAGTTCCTCTAATAGCAGAGAGATATCCTCTATTGGATTGCTCAGTGACACTAACATGTCATCGGCATAAGCACGTAATTTATATTCAGTTCCTTTTATTTTGACTCCTCTTATATCACCCTTTTCCCTTATATTAATTAGTAATAGCTCCAAAATCATAATAAACAACAAAGGGGATAAGGGACAACCCTGTCTTGTCCCTTTTTGTATTTGAATGTTGCTTGTTGTCTCCCCGTTTATAATAATTTTAGCTTGTTGCTTGGTATAGATCGCCATGGTCCATTCTAAAAATTTCGGTCCTATGCCTAGACGTTTTAGGGTTTGACGCAATAAATTCCAATGAACATTGTCAAAGGCTTTCTCGAAGTCGAGGAAAATGAGGGCCAATTTCTTCTCATTATGGACTTCAAAGTGTTCTATTAAATTAATTACATGCCTTATATTGTCCTTAAGTTGCCTCCGTGGTAAGAAGCCCCGTTGATCTTCGTGGATCCATCCAATCAAAAACTTCTTTATTCTATTTGCTAGGATAGAAGCAAAGATTTTATAGTCCACGTTCAAAAGGGAAATGGGTCTAAAATTTTCTGGTAGTGCATGATCTTGGCCTTCTTTTGGAATTAGTACAATGTTCGCTTCTTCCCATGTATGTGGTAGCTTTCCTTCTTTAATGTTATTTATTACTTGTCGTAGTGGTTCTACAACTATGTCAGAGAGTTCTTTATAGTATAGCACCGAGAATCCATCCGGTCCCGGCGCTTTCCCTGATTTTAATGATTTTATTGCCTCGCCAATTTCATAGGATGTGATAGGTTGATCTAAGATATCTCTTTGACTGTCGCTTATCGGTACTATGTTGATCTTGTCCAAATATTCTGTAATGGCTTTTTCCTCAATAGTCTTGCTTTTAAACAAGTCTAAGTAGTATTTTTCAAATATTTTCTTTATTTCCTCTTGATCTGTTATGTTTTTATCTCCTTGTTTTATTTTAGTTATTGCTAACATTTCTTTCTTTTTTCTTAGTTTATAAGCTAGCCATTTTCCAGCCTTGTTTGCATGCTGGAAGTGACGCAACTTTGCTTTTTTTAATTTTTGTTCCATCTCTGTGATCCATTTTTGTGAGATTTGTTGTCTAAGGCATTTTAATTCTGCTTGCAACTTTTTACAAGAGTGTTTTGATTGTTTTGAATGAAGGTTCTTTTCTTTTCTCTCTATTTCTTGAATTATTTCTTGTGTCTTTTCTTCTTTATGTCTATTAAGTATAGCTTTCTTCTGGATAAAATAGCCTCTCATCACAGCTTTCGATGCTGCCCACAAAATGCCTTTGTCTATATTTTTGTTATCATTTTCCTCAAAATAAAGTTGGAGAGTCTTTTTTGCTTCTTCTAGGATTGTTTTATTTTGCAAGATATAATCTTGAAGCTTCCAGTTGTATCCTTTAGTGAGACCTCTCATAGACACTATCAATGGATTATGGTCTGAAATTAATTTGGGCAGTATTTTAGCATTGGTAACATCTTTACATAAACTCTTCGTCATCAGACACATATCAATTCTGGAATATGAGGTGTGCCGGTCTGAGAAGTAAGTGTAGTCTTTGGTTGACTCATTTTTAAGTCTCCAAATATCTTGTAACTCAAAATCATCTTTTAGACAGAAAAATGATTCGGGAAGCTTCCCTTGGTTGTCTGTTATCTTCCTCATTGAACTTTTATCTATTTTGGGATCAATTACTCCATTGAAGTCTCCTAACAAAATAATATTGTCATAAACCATATTCTGTATTTTCTTATTGATTTGTCGGAAGAATCTGCTTTTATTTGTTTGTGGCGCATATATTCCCATCACTAAGATTTTTTTATTCTGGAATTCAATGTCTATAGCTAAAAAATTCCATTTACATCTTTAATTACTTCTTTACTTTTAATTCTTTGGTTTACGTATATAGCTACCCCCCTTTTCGCTTTTAGTGTGGCAGAGACATATTCCATTCCGAGTTTTTTATTTTTGAGGAGTCTAACATCTTTTAATTTTATATGTGTCTCAAGCAAACATATAACATCCAGATTTAATTTTCCCAAATAATGAAATACTTTTTTTCCTCTTGATCGGCCCATTCAGCCCATTTACGTTCCAAGTCAAAATACTCAATTTATTACTTAACATTAATCCTCAACTTAATAGGACTCAAATACAAACTAGTAAAGTTCAATAGAGTGCTGTTTCACTTACTTATATATCGTCAATCTCCTCCTCTCCTTCTCCTTCTTCTTCTTCTTCTTCTTCTTCTTCTTCTTCTTCTTCTTCTTTCTCTCCTTCTTCTACTTTTCCGGTTGAATCTAGGGATGATCTTCTATCGCTTCCTAACTCTCCCTCCTCCTCTTGATTTTCATCCAGGTCTTCGTCTTCCTCATCTCTATTCAAAGAATCTTTCCTTTCTGCTTGTGTTTGGGCTTGTGCCTCCTCCTTCTTTTTTTGGCTTCTAGTTTGCACTGTGCCTTTGATTGTAGAGTTCTGTGGATATGTTTTATTTCGTCTCACAAAGGTATTCTGAATTTCTTGCCCATTTTTCTTCCAAAAATCTTTAGCTTTTTGGATTGTATTAAGTTTATACCATTTTTGCTTAAAGTTTACTGAAAGTCCTTCTAATTTTTCCCACTTATAAAATATCTTCTTTTTACTCAATTGTGTTGTTAAGAATTTATAATCTTCCCGTTTCCTCAAAATTCTTTTGGGCACATCTTTATAGATTTTGACTTGTTTACCTTCAATAATCAAATCTTTTTGATAGCTTTGAAATAACACATCATCCCGAGCTTTTTTCCTCACAAAATAAACTACCGTGTCCCTGGATATATTTTGCTCCCTCGCGAATGTGGAGTTCACTCTAAATGTTTTATTGATTTCACAAAGATATTCCATTTTTGGGATTTCCATGTAGTCTGCTAAAGTAGTTACAACATAATCATATAAATCTTCGTTTTTAAGTTCTTTCAGTCCGCGGATTTTTAGACAGTTTTCTCTATGCTTTTGATCTTCCAGAGCTTTTTGGTCCAAATCTCTCTCGTGTTGCAAATCCAGCTTAGTTGTAGCTTCCTCCAATTTTTTAGATTTGACTTCTAAGTCTTTAATCTTTGATTTAGCTTGGTTGACATCCTTTTTAACTTCCTCCAAAGACTGAGAGATTTTCTTAACTTCTGATTTAAAGTCTTGTTTTAAATCTGTCCTCAGACTTTTTATTTCCTGTTGTAGATTCGTCTGCATACTTTCCATTTTTGCATTTATTTTACGTATTTCTTCTAATAATGATGAGCTATGCTCCATTGAGGTTGAGGATCTCCTCTGCAATTGCTGTGCTTGTGCAGCTGCAGCAGCAGCTTTTTTAGCAGCTGTAGCCATTTTTTAGTTCAGATAGCAGCTTCAAGTATATCAAACCAAGCTAATATTCAAACATCTTCTTAACTTGTTATTGCAGAGGAGGGAAAAAAGAAAACCACTCTGCTACTTATATGTCTTATTTTTGACAATGCAGCTTCACACAGCCAAGTCAAAAGTTGTAGCCAAGCAAAAGGATAGAGAGACAGCAGGCCGAGGAGTTCTCAAAGGAAAAGGGGGAGCAGTTCTGTGTAAAAAGGGATGATGCACTTTGCTTACTGCTGGCAAAACTTTTTTTTAAAAAAAGCTGACTTTTAAGGGTCTGGTATCTTATGGAGCATGAAGCTTTACTGTTTCCTTACCCTCAACTTCCTCCTCTTCCCTTCTCTGTTGAGGTGGGTTTCGTTATTCTGGCTTGTAAATATTCGGCTGCTGGCACTGTCAATAGATCACTGTCTATAGATCAAGGGTTTGATGGACCCTTTTTACCAATCTTAACCAGACTTTGTGCATCCTTGATCTCTACCATCCTAGTCCAGCACTCAAACCATTTTATTAAATTGGCTCCAACTCCATACAACAAACAAGGCATTAAAATATAATTAGCTGTTAGTAATTCATCTAATTGTCATACTGTGCTACAGGTATTCTTTTTAGATCATATGCAGAAGAAAACAACAACAACAATTTAGCATGTTTTGTTTCCAAATGACATTTTGAGCAATTATATCAAATTGATTTTTAGAAAACCCAATAAAGGAATGTTTTGATGTGAATAAGAAACTTTCAGTACACTATGTGAATAAACATATATACTGAAAAATAAGAATTTCACTTTGGTTTCCACAATGATCTTGTTGATTACTGTATATGCAAATTGATTTGGCCATCTGCAATCTAAATTCATTGACCCACTTGCCCTAACCCATATGGTTGGGGCCCAGAGCTCTCTAGTGTAAGGATAGAAAATATTTGCCATTATTTATTTCTCAACTGAAATAAACACTTCTGAAATCTGGTTGGAAAGAATAACTTAAAGGTAAAGGTAAAGGTTTCCCCTTGACATGAATGCCTAGTCATAACAGACTGTAGAGGGTGGTAATCATCTCCGTTACTAAGTCGAAGATCCAGCTTGGTCTGAAGACTATTCCAGTGGTTATATGGCCAGCATGACCGCACCAAATGCTGTTTACCTTCCCACCAAAGTGGTACCTATTTATCTACTTGCATTTGTATGCTTTTGTGGTTCCGTTCCTACCTCTCAGGTAGATTCCAGATGGTGCAGCTGGGGGACTGTCGCTCCGATAAGAGGGCCCTTACATCTGGAGTCCCTCAGGGAGCGATTCTGTCCCCCATGCTATTTAACATTTACATGAAGCCGCTGGGAGAGATCATCAGTATGCTGATGACACCCAAATATGTTTCTCTGTGTCTCCGCCTGATGCAGTGACCAGGGATGGCATCTCTCCTCTTAATTCCTGTCTGGAGTCAGTAATGGGCTGGATAAGGGAAAACAGACTCAGCCTGAATCCAGAGAAAACAGAAGTACTCGTGGTAGGGTCTCCTGGCCCAGGGAACGAAATTTGTCCACCTGTCCTGAACGGGGTCACACTTCCCTTGAAGGACTCTGTTCGCAGTCTGGGGGTGCTTCTGGACTCGTCGCTCCACCTTACATCTCAGGTAGATGCGACGGTCAGGAGCACCTGTTATCAGCTTCAGCTGATACGCCAGCTGCGACCCTACCTGGGCCGGGGGGACCTGAAAACGGTGGTACATGCTCTGGTAACCTCTCGGTTGGATTTCTGTAATGCGTTCTACATGGGGCAACCCTTGTACCAAACTCAGAAGCTACAATTGGTTCAGAATATGGCAGCAAGGCTGGTCACTGAATTTTCCAGGACCAGCCATATAACACCTATACTGCAAAATCTTCACTGGCTGCCTATTCGCTTCCGGGCGCAATACAAGGTGTTGCTAATGACCTATAAAGCCCTAAATGGCTTGGGCCCAGGGTACTTGGAGGACCGCCTCTCCCCATACAGTCCGCCCCGCACTCTCAGATCGGGTGGGAAACATCTATTAAGAGTTCCCAAGGCAAGGTTTGTGTCTTCTTCACAAAGGGCATTCTCCATCGTGGCCCTGCAGACCTGGAACTCTTTGCCCGACGAGCTCCACTCAGCAACCTCTCTAGATCTTTTCAGGAAGTATCTGAAGACCTTTTTCTTCCATCAAGCCTTCCCCCATGTGCCTTGATGTTATCCCTTTCTCTCTATGCATTTTGTTCGATCCAGCTAACTTGTTATATGTGTTTTAATGTGTTTTAATTGGTTTTTCATATTGAATGATTGTTTAGAATGTTTTTAGAATTGTTGTATTGTTTTTAAGTGGTACGTGTGGGTTTTGTATTGTCAGGTTATGGGCTTCACTTTGTATTGTCTTTTGATGTTAAATTTTGTAAACCGCTATGATCTCTAAGGAATAGCAGTCTAGAAATAAATTTTCATTCATTCATTCATTTGAACTGCTAGGTTGGCAGAAGCTAGGACGAGTGATGGAGCTCACCTGATCATGTAACACTTTGGCCTTGAACTACCAAGCTTGCGACCTTCCGATCATCAGAGTTGGTATCTTAGCCACTAAGGCACCACATCCCTAAGACTTTTGCATAGGTTTCACCTGTTATGCACACATCTTGGTGTGATTCAGGCATTATTTTTGTACAAAAAATGTTCTTTTTTTAAACATAAAAAACATTATTTCAATAAACACATTTTTCTTGTATAAAATGGTAGGGTTGAAAAGGCACGTTACAGAAATACATGTTTTCATGGGGCAAAAATCATGAGCTTTGTACACACATATACACATATGTGTATATCTGCACAGAATACTCTCCCAAAACATTTTGAGATCTATGAATACTGAAGGGGGGGGGGGGAATAATGGAAATATTCATTTTTCTCCAACTTCAGAGAGAAAACTGCAAAAACTAGTTGTCCTTGCATGCAAGGACAAAACAATTGAAGATTTACCTTTCTAAGCCAGGGCTTCTCTTTTGATCCCATAGAAATTACCGTACTTGCAGCACAACATACACGGTGTCTGGTACCAGCCTTGATAAGGCAGCATTCTTGGCCAACCATGTGTACACAGAGATATGAAAACTGAATGTTGGAAATGCTAAGATACATTTGGCAATGAACCTTATCAAGATGATGTAAAGATGATTCAATTATGTTTCCCCTGCGTGTGGCAAAATGAAACCATTTCATGAGCAGAAACCTGGAGGAAATACAATTACTCAGGACAGAGTGGTTCCGATCATTCTGGCTGATCTCCTCTCTGTTCTTTAGAATAAAAGGCAAAGTCAGACTAGGCCAAACTGCTCAAAACCAATGACTAGGCTTGGGGTCAGCATGGGGTATTCTTGGACAGTTGTCAAGGACCCAGGTCCTGTTAAAATTTATAAGTGATGCTTGCCCACTCTCTCAGGGGTCAAACAGATCACCCAAAAAGAGCAGATCAGGGCCACTCTGGAGCTGCAGCAACCGCACATATGCAGTCCCAATCCAGCCCATCACAGCTGTTTCAAAGTGGCTTTTGAAAACGAGTGGTGTTTTTTAACCTGCCCTCAGGCTTACAATCTAAAGAGACAAGACACAAAAGGAGAAGGGAATGGCAGTGGGGAATGCCTGGACCATGGCAGATGGACTAGAGGGAGGGCCCTTTTTCTTACTGTGGCTAGGACCAATGGAGCTGGCCTGCCATTCTCTCCCTCTGGATGATGGCAGATAGAGGGAGGGCCTTCTTCTTTTCCAGGCATGTAATAATAATAATAATAATAATAATTTTTATTTCTTACCCACCTCTCCTCATGGCTCGAGGCAGGTTACAATATAATTAAAATGCAATCATCATATAAAATACACATATTAAGCTGCATCTCTAAAAATATTTATATTATAATACATAGGACAATCATTAAATATAAAATTTATGTTTAAAATTCATGATTAAAACAGTTTGGATAGACCTGCCAGAAGAGATAGGTCTTCAAATGTGTTTTATATTCCGACAGCTGGTTTAGCTGTGGATCTCTTCTGGCTGGTCATTTCAGAATCTTGGGGTAGCCAATGGGAAGATCCTCTGAGTAATGGCTGCCAGTCGAGTCCTTGTAAGCTGTAGCAACTGCCTCCCAGAGGACCTCAGTGTTCAGGGCAGATTGTACAGGGAAGGCTATCCTGTAGATAACCTGGACCCAAACCATATAGAGATTTAAAGGTCAAAACTATCCACCATCATCCAGAGGGAGAGATGGGCAGGCCTACTCCATCTTCAAAACTGCTGTGGCAGCCCAGATTGGGGCTGGGTGCATGTGATTGCCATGGCCCCAGTATGACGGCAATGGTGCAGCCCTGCTGTGCTTTTTTTGGCCTGTCTGTTTTGGACATCTAATCAGCATTTCTACTCCAATTTTTGGAATAGAAATGGTATTCATTTAAAAGTCTATAGCAATAGCAATAGCAAGTACATTTCTATACCACTTAGTGCACTTAAGCACTTGTTAAGTGGTTTACAAAATGTAAGCAAATTGCCCCCAACAAGCTGGGTACTGATTTTAGCAACCTACGGAAGGATGCAAAGGTGAGTCAACCCTAAGCCCCTGGCTGGGATTGAATTCACAACCTTGTGGTTTGTGAGTGAGTGGCTGCAGTACAGGCATTTAACCACTGTGCCACCAGGGCTCTTGTTTAGATGGCACACGCCCGGAGTGTGGTGGGAAAGTGCACTGCACCCGCATATATTAACATATGCATAGGTCAGTGAAGGACACAAAAAGGGTGGGGTATAAATACCATAAATAATAATAATAAATAATACGTGCATACCATCCTGCATGACAGATGGAGCCCAACTTGTAAATAACAATTAATTTGTAATCTTCTAATCAGCAAAATGATTCTAGCAAAATAGAAAAGTAAATTAAAAAAATACACATTGCATTGGTCAGACCAGTATCAGTAATCATTCTTCTCCATATTTTGATCTACAAAATTATAACCTCTACCGTCAGCTCATCCAGAAGCCAGATAAGGGACCATTTTCATCATGCTAAGCCTTCTTCCTTCTTACTGACAGATTCTGATTTTCCTTTCCAAAGTGGAGGAAATAGGATGTAGGCCTTTCCAGGGACGTAGACCTTATTTGTTAAATTATTTATTTTGTACTATACTATCCTTCTGATGTTTAGGTTTTATGGATAATTTTATTTCTGCTACCCTATTGTAATGGTTTGAACATTATGATTGCATTAGAAGGGTGGAGTATAAACTATGTTAATTATATAAAAAAAGAAGATATAAACTACAATACTCCATCCTTTATTTAACAGTTAGACCCTAACCCCTTTCCTGAGGATAGTACTTTATTTTAAGTGACACATAGAAGTCATGTTTCCAGGAATCCTCTTTTATACCATAGCAAGAGGCACATGGCCATGGGGACTCTGGGAAATTATCCCTACATCCTCTTTTGAGAAACACACAGACTGTTTGCAAAACAAACAAAGAAACAAACAAACAAAAACACCCAAGGCAAAACATATGGTGATGGTATTATTGTTCATATCTTTTTCCCCCCCCCCCCCCCCGGAAGACATTTGTTCTGAGGGTTGTCTTGATTTCAACCACATTACCTAAAGCTATTTATTGATAGAAAGTAACTATATAAAAAAACAGATACCTGCTGAGCTTCAAGTGCTGAACCAGAATTCCAAGCAAGTCTTCAAACATTTGTTTGCTATATGGGATCAAAATGAACGGCGTATTGCATGGACATATACTGTGTATATAGAGGGAACTGCAAAAATTGCAGGCAACATGTTTGTTTAAGCATCTTAAAGTTTATGTTCATGGGTGAGGAGTAATGAAAGAGTAGAGAGTAATGAAAAGTAACAAGCAACACAATGAACAACGCTTCCATAAGTCCACCCCTACATCCCTTTATTTATATCCTACATGCCCCCTCAATACTGGGGCTAAAGTAGCAAGCTATTCATTGTTTTCCTTATATCATTAACAATAACAAGACAGGCTTTTCAGTGGGAGAGAGCGAGTTTGACCGGAACAAGTTACACAAAGAATTACTTTAAAAAAAAAAATCCAAGCTCTGTCAGCATCTTGCAATGCCTTTTCCTTAGCACCTGAAAAAATTATCACTGTTGATACTTCTGTTAGAAAACAAGTGAAGTCTATCTCTGTTTGTCATCCGCAAGTAATTCATGGGACCTGTCATTTAGTTTCCTGCTAAGTAGCCGACTCCTGGAGCAGACTACAAATCGAGCTTCATTTTCATCAAACCAAGAACTAGTTTGGCAAACATGTGCCTTAATACCCAAAGGCAAGAAATAACTTGGAGCTGTCATTAATTTTGACATTTAATTACATTTCAATTTATTCCATTCTTTCTATTCCAGAATGATTTATAATTTCATTCTGCATTTGAGAAAGAGAATTTTTCTGAACTTCTACTCAAAAGATGGCTCTTTTATTATCAGACTTGGATCCTGTTTTCTTGTCTGGTCAGGCAGGAGGGGGTTTGTGGAAGAAATGTTTAGGGTTCTTATTATAATAGTGTGGGAGAGGAGGACAGGTTTTTTATTATTATTTCTTAAATGGAGTCTCTCTCTCTCTCTCTCTGTGTGTGTGTGTGTGTGTGTGTGTGTGTGTGTGTGTAGATATTATCATCTCCTTTCAGACTTTCACAGTTCTCCAAGGTGACTTTCAACACCAGCAAGGGATTAAACCTATGATGTTTCATGCAGCAAACATTTCCATTACGTGTGGGCAGCGGCACATATAAAGCCGGGTTGCCTGGTCTCCTCCTTCGCCACGCCCCCCCCCCCCGCCATCGGACTGCTGCTGTGAGCTGCATTTGCTGCCGGGAGGTCTCCCGGGTTGTAGAGAGGTGCACAACTGTGCACCGGCCCAGGAGCCGCCCACGGACTGTGAACCGGACTTTTACATCTTCGCAGCTGCGCAGCTGCGCAGTTACTCTCAGTTGTGACTGCGCCAAGGCAGGGGAGACGCATCCTTGCCAGCCATTGGCAGAGAATGATTGAGGTGTCTTCTCTCTGCCTCTGGTGCTGTATTGTGGGGGGGGGGGGGGGGAGGTTATGGATGTGGGGAATGTTTTGGGTGGGGAGGCAGAGGGTAACTTCCCTGGCTCGGGCGGGGCTCCTATTGGAGTAGTGTGGGGGCAGGGGGAGGTATGGCGGTAGGAAAGTGGATCAGCGTTACAGGGAAAGGCAAGATCGATGCTTAATATCTATCTCTCCTTCCCATCCCTCTCCTAACCAAAGAGATCTGAGGGTCACTCCAACCATACCACAAACCCTGTCTCTGCTCCTGTGCAATGCCAGGTCCATCAAAAATAAGACCCACATCATTCATGACTTGCTCGAGGACAACAACTGTGACCTGGCTTGCATTACTGAGACCTGATTAGGGCCTGAAGGGGAAGCTGTGTGGGCTGAGGCCCTACCTGCCGGGTACTCAGTGAAGGACCAGACCAGCTCAGGTGGGGGGGGGGGGGGGGGGTGTTGCCTTGGTGCATAAGAACACCTTGTCTCTGACCAGAAACCATGTCCATCAAACCTCCTATATCGAGTGTATTTACTTGACCCTGAAGGCCAGAGACAGTCTAGGGATTCTGTTGGTCTATCGGCCGCCCCGTACGCTAACAGACTCCCTTAACGAGCTGACACAGTTGGTCTTGGAGCTGATGCTGGAGTCCCTCAGGCTTCTGGTCCTGTGAGACTTCAACATCTCCCTCGCGGCCAACTATATTCCATCCGGTGCGGCTCGGGAATTCATGGATACCATGACATCCATGGGCCTGTCACAACTGGTCCTGGGGCCTACGCATTCTGCGGGTAATACACTTGATATGGTCTTTTGTTCGGACATGGAAACTCTGTGGGCGGAAATATCTAATATTTCCCCCTTGTCATGGACGGATCATTTCCTGGTAGAGGCAAAAATCAAGGCATCTACCCAGATCCCTCCTGGGGGTGGTGGACCTATTCGAATGGAACCCAGAAGGTTCCAGGAAGCCCTAGAGGGGTATATGGTTGGAAACGACGGCAATTCTGTTGATGCTCTGACTAACATCTGGGACACTGATCTCTCCAGGGCTATACACAGTATTGCTCCCAAGCGTCCTCTCAGGCCTGCTTCCAAAAAGAAGCCCTGGTATACGGAAGATCTCCGGGCAAGGAAGTGGGTGCTGCGACGGCTAGAGTGTGTCTGGCGGAAACATCAGCGCTTACCCGACAAGGCTCTCCTTGACCGTCTTTTCAACGACTATGGAGAGGCGATAGATGGGGCAAAGGAATTGTTCTTTGGCGCACGTATCGCATCCGCGGAGTCGCGTCCAGCAGAGTTGTTCAGGGTGGTGAGGGAACTAACTGAGCTCCCTCCCGCCCCAAACCCGATCCTTGAACCAACTAAGGCTTGCTGTGACCAATTTAACAACTTCTTCGCGGATAAAACCTCTCGAATAAGGGAAGGTCTTGATGCCAGCGTTAGAGCCGAAACCAGAATAGAGGTGTCCAGAGCCCCCGTGGACTTGGTTGTACTGAATCATTTTGAGTCTGTGAGTACCGAGGATGTGGACAAGATCCTTAGAAGTGTTAGGAAGACAACCTGCTCCCTCGATCCCTGTCCCTCATGGCTAGCGGCTCAGGTGGGACCGGCAGTAACTCTAATGTCACAGTGGATTATTAATACATCTTTGAGGGATGGGCAATTTCCATCGAGCTTAAAATTGGCCACGGTAAAACCTCTGCTCAAAAAGCCATCCCTTGACCCCCTGATGCATAACAATTATCGGCCAGTCTCGCTATTGCCATTTTTAGGGAAGTTGATCGAGAGGGCGGTTGCAATCCAGCTTCAATCGATCTTGGATGAAACGGATTATCTAGACCCATTTCAAACCGGCTTTCGGACGGGTTACGGGGTTGAGACTGCTATGGTCGCCTTGGTCGATGATCTCCGTCTGGGCATGGACAGGAGTAGCGTGTCCCTGTTAGTGCTCTTGGACATCTCAGAGGCTTTTGATACCATAGACCATGGTATCCTTCTGGAGCGCCTGGTAGAGTTGGGAATCGGGGGCACTGCGCTCCAGTGGTTCCGATCCTACCTCTCTGGGAGGTTCCAGATGGTGCAGCTGGGGGATGTGTGCTCAGACAGGAGGGCCCTTACATCTGGGGTCCCTCAAGGAGCCATTCTGTCTCCCATGCTTTTCAACATTTACATAAAACCGCTGGGAGAGATCATCCGGAGAGATGGGGCGCGGGGTTATCAGTATGCTGATGACACCCAAATAGTCTTCTCTATGTCTCCGACTGATGCAGTGACCGGGAATGGCATCTCTCCTCTTCTGGCCTGTCTGGAGTCGGTAATGGGCTGGATGAAGGAAAACAGACTCAGCTTGAATGCAGAGAAAACGAAGTACTCGTGATAGGTTCCCCCGGTCCAGGAATGGCGGTGGTTCCACCTGTCCTAAACGGGATCATGCTTCCTGTGAAGGACTCGGTACACAGTTTGGGGGTGCTCCTTGACTCGTCACTTCACCTTACATCTCAGGTGAGTGCGACGGTCAGGAGCACCTGTTATCATCTTCGGCTGATACGCCAACTGCGTCCCTACCTGAGCCGGGGCAACCTAGAAACGGTGGTACATGCTCTGGTAACCTCTCGCTTGGATTTCTGCAATGCGCTCTACATGGGGCAACCCTTGTACCATACCCGGAAGCTACAATTGGTACAGAATATGGCAGCAAGGCTGGTCACTAATACATCTAGAACCAGCCATATAACACCAGTCTTAAAAGACCTCCATTGGCTGCCTATTTGCTTCCGGGCGCAATACAAGGTGTTGGTTGTTACCTATAAAGCCCTAAATGGCTTGGGCCCAGGGTACTTAGAGGACCGCCTCTCTCCGTACAATCCGCCCCGCACACTCAGATCAACCGGGCAGCAATTGCTAAGGGTTCCAGAGGCCAGATTAGTTGCCACTACTAGGAGGGCCTTTTCCATCTCGGCCCCCAGCCTCTGAAACGCGCTGCCCTTTGAGCTCCAGTCGGCCGCCTCCCTTACCCAGTTTAGGAAGGGGTTAAAAACATTCCTACTTGAGCAAGCTTACCCCTGACTCCCTGACCCCTGAAGTATTCTCTCCTCGCCCCCTTCGTCAACATGTTAAGCTGGCATGAATTGGGGTTTTTATTGTTTTTATTGTACGAGGTTTTAATGTTATGTTTTTTGTAATTTTGTATTGTTATGTGAAATGTTGGAAACCGCCTTGGTCTGAGAAAGGTGGTATATAAATAAAATTTTACTTACTTACTTTTACTTACATTATGTACATCTGCCCTAGCCAAATCCCTACCGGCTTCTGATGGCCAAGGTTAGAGTATGGAGAGACTGACCACAACGCTTGCATGCATGCACCTACATGCACACATGCACACATGCACACACACAAATGTGTACTGTTCCAGTCTGTAACGCCATAGGTAAGGCATCTTCATTAGCAGAGCATTCTGTTGGCATATCACATGTCCTCCAACTCCTGTCTACTGGTGGAGTGGCAATCATATTTATTTATTTTATTCTTTAAAAAACATTTCTATCTCACCTTCAATCATGAAATCTCAGTGTGTTGTATAATTAAAATAATATTTTTTTAAAAAAATTGTTCCACTTTTAAAAAAATAATAAAATAATTTAAATATTTAAAAACATAGTACATAGATCGGCAATTTTAAAACAGAAGAAACCATATATTTTTTTCTAAAAAAGAAGAAGAAGAGAGATTATGCCTAAAATTCTTTAACAAAAAGATATATATTAAATTTGCACCTAGAAGGCCACTAGAAACAATTGCTTTCTAAGGGGAAGGCATTCCATAAACAGGTGGCCATAGTAGAGAAGCCTCTCTCCCTTGTCTCTGTGATGTATTGCTCTCACTAGTGGAACATAGATGAGTGTTTCATCTCAGGAGATCTTAGTTCTTGGGCAGGTATATATAGTAAGAGACACTCTTCATGTATCAAGGCCCCAAGCAATTTAGGGATTTGAATGTCATTACCAACATCTTGAATTCAGGTTAAAAATGGATTGTGCAGCTTCCTTTTGATCCCTCAGTAAGCTTTTGACTGGCATATAGGGCTGAGGATTAAAAGTACAGTTATGAGCACAATAAGGGACCTTCTGGATCACTCCAAAGACCTAACTAGTCATACCCTCCAACTGCCCCAGTTGTGAGAGACGGTCCCAGTTAATTTCCTCTCATCCTACTTTTTCACTCCTTTTAAAATGTCTGTTTCTCTCTCTTCTCACTTCTCCCTGTTATTCTCAGCTTTCTTCAGTTGCTGCAAACTGAAAGATGAAACATACGTCAAAAAGAGCCAGCTTCCCAGCAGACTGGGGGTGTGGCATTCAGACATCAGCACACCTCCAGTCCACCAGAAAGCTGCATGGCCAACTGCACATGAGATGGAGCTACGACATTTTGGCAGCGCGGTGTTTACACACACCTCATTGAAGAAACACCGAAGGAATGCCGCCGCAGCGACAAAGGTGTCCTTTCTGCTGCTCCTTTTTACACTGGGGAAAGGCCTGGTTGGGGGCATGGCGTGCGGTTGCAGAGGCTCCAACCCAGTGAGCAAAGGGGTGGCCAGAATCCACTACTTTGGGGCCATCTGTTTTGCCCCTTAATCTAAAGTGTAAAAACAGTTTGCACACAGTTAACAGAAGAGGAGAGGAGGGGGCATCACCTTGGCTTTCCCAGTAGTCTCAAGTAAAACAAAGTGCTGTTGCTTCTCCTAGTTTCTCTGCTCTTCCTCATTAATAATGTTTGTCCTCTTGACCATATTATGATGTTGCTTGGCTACACATGCCCTGATTTCCATCTATGAAATGTTGGAAGGTATGCCTAGCCTAGCATCCTTTCCTCATAAAGACCAACCAGGTACATATGAAAGGTTTACAAGCAAAGCATGGACATGATAGTTCCGAAGTAACTGAAATCCAGAAGCATGTTGCCTCCAATACTGGCCCTTTCCTGTGTGTAAGCCCTGTGGGATTCAGCAGCACCTTTTTAAAAGCAGATATGTTTAGAACTGTGCTGTAAAAAACCCTAGCTCAGAGAGTGGTGGATCCATGGCCTGCCATATATTGCTGGACTACAATTCCCATTAACAGTGCACATTGAAGTCTGACATCATTTGGAGTGCCACAAGTTTTCCATTCTTGTCTATAGAGATAGCTATTCATTCTAGCCAAGAGGATCAGCATTACAGCTTCAAGAACATTCAAAGGGTCTGTGACTGATATTTTATACTGTGGTCGCATGCCCATAGGATTTGAGAATCAGGGATGAATTAAGATGCGTCTAAGCAATATGTTATGCTATACATATACATTTTTAAAAATAGACCACAGCAGGCTTGGTGTTTTAAAATATATAGTTATGTGATGGCTTTTTCATAAGAAACATGCCCCAAGCTGCTTCCAGTTATTTTTCTGTGTTAAGCAGAGCCACAAAATAATACATAAAACTGAGAAAGTAGGAAGTGTACAAATTATCTCATTGCATCATCTTTCTGGAATCATGAGCTGTTATGAAGCAAACAACAACAAAAAAAGTTTTGTTTTTTTTAAAAAAAAACATGCCCCCCCCCTTCTCTTCCCACTGAGCCTTGCCATACTCACACCATCTCTTCAATGTTTTAAAGAGATGCAAGTGAATGGCAGAGCCCATTTCTGTCACTAGGCATATGTATGGGGAGCAGTCACCCCCCCCCCCCGCAGCTGAACCACCTAGGGCATCTGCCACTGCCATGAGTCACTCACTTCTGAGGTCAGAATGAGGCATCTAGCATTGATCACATGAGCAGGTACTTCATTCTGACCTCAGAGCAAGCAAAAGGTGACCGTGGGATACATGGCAGGCAGCTCAGCAGTATGTGTGCACACAGATGCTCCAGTGTGGGAATGGACAGCTTAGATCTTCCTAAGAAATCTGGAGCAAAAGGGCCTTTTTAAAAATGCATTGTAAAGTTGTTATAACTCAGTCCTGGTGCAGAATGATGTGGATGTCATTGGGGCTGCTTGTGCCAGAACAGGGGTTGGGGCTGAGTGTTGACTGGAGTGGATGACAGCAGAATGGAGGGGCGGGGGCATTTGGCCCATACAGACAAGGCCTAAGGCACTCCTTTGCCATTACTATGTACTCAGATTGGAATCATTGTATCAGTGAAAATAAGTCAGATTGCTAGATGGATGACTATGAGAAGTTGTCAAGCAGAACATGGGTTTGGAAATGTCCTTCTGCTAATGTTCCCCTGTATTTCTAACTTCATTCATTCATGCATGCACTTATCTAATTCTGTTTTAATTTATTACTATTCTATGCTTTAATTGTATTGTTTTTTAATATTGTGAAGCTGCTCTGAGTGCCAGTTCTGGGGAAAGAGCGAGGTACAAATATAGTAGTAGTAGTAGTAGTAGTAGTAGTGCATTTATATTCCATTTGCCCCCATAATGGAACTCAAGGCAGGTTACAATTTAAAATTTAAGACAAAAATTACAAAATTATCAGTACAAAAGTATAAGTATAAAAATTATTTACACAATCTATAAAGATAACACCCTTAAAATTATTTTAAAAACATGGGTGGAATTCAGTATTGCAATTATGGCTTCATAACCTAGAGCAGGGGTAGGCAACCTGCGGCCCGCGGGCCGAATGCGGCCCAGCAAGGCCTTGGGACCGGCCCCAGCCCGGTCCTGACGCCGATTGCCACCAGGGCCTTTGGCGTCTCACGCGAGGGGCATGGTGGGGCAATTGTCTATAGAAGCCTCAGAAACATGCATTTATCTTAACATTTTTTAAAAAATCAGCAAATTTTTTTTGCATGTCTTCCATTTTTTATTTAAAAAGTGCCCTCCATTTGAAAATTTTGTCCTACATTTGTCCCGGTTTATTTATGTATTTAATTTTTTAAAAAAATTATTTAATTATTTATTTTTTGGCTTTGGCCCCCCAGTTGTCTGAGGGACAGCAACCCGGCCCCCCGGCTCAAAAGGGTTGCCTACCCCTGACCTAGAGTTACAGATCTGTAACTGATTTGTATTCACAAAGAGTATGTATTCATGATTGTGGAATTATTGCCACAATTGTAGAAGTACCCTAATGTGAATGGCAGAGGTCTATTATCCTGTCAGGAGCTCATCACATGAACTTTAAAACCGTCTCAAGTGTCCTGGGCTGCAGCTGGGACATGGGATGGAGGTGGGGATTATCAGATGCTAAATTGCCGCCTAATCACTGCCCACCATCAGCCTGGGTCCCAGCCACACTCCGCCAGCACTTTTTTGAAGTTGGAAAGCATCTGACTTTGAAAAACACCTGGAGAAGCACAGCTGGGACTCAGCTTGGACCTGGGCTGATGGCGGGCACCAATTAGGCAGCAATTTAGCATGCTATAATCCCTGCCTCCATTCCACATCCCAGCTGCAGCTTGGGATGCTTGAAATAGTTTTAAAATTCATGTGATAAGCTCATCAGTTTTGGGCACACCAGACTGACATTTCCACCTCCTCTTCCACCAGTGATCTCTGGTGCAAGAAGGAATTGATAAAGATCCTGTTTCTGATTGTCACACTGGATATAGCTTGTGAGACTTGGTTGGAAATGTCAGTCTGCTGTGAGTTCTCAACAAGAGAACTGTCGAGATCTAAATCCCTCAGAAGTTCTGCCATGCTTGTGTTTCATTTATGCTGTACCTGATTTGCTTTGTGTTACTAGATGATGGGATGTATCATGCCTTTGTTGTTGTTAGGTAAAAAGAATATTTATCTATGCTAGAGATGGATATGAAGTAAAGATAATTGGTGCCAGGATCTGCCAAGGTCAGTTTTGTGGGGATGCTGACTATGAAGAAGAAGAATGGGACTATCTTGGAGAAAGGGTTATTTTGGTTTAAGAATTAATGGGATTTGAACCTGCAAAAAGTTTTGAAATGCTCTCTGCTTTTAATGTATTGTGTAACTGAAATTGATTTAGTCCTAACAGCATCATCATACTGTGAACAATTTCAGTTTCTGAATAAATCTTGCTGTTTTATGCTGAAAATTGATTTCTGAGCTAAAGTCAGCCAGTGCATGACAAGAATAGGCCTCCATTGCTCACAGTGACCTGGTAAGTAGGATTGAAAGGTCCAGACCACGAGATATGGGCCATGTTAAGTATACTTAACTAACCAGTTGACCTAGGAACTCATTCCATATAAAAATAAACAAACCAACACAGCACCCTTTAAACGCCCATCAGAGTCAATGTCTAAAAGCCGGATGAATTAAGAATATCTTGCCTGTAGAAGGAAAGTAAGGAGGAAGCCATCCTAGCTTCCCTGGGGAGTTTCAAAGTCTGAAAGAAACTTGTTAGAAGGTGCCCTCTCTTGTTCCCACCAACCAAGCTGGAGACAGTAGTGGGACAGAAAGAAGTGCCTCTTCTGAAGATTGTAAGAACTCTAACAGGTTTATATAGGGAGATATTTTTGGGGCATGTAGAATCAGGAATGTAACATGTAAACATGCAGTAGACATGCACATAGACCAGGAAACACCAACTGAAAGTTCTGCTGTGAAGATCAGCTCCAGGTTGCAAAGGAAAAATTCCTCCCAGGCAGAGACTGCTGCCGCCTTAATAAAGACACTGCTGGACAGCCACAAAGAGGCTTTTAATCATCAGGTTCAATATTTACAAGATACACTATCAAACTGCTCCACCAGACGCCTATATACAGACTCCACCACACGGAGATTTATCCCTCTCCCTTATATACACTTTCCCTCTTGGGGGTTTTGAACCCTTTCCCCTCCTGGAATGTCACCTAGTTTCCCATCACCTGACAGCTGTGACTCTGCAGAATTGAAGCCTACAGGTTTCACCTCCTGTGCCTGTGTCATCAGCTTCCTATGACTAAGGGCTTCCCAAATGCTGACGCATGATGGCTACCACTTGAACTCTGGTAACCCTGTCACCTTTGTCCCAGTTCCTCCCATGGCCACATCTATGACATTTTCTTGACCAGAATGCTCTGTGCTCTGACAGATATGATCACCCAAATAGCCTGTACTGAACTTCGTCACTTTCTCCCCTTAAAGCCAATCACTAGAAGGCAGGACAAATCAGGATTGTGTATGTGCATGACCTGCATTCGCTAGACAATTGCTCTGATCTGAACTGTCCTGCTTGTCTTTTGTCAGTAAAGAAGGGTGGAGGTGGTTGGGGGGAGGTGAGATCAAATTATGGGACCCCATGGTTTTGCCTAGTTGGCCCTGAGAAAGAATTACTTTCATTCATGCAAGGGGGGCAATTTCTGTCTTTGCCACCATCTGCTGCCTCCTGGAACACATCCCACACTGATTATGCTTAAGAGGAGCTTTCAAGAGGCCTGATGGCCTCCAACTGGAATGCAAAGATAATTCTATTGCAGAAATGGGAATCCACCAACATCATCTGTGGATTCAAGCATTCACCCATTTCTTAGCTTTGTTCAGAGGACTGTGATGGCTTTACACAGTCCTGTTTTGTATAAAAGATAAAATAATAGCAAGTGATTTTTTTTTCCAGGGCAATTAGGAGGGAACAATGAAAGCCTTGAATTTCAGAGACTGATGAGGAAAACGTGTAGTTTAGTCAGCTTAGATGGCTTTCACACATCGAACCAACTGGAGGAATCAGAAGATCAAGAAGTTCTGCAGGATGATCTGGATGACCCTGTGAAACAGTGCAATAAACATGGAACAAAATTAAATACAATGAAGTGTAAGGTGATGCGTATGGGGGAAGAAAATTGTTATCTCAATATGTAATACGGAACTGGAAATTACAGTGGAAAAAAGATTCTGAGATATTGGCTAATCGCAAGAAAACCATGTGCCATCAATATAATGCAGATGCAAAAATGTTATAAAGGACAAGTAGAAGAAAGAGTGAATGGAATTCTTGGGAGCATTAGGAAAAACATTTGTTGCACATATAGAGAGATAAGAAAAGCCTTCTGCAAAGTACTAGTGAGGCTAAATGCAGAAATGTTTGTCCTGTCCTAGACATCCATATTCAGATGTGTCCAGTCCAATTCTCATGTCCTTCTGATTCACTAACTGGTAAGTTTAAAATGGATTTATAGCATTTCTCAACCTTTCACCATAATTTTAGCACTCATAAGCTGGAAGATACAGCTAGCACTGAATTTTTAGTTGTGCAAACTAAGTATAAGTAGGGGAGCATTTTTTTCTCCTATTATAGGCAATTAGAGCACTCCAAAACCTGCATTGATGGGCTAGAAAACCCTCTGCAGCTGATGTTTTGTAATCAGGAAGGGTGAACAAAATATAGGTTGAAAATCCTGATGTTACAGCTAACACCACCATAGGTTTGATCCAGTGATTCATTTACAGGTGAAAGGAAGATATAGAGCTTATGTATGAACACAATTTTACCCGCTTATCTTAAGAAAAAGAAGACATAATGCTCCATTCACACAGACTTAATAGGTGTAAAGAATTGCTAAAAGTCAGTAGGGCCATCTGAGAAATTTAGGTCTTTCCCACCCAGTTGTCTCTTAAGCAGGACTTGACCATTAAAAGAAAAACCACATTTTATTCTCAATCATTCCTTCATTCATAAATATAAAATGTGAAAGGATAATATGGTATGAGTAGGTTTGCTAAACCTTTTTCATCATCATCTGAGATGTGAAAACAGAGATGCAATGCTATCCACCCTCATGTATGGGGCAATTTGATCACATATTCCCCCTCCTGACTTAGAAATGTTTACTGTGAGAAAACTAGAGACCCTGCATTTAGCATATACATTTGGAGCTGCTAGTCAGTTTCAGCTATGCTAATCCTGATAAATGCCACTATCTGAAATTGACCCTTGAATTAGTATAAATCATGCTGACACACATAAGAATGTGTAGCTGAAGCTGCCTGAGTGAGTGAATAGCCTCTTTGAGCTGAAATATGAACCTTATCTGAATGACAGGAAAAATTGCCATTCATAACAAAACTAACTCTCCGGTTCTTTGTTTCTGGCTAGTTCATATACAAGTGTAATTTGATGTGCCGTAAGACTTGGGAAATGATATAAAAAATTAAAATTCAATTAAAATAACCAAACAAACCCTCAGTGAAAATACTAGATGTTAGGATTGTGTTCATTAATGTTAATGACATTTGCAGACCAAATTGAATGGGAAAGTAGCATGACTAGAACCAAGGATGGAGAGTCAAGAAAACAGAATTCTGCAAAGGTTGAAAAGATGAGTAAAAACTGAAATGAGATTCATTTTGATTTGAAGTCCAGCTAGCTAGCAGGATGAAGAGAGAGTAAAGTTATTAGAGCTGGAATATTATTGTGTGGGAGTTAGAGATGTTTCAAAATGTTTGAGGTGTTTTTTTTAATTGGGAGAAAAATACCTGAAATTACCTGGATGGCTAACCCATTATGAATAAAATTTTACCAAGAAAACGCAGTGATATATTCACCTTAGGATAGCCATAAATCGGAACTGTCCTGAAGGTAAACAACATCAAAAACTTTTACACACTGAAGGCCAATGTAACTTTAGTTATCCTTTGGATTTTTTTTCTTCTCTGAATGTTACGGTTTAGTTCTTGGCTGAAGAAGTACCAGATGTATTTATAAATACATATTTTAGAATAACTATGTTTAGAAATATGCATTTTGTAAAAAAATATATATATTTAAAACACATATTTAAATATGTATTTAAATACAAATCATGTACAGATCTTTTTTTTTTTTGTTGGTACAACAACAAAAGATAAAACGGATTGAATGGAAATAATTTTCCTTTGGAGTAGAAACTCAACCAACCCTTGAGATGTTTCCAAAGTTCATAATTACCTTGCTCAAAACAGATAGGAGTTTTTCCACAATTTTATTCTATTATTCTATTGTTATCATTCAGTTTCCTCTGTCCTTTGTTGTATTCCTCTTCAGTTTAACTTAGAGAAAAAATAATAAATATTTATAACACTGGAGCATACTAAATTCTGTATCATAATTAAAATTGACAGATCTCAGGGCCTGGCCTTGAGTCTCCACAGTAAAGCATATTCTCTCTCTCTCTCTGTGTGTGTGTGTGTTTGAATGACCAGCTGCAAGCAAATACAGTTGGGACTTAATAATGCTTCATGAGGTCACCAGGGGCCACCCCTAGCTCTCAGGTTTTGGCCTCCAAATCTCAAGGCCTGGGACAATCCTGAACTGGCAATCCTAACCATAATGCAGAATAATAAAAAGTGGATAAGATATTTAAAAGCAGAACTAGGTTTTGTAACAAACTAACATGTATGGGCAGTGTGTGTGTGCGCGCACACGCACGTGCGCATGCACACACACATTTTTGTCTAGTGTCAAGAAGACTGCAATGTAGATTTAAGTCTATTTAAGAAGGCTGTCCCATAGCTGGCTCCACAAACAAGGCTCTTTCATTTTTAGCTGTTCAGCACACATCCAATGAATCTGACATCTGAAAAAGGTCCCCACTATATGATCTTTCTTATATCCTGGGAAAGTTCCTGTTGGAATTATAGCTGAGTCAAAACTTCTCAGATTGTTTTCCCATTGTCCTAGAAAAAGAAGGGCACTTTGCACATATTTTCTCCAAATATTCTCCACAAATTCTTCTAGTGGTTGCCTTTTCTCCCCACAGTACCTTGGAATAATGTTATGTCTGGGTGTTGTGGAAGATAGAAAATGATGGCCAAACCTCTGCTGTGTTACAGCATACTTAATGCCGCAAAACCAAAACAATAAAGGGGGGGGGAACCATAGGGAAACAAGAAATTGCTATAGACTTACAATATAGAAACTGCTTCTCTACACTCAAGTAGATTCCAGGTGCTATTCCAAAACCACCCAAACTTGTGACAATCAATATAGCAGTGTGATACCAGCAGCAAACTTTTATACAAACCTGAAATGTTAAGGGAGATGAATAATGAAGTAATGGTCAAAAACAACTGATGGTTGGCATGATGGGGAAGGCAACTTATACAGGTTCAGAAGCGACCTGAGTGAAACCTTCACTTGCTCATGAGCTCCATCCCCTGCCAGCAAACTAGGCAACCTCTGACTGGCCAGCCTCCCCTTTCCATACTGTTGTTGTGTGCCTTCCAGTCATTCCTAAAATGATCCTATCGTGGGATTTTCTTGGCAAGATTTGTTCAGAGGAGGTTTGCCATAGCCATCTTCTGAGGTTGAGAGCCTGTGACTTGCCCAAAGTCACCCAGTGGGTTTTGTGGCTGAACTGGGAATCAAACCTGGAGTTGTAGGCCAACACTCAAACCACAATGCAATGCTGGCTTTCAAAATATGAGGTGGAATTTGAACTCCTGAGAACCAAATCATGAGGACAACATTTTCAACTGCTAGGCCTAGAGACCAGGAAAACTGTAAGCTTTTGGGAAGGAAAAACAGCCCTAGCACCTGAAGCATGATTCTATCTTTACTTCTCCAGCAGTTGTAATATGTAATTTGGCACTGTTAGGGTGTACACTGTAGAAAAAGTAAAGTTTGACAGTACTTTAAGTGTTGTAGCTCAGTCCAATAGAATCCTGGGATTTGTAGTTTTACAAGGTATTTGGCCTTTTCTGCAAAAACGTGCTGGTGCCTCACAAAATTACAAATCCCAGGATGGATTTGTAGGATGGAGCCATGGCAGTTAAAATGGAGCCCTTGTGAACTGGGAAATGTACTTCTAACGTGTTCCAGTACTCTATTTTAATAATTTTACTGTTACTATAAGGGGGAAATGGGGGGCACATTCATGTATAAATACAAAACTTGAATTGTTACAACTAGAGAGAACAATACCTTGCCTAACACTTTGACCTAATCACGAGCACACATTTTTCCTTTTCTTTAATATTTAAAAGCCTTTAGTGCTTTTTTGCCAACTAGCAACTAGTCAACATTACTGCTTGATGGATGAAGTCCTTCTTCACCTGCAGCATGATGAATCAGGTAATAAAGAGGTCAGTCACTACAGGTTCCCATTTAACTCTGGCTGATTATACTTTAGAAATGATTCAATAAAGTTGCAAAGGAGGGGAGATAAATCAAACACTTTCCATTTCCATATGCTACCAAGGCCACAAGGTGTAATCCTTTTCACTTGAACCACTGAGTTCAATAGCTACCTTTAGCATAACCATTTTGTTCTCTCCATTGTAGAATGCTTTATTTGTTTGCTATATAGCAAAATGGTCTTTGCCTAGTTCAACAGGCAACCTTTCATAGTACAGCAGACAAACCTTTGGTTCATATATCTGTGGAAAGAAGAAGGAAATGAATGGAGTCCATTATATGGAAAATCTCTGGATGTTGCACCCTCTTTATGTGAGGATTAAAAGTAAGTCACTCCTACTATCTTATATACATATGCTTTTATGATATTCCCAGACACAGGCCTTGTCTTCACTGGCCAGATTATTTCAAGAGCAGCCCAGGGTATTCAGGGGTAGTGCTATTACCTCATGCTCCATGTCTGTGCCATGGTTGTTATTGCCACAGGTATCCTTCTGGGCCACCTGGCACATCTGCCACCACTGCCTTGCTTATTTCTGGGGTCAGAATGAGGTACGTAGTGACAGTTATATACTGGGCACCTTGTTCTGACTTGAGAACAAGCAACCCATAATGGTGGCAGATGCACCAGGCAAACCAGAGAGACACCAATGCAACAGACATTGATTACAGTGAGGGAATGGAGAGTTCGGGAACTTCCTGGAAAAACTGGAGTAACAGATAAGTTATTTTAATGTGTGTTAACAATGGAGCACTGAAGTCAGAATCATCTGAGCCATAGTATTCCCAATCACTATGCATGGATGTGAGAGCTGGAAAGTGGGGGGAAAAAGATAGGAAAAGATTCAATTCATTTGAGAGGTGGTGCTAGAGAAGAATGCTGAGGATACTATGGATAGCCAAAAAGACAAACAAATGGGTCTTGAACATATCAAACTGGAAATTCCCCTGGAAGGCAAGATGGTGAAACTGAGGCTATCATATTTTTGACATGTCTTGAGAAGGCGTGACTCACTCGAAAAGATTATTGCTCAGAAAGAAGGAAGACAGTAGAAAAAGAGATAGACCACATGCTAGATGGATAGACTCAATCAAGGATGAACATGAATTTACAAGAACTGAGCAGAGCAGTGGAAACAGTGGTCCTGGAATTGTCTCATCCATAGAGTTGCCATGATTAAGGTCTGACTTGTTATGCCCCATTGGGTGTGGAACTTGCTAGATGCCATCTGAACTGTCCACACCAGAAACTACACACTTGATCTTGGCCAGAAGACTGAGAAACAGGGTTTGGGTCATGTGCCATCTGAACAGGAAAGGGCATTTTGGCCCATGCAGACAAGACCACAATATAGCGATTTCTGGATGTGCTGATTTTGAAAAGTTGGAATGAACTTGAAAATATGAAATGTTAAGGTAAATGGGTATCCTAACACATGGGGTAACAAAAGTAGGATAAGTTAATCAGCTGATAGTTGGGAGATATAGAGAAGATTTTGGAGATAAGATCTTGAAGATAAGATTGAGTTTCCAAAGCAGTGGGAAATGTGTGTCCCCTCAGATGGTATTGGAATGCAACTCAGATGTTCTCTCTACATTGACTTTGTTCACTGGTGTTAATGAGTGTTGCAGTCCAATAATATCTGGTGGACCACAAATTGCCCAACTCTGATTAGAATATTATTCTTTTTCAATCACATTTATTCCAGACTTCAGTTTATTATTCCTCAAACATAAACCTCTGTTAATGCCATGTAATTTTCTGTGAAAATTTTCAGTGAAATGTGTGTTTCATAAGCTAGGAAGTGCTACCAAGGAGACCCTGAGATCTCTAGTCTAGGAAACTAAGGCACGTTACACACCGCCATTTACTACATGCTCCGCCCGTCCTAGGGTTAGGAAGGGGCATGCTAGGGTTAGGAAGTGTCTCACCTTCCTAACTGGCCCCATTCCTAGGATGCGCAGAGTGCGTAGTAAATGGCAGCCCCCGTCCACACGGGGGCGCCATTTTGACGTCTCGGATGCACAGTGTCCAGACGTAGTGTGGTGGAAGTGATGCCGCGAGTGCACACCTCGTGCCTCGCGGCGCCACTTCCGGGGGCCAAAAAGGAGTGCCATTTCGGAGCTCCTTTTTAGCTGTGCCGGGAAGCCCCGTGGTCTGGCCGCTGGGGCTTCTTGGCACAGCTAATGGCGGCAGCGGCAGACCACCCGCTTTAGGGCGGTCTGTAACGCGCCTAACTTTTGTAAACTTTCCAAACAGTCCTATACTACACTGTAGTGCTGCACACTAATAAGACTTACAGAGCAGTTTCATTTCATAGCAAAGACAAGTAGAATAAATTTCATATTGGGGTGTGGGCCTAGCTGGAAGTAGCAGCTTGCAGTCCCAGATACCTTCATCTTCAATCCCAAATTTGTCAAAAAGAGCAGGGGCATATTGCTTAGTGCTGACGATCATGTTGGTTTTCTACATATTCTTCCATTTGGGAGGAATATTGTTTTAAAATGAGAAATAAGATTTAAAAGTCGAAGAGATATATAAAAAGTAACTATATTTGGAAATCCAAATCAATGGGTAATATAGCCCTAAAGAATGTTCTTTCCTCATGTCCTTCATACTGTTTTCATCCTGAATCTTGTGCATGTTGCCAAGAATTAGGGCTCAATAAAGGAGACCTGAGAATGTGCCTAATACATCAAAGTCAAGAGCTGAAAGTTTCAGATGAAAGTTTCCCACACATCCCTCAGCACAGTGTAAATGTGTAACCCTCAGCAACACTTAAAGAAATCATTCCTCATTCAAAATTCATTATATTGTAGCTGCAGTTTTATTAGGAAACTGGTCGTTTCTATTGATTAACCTGAGGATGTTGTAGAAACCTGAGACAAATGGAAAGTACTCTCAAGAGCAAACTCTGACTTGAGAACAGTACATAAACACCAGCAGAAAGAAGCAAACCTTCTGCTTTACTTAGGTATGACCCAAAATAAGTTTTCTGATGCCTCCACCCCACTGTATGCTGCATCCCAGTGGTTGCCAGCCTAATAAAGAAATGGGGCCACCACCGATAGGTCCTTTTCAAGCCCTAAGCCCACGCCTGAGCACAAGAAGGTGAACCTAGGCCTCTACTCTCTCCTTATCACAAACATCACCATGTCTTGTACGTGAGCACTCCAAAAGAGGGTGTAGTGGATAGGAATATATATATATATATATATATATATATATATATATATATATATGGAAAAGTTTTGGACTTTCTCCCATCGTTTTTTTATGGCAATAAGGGTCCAAAACACACTGCAGAAATAATCTAGTTTGACACTCCTTTAAAAGTCCTCACTCAATGGTAGGGGATTCTAGGAACTGTAGTTTTGTGAGACATTTGGCCTACTCTGTCAGAGAGGATGCTGGTGCCACAATAAACTACAGTTCCTGGCACTGAGCAAGGGCAGTTAAAGCGGTCTCAAATTGGATTATTTCTGCAGCATTTTGGACGAAGCTTTTATTTTTAAAATGTGAATTACGTGAATCAGATTTAGTCAGCAGTACATTAGTTTTCATCATTTTTCATTATGCAATGTAATATTAGTGTGACAATATGGGGCATGCCCATTGTGAATGCCTTTACTATAGATGATTGATGGGGAAACATTACCATGGAAATGATTGAAAGAGAACATAAAAGCCAATTTCAGATTTAAATCAGTGGGGATATTCACTCCCAGCTCCATTATTCCAGTTTTATCCTGGTTGTAGGCCATGAAAGAAGACATTTGTTTGTTTTTTCTAGTTTGACTGATGCAGCTCCTTTTGCTATTTTCATAGAATCATAGAATCATAGAATCATAGAGTTGGAAGAGACCACTAGGGCCATCCAGTCCAACCCCCTGCCATGCAGGAAATCCAAATCAAAGCATCCCTGACAGATGGCCATCCAGCCTCTGTTTAAAGACCTCCAAGGAAGGAGACTCTATCACCCTCCGAGGGAGTGCATTCCACTGTCAAACAGCCCTTACTGTCAGGAAGTTCCTCCTAATGTTCAGGTGGAATCTCTTTTCCTGCAGCTTGCATCCATTGTTCCGGGTCCTGTTCTCTGGAGCAGCAGAAAACAAGCTTGCTCCCTCTTCAATATGACATCCCTTCAAATATTTAAACAGGGCGATCATATCACCTCTTAACCTTCTTTTCTCCAGGCTAAACATCCCCAGCTCCCTAAGTCGTTCCTCATAGGTCATGGTTTCCAGACCTTTCACCATTTTTTGTCGCCCTCCTTTGGACACGCTCCAGTTTCTCAATGTCCTTTCTGAATTGTGGCGCCCAGAACTGGACACAATATTCTAGGTGGGGCCTGACCAGAGCAGAATACAGTGGCACTATTACTTCTCTTGATCTAGACACTATACTTCTATTGATCATGTCTAAAATACATGATCAATATAACACCAAATCCCCATTTAAAAAATTGAAACAAATGTTTAGAACACAAAACTCTATTGCAAGTTTGGATAAGACCTTCATTTCCACACAGAGATCTTAAAAAAAAAAAAAAGGCTAAAAACAGATGGGCCAAACAGAGCAGCTTTCAGCCACTTCAGGGATGTTGGTTGTAATTGAAATTTTTATACTTTGTGATGTTTTTATGATATGTATTTTAGACATGATTGCCTCTATGGAGATTTTTGGTTGTAATCCCGCTTCAATCCATTGGAAGAAGTGGGAAAATACAAATAATAATAAATAATAAACATGCATCCAAAGTGGCCAGAAGTTGTTGTGAGACTTGCGAAGGTGGCCTGAAACCACCGACAAAAGGAGCAGACCTATCTGCTCCTGTTGGCAGCCCATTTGGGATCACAGCAGCAGCCTGCTTCACTGCAGTCCTGGGCTCATTGGGGGCCAAATGTGGCTGGAGCAGTCATAGGCCGCTCCAAGATGCTCATCCACTTTGTCCCAAAGAAACGTTTTTAAAACATGGTCAGTTTAACATTTGGGAGCAAAACAATTTTTTTTTTAAAAAAAAGAGAACTATGATGCCATGCAGACTGGCCATTAAGGTCAGCTGGGGCGGGGGAGAGGAGAGTCGGGGCATGACATCCATATGATGCACATCCCAATTCCACCTCCATGGTGGTGTGATGCCCTGTTTCACATGGCATGTGGCATCACGGTGGTCCTCTGGTGTTGCATTTCCACAACACAGCACCAAAGGAGTGCCTTAAAGCCGTGATACCATGGCTATTGAGCTCTGGAAAAGCCAGATCAGGATCACTGTGTGCGATTGCTGTGGCCCCGATCTGGGGAAGCTGGAGGTGGTTGCAGGTCATCCCTTCAGGGGCAGTCTGCACTGCCCTTAAGATTGTGAAAAGCAGAATTGGCATGCTCTGTTTGTCAGTAGGCAGCAGGCAGACTAGAATTCTTGCAAAGTTGAGGAAGTGTACATTAAACTCTACCACTAACCCTAATCTCAACCCCAACACTAATCTTCATTACTGTAACTCTTCAATAATTTACTATTCTCATGGGGTTAGAAAATCTTCCACAACTCACTGAATTCAAGTTTATCTATATACTGATGAGTGAGGGTTAAAATCAAGGACCACATGTTCAGCTCAGCTCAAGAATGTGTTTTGGCCACTATATATCTGTCTGTCTGCAGAAGAGGTCAGGAGAATGTGCTTCAGGCCAGTTGAGCCACTGGTTTGGGGGAGTGTACAGACAGTGCTGCCAGTATCCACCCAATGTGGGTGCCACTTGTGCAAACAACTGGTCCTCCATGCAGATATGGAGGCCCTGACAATAAACACTGCCTCATTTTTATCTGCAAAAAACATATGAAATACTTATATAAATACTAAAGATTCAGTAGCATTTCATGTGAGTACAGTGTGCCCACATTTTATGTGGGCATGCCATACATGGCTTTCAACATACGGTGAAAACCACACCGGAAGAGCCCATCACGCACCCTGGAAGGACTAATGGGGTGTGCACCTGTGGTGTGCGCCCGCTGCTGTGCTGTTATGTACCACAGGTGCAAGACCCATTACTTCCAAAGGGGCTCAAGCACAGGCGGAATTCCCCTTATGCAGAGGGATCTGGAATGGATCCCTGCGAAAGGGGAGGGCGCACTGTATCTCTGTAACATGCTTTTTCAAAATGAATTGCAGACAACAAAGCAGTGGACAAACAAACATTGGGATGATGAAGGAAGACACAGGGTGTGGCTAAGACCAACAAACAGAAAATAGCATGAATATATGCTATGCTTAATCATCGGAGAGATATGCAAATGAGCAACTACTGAACATAGGAATGCTAACACTGGCCCGGTACATACCTCCAAGAAGCGCTGTGCCATCACTGATTCTAGGGTTAGGGACCACGCACTAACCGCACAGTCTCTAACCCTAGTAAGACACAGCGGTGCCATTATGGTGGCATCCCGTTCACATGGGTGCCGCCATCTTGACATAAGCAATGTTGCTGTGCATTGCTTACGTCACGAATGCACCATTGGCTCACTCATGACGTCTGCCTGGCGACTGAAAAAGAAGCCGTTTTTTCTGGTTTCTTTTTATTCTGGAGGGATGCCATGCAGTTTGGCGGCCGCGGCATCCCTCCAGAGGGAAACAGGCCACTGCCAGGCCACCCTTTTGGGGCGATCTGTCCCGGGCCATTGTTACCTCTAGCACAATTCAGTGGATAAAGCTTTTCTGACAACCTGTACATGCTGAATTCCCCCTCCTCTGTGCAATCTTTGAAGATGCTTTAATATTTAAAGGAAGTTCAAAGATCACTGAATGGGCAAAATTCAGCAATAGCAATGAATAAAAACACAAATTCTGGCATGGGGGGATGCATCAAATCCTTCTATTTTAAGTGAGCATTGTGATATACAGTGCTCCCTCCACTTACGCAAGGATCCGTTCTAGATCCCTCCACATAAGGGCAATTCCATGTGTGCTGAAGCCCCATTGGAAGTAATAGGGTTTGCGCCCATGGTGCACAGCAGTGCATGCACGCATGGGCACACACCCTATTAGAATAATAGAATCATAGAATCATAGAGTTGGAAGAGACCGCAAGGACCATCCAGTCCAACCCCCTGCCATGCAGGAACTCTCAGTCAAAGCATCCCCGACAGATGGCCATCCAGCTCTGCTTAAAGACCTCCAAGGAGGGAGACTCCACTACACTCCGGGAGAGTGTGTTCCACTATCAAACAGCCCTTACTGTCAGGAAGTTCCTCCTAATGTTGAGGTGGAATCTCTTTTCCTGTAGCTTGCATCCATTGCTCCGGGTCCTAGTCTCTGGAGCAGCAGAAAACAAGTCAGCTCCCTCCTCAGTAAGACATCCCTTCAAGTATTTAAACAGGGCTATCATATCACCTGTTTTATTAATTCTTCCGGGACACACAGAGGGCTGTTCTGGTGCAGCTTTCAGCATATGCTGAAAGTTGCATCTGGCGTGCCCACGCAAAACGCGGGCACACTGTATACTATATCCAGTTCTGGGCACCACAATTTTAAAAGGATGTGGAGAAACTGGAGTGGGTCCAAAAGAGAGTGACTAAAATGGTGAAGGGACTGGAAACCATGCCCTATGAGGAAGGACTTAGGGAGCTGGGGATGTTTAGCCTGGAGAAGAGAAGGTTAAGAGGTGATATGATAGCCCTGTTTAAATATTTGAAGGGATGTCATATTGAGGAGGGAGCTGACTTGTTTTCTGCTGCTCCAGAGAACAGGATCCGGAACAATGGATGCAAGCTACAGGAAAAGAGATTCCACCTCAACATTAGGAGAAACTTCCTGACAGTAAGGGCTATTCGACAGTGGAATGCACTCCCTCGGAGTGTAGTGGAGTCTCCTTCCTTGGAGGTCTTTAAGCAGAGGCTGGATGGCCATCTGTCGGGGAAGCTTTGATTTGGATTTCCTGCATGGCAGGGGGTTGGAATGGATTGCTCTTGTGGTCTCTTCCAATTCTACGATTCTATGATTCTAAGAACAATATCATATATGTATCTACTCATATGTAAATCCCATTGAGTTCAAAGAGATGTACCTCCAGGTAAGTACAGGTTTTATATCCAATAGCAAAAATATTTTGTTCAAGGTCACCTACAAATTTACTTGCAACATGATAGTTCTTGCAGTCACTTAATAGCATTTCTTTTCTAAAAGAGTGAAGCATTAAGACTTAAAAAAAAGAATTTTAAATAAACATGTCCTTTGTTATTTAAGGTGAGAACATGATTCACATTTGTGGCCTAGACTTGTATTATTTAACAAGCTTCCTCCCCCACTCCCCCAGAGCGATTCAGTAATTTCATGCCTCCAGAATGTCAACAAGGGTAATAAAATAGCAATTTAAAGCTGCATTAAAAGCTAAAGTAAATGGCACAATTCTTCTGAAGCTATTAAAACAAAAATCACAGCAAAGTGCTCCTGTTTTTTCACAGTTTTGCTCTCTGTAATAGGTGTTGCTCCAAACTGTCCATTGTCTTTTGGATTCTTGTTTGCATGTTAAATTTTTGAGATGAGGTCCATAATACTGCAGCAGGTGGACATTATAAGTAGGGTTGTACAAATCTATCAAATCTTCATTATTATAAACAACTTATCCCTGTTTGTGTCCTTGATTCCTCCAAGAGGCTAAATTCAGTCCTTTTGGGGCATTTCTTAAGAACACATATGCATGTTAATTTAAAAAAAAAAAATCCTGCCAAAAATACCATTTCAAACACACAAAAGGCAGCATTCAACACTGATCAGTTTTTCAAAATGTTTCCCCCCTACATATCAGTATCTCAAAATTGAAAAAAAAATCTCATAGAGATTCACCATTCTCTCAGTCACTTGCCTCAGTCTGTCAAAACATAATTTCTTGTCAAGGATGGGGGCGAAATGGTGGCTGTTGTTTAGCCACGAGAGCCAGTGTGGTGTAATCATCTGAGTATGGTTGGAACACCCAGAAATTAAGGCTCAAATCCATGCTCAGCCATGGAAACCCACAGGGGTTTCTCTGCATTCTCTGCATTCTCTGAAGATGCCAGCCACAGGGGCTGGTGAAATGTCAGAAATAAACTCTTCTAGAACATGGCTACATAGCCTGAAAAACCCACAGAAATCCACTGGGATTTCTTGCCAAGAAAACCCTGTGGTAGGTTCACCTTAAAGATGCCATGAACTGTAAACAACCTAAAAACATCAAATGACTACAACAACAATATTGACATTCCTATAGCATTCTTTTCCATACGCCTTTTTAACATGTGTGCATTTTATGAGACATCTCCGCAGTAGCTTGCCAAACATGACAGTTTTTCTTTCTTCTCTATCTGTAGGTTTTCTAAAATGCAATTCTAGGTAGGCTGTTCACATATTTCCATACTCTCCAACATTTCACAGATGAAATTTGGGATGCTTGTGGGCAAGCAAAATCAGAATATGGCTAGGATAATCAGGACATTTGGACAGTGTGTATTTCCATCCAGATGAACCTGTTGAAGGAAGAGATTTTTTCTTGGATTTCTTCTCCCAACACTTAATATAATAATAAATAATAATAAAAATTTTATTTATATCCCACCCTTCCTGTGATCAGGGCGGCTTACAACAGGGTTAAAAACAACAAGCCATATAATACAAAAAGATTAAAATACAAAACCATCAAACCATACAATAAAATAACAGACAAAAAGCCCCATAGCCCAACCTCTTGGCCACGGAAGAGGAGGGAGGCCCACAGGATTTTATTCGGGGAATGCCTGTTGAAACAGGAAGGTTTTTAGGTCCTTCCTGAATTGGGCCAGGGTGGTAGACGAGCGGAGCTCAGTGGGCAGCATATTCCAAAGGGCTGGGGCAGCCGTGGAGAATGTCCTCCGTGTGGTGGAGGCTAACCTAGCCCCAGGCACCTTCAGTAATTGCTGCCCAGACGTTCTGAGGGTGCGAGGCGGAATGTACGGGGAGAGGCGGTCCTTTAGGTATCCTGGGCCCAAGCCATTTAGGGCTTTATAGGTAATCACCAACACCTTATATTGAGCTCGGAAGCGGATGGGCAGCCAATGGAGGTCTTTCAGCACCGGTGTTATATGGCTGGTCCTGGGAGCACCAGTGACCAACCGGGCTGCCATATTCTGCACCATTTGCAGCTTCCGAGTTTGGTATAAGGGTTGCCCCATGTAGAGTACGTTGCAGAAATCCAGTCTCGAAGTTACCAGAGCATGTACAACAGTTTCTAGGTCCCTCTGGGCCAGGTATGGGCGCAGCTGGCGAATCAGCCGAAGCTGATAACAGGTGCTCTTGACCGTCGCATTCACCTGAGCAGTCAGGTGAAGCGACGAGTCAAGAAGCACCCCCAGACTGCGCACGGAGTCCTTCACAGGGAGCGTGACCCCGTTCAGGACAGGTGGAACCACCACCATTCCTGGACCAGGAGAACCTATCACTAGTACCTCTGTTTTCTCTGGATTCAACTTGAGTCGGTTTTCCCTCATCCAGCCCATTACTGACGCTAGACAGGCCATGAGAGGAGAGACGCCATCCCCAGTCACTGCATCAGTCGGAGACATAGAGAAAATGATTTGGGTGTCATCAGCGTACTGATAACCCCGCGCCCCATGTCTCCGGATGATCTCTCCCAGCGGTTTCATGTAAATGTTAAATAGCATGGGAGACAGAATGGCTCCTTGAGGGATCCCAGTTTTAAGGGGCCTCTCATCAGAGCACACGTCTCCCAGCTGCACCATCTGGGACCTCCCGGAGAGGTAGGAGCGGAACCACTGGAGCGCAGTGCCCCCGATCTCCACCTCTGCCAGGCGTCCCAGAAGGATACCATGGTCTATGGTATCGAAAGCCGCTGAGATGTCCAAGAGCACCAACAGGGACACGCTTCCGCCATCGATGCTCAGACGGAGATCATCGACCAAGGCGACCATGGCCGTCTCAACCCCGTAACCCGCCCGGAAGCTAGTTTGAAATGGGAGCCAGTTTGAAATTGGAGCCAGTTTGAATATTCACTTTCCTATCTGTCTATTAATCTATCTAGCAGTCTTGCTTTCCACTAATGTTGAAGATGGTGAACAATAACAAAAAGCAACCTCATGCTGCGGCCCCGATCTGGCCTTTTGAGGGCACAAAAAGGAGCCGCAAAAAGTGGCTCCTTTTTGCACTGTCAAAAGGGCGCCATAGTTGCGTTGCCACAGCTATATTGTGCTACTTCAGCACTGCATCATATGGATGCAGTGCCAGAGGAACGCCATGATGCCATGCACCATGTGGAGCGGCGTGCAGCATCATGGTGCCCTGGGGGTGGAGTCAGGACATATGTCGTCTGGACGTGATGCCCTGGTTCCACACCCAGGCCATCCTTTCAGGCCATTCCAAACAGGGACAGGGTCTCAGTTAGCAAGCAGGAATATTTTCTTTACATGCCATAGTATTTCTGCCTTGCACCTCTCTTGTGTCTTTTTTCAGGGCATAGGGGGGAGGGGCAGAGTCAGTGTCTATGTGAACCAACATTACTGAGGACTTTATTGCATTGATCCTACAATGGGCCTGTCACGTTCCAAAAAGGGAGCGTGAAGAAAACGGGATAGGATGAAGCAGGCATCTTACCGCACAGAGGAACACCACTGCTCCTGCCAGATGTTCCCATCGCGTTCTACATCCGTTCCAGAGGGGACGATTTTTGAGAATGCTTTTGAACAGTTCTCAAAAATTGCCCCCTCTGATACGGATGTAAAATGTGATGAGATGTAAAATGTGATGAGAATGTCCGGCGGCAGTGGCGACGTTCCCCTGTGCGGTAAGATGCCTTCTTCATCCCATCCCATTTTCATTTGTTTGTTTGTTTGGTCTGGGGCACTCATTACAGTTTCACAGTATGGTTTGTTTGTTTGTTTGTTTGTTTGTTTGGTCTGGGGCACTGTGAGAATTAAAATTAAGATATCAGGCCTCCAGTTGCCTCCTGATTCTTGGAGCACCAAGTTTAAAATAAAATTAAATCAAGGAGCTTGAAGAGTGGGACCTACCGAAGTACTGAGGTCAGGTGCTGGCAGACATCCTATGTACTGGATCATATCTGGTCTGAAAATGAATGACGCGGAAAACTTCCCAAACCTAGTGTGAATTCAATTTAGACAAAGCCTGGATAGGACATTGTTTCAGAACATTATTTTTTATGCCTTTGGTTTCAAGATACAGAGGAAACGTAGGATATAAAAATGCTTTTTTATTGGGGCAGGCATTTGATTAAGACTTGTCTGATGCATTTAATTTTTGTGTTATTTTACTACTACTTTTTGTTTCATTATTGTTATCAATGTTCTTATTGTATGTCACTTTAGAGGCAATGTTCTGAATAGGTAGTTTGAATACCAGTGAATAAATAAAGCAAATAATAAATACCATATTTTGAACTTCAGTGTTTTTAGTGAAAAATTCTGTACATTTTTTTAAAAAGAAGAGAAAAGAAATGACTCAGATACATGAGTTGCAGCTTTTGGTAGCTACTTGAATATACATTTGAGCCACTTTTAGAATAAAATGCATGAAGTATGGAGCTCAATTACTTCCTTTGCTAATAATGTACAAAATATATGTCTAGCACTTCTGTATAGCATATGCATTTACTAAAGAACAGCGGGCAATTTTATTAAATAAGTTATCTTAATAAGTCAGACAAGTAATGCCCCAAGAGAAGCATTTTGTGATGTTTTATTAATTAGAATGTTTAAGGAGTTCAAAAGGAAATAATTTATTCCTTGCCAGTCACATAATTTTAGTAAAGTTGAATAAGAGGGAGGGGAAATGACTTAGATTTTTTTCTTAAAAAGTATTAATCCAATTTGAAAGGAATATCTTTTTTTGTAAAAGAAGAAAGGCTTCATTTTTGTACCAATTTTGCAAGATCGTTTGTCACTGAAGAAATTGGAGTTTAAATTGCATTTATGTTTCTGTTCAATTATTGCTTCACTTTGGCTTCTCTTACTGTCCTTGTTCCTAAATGGGTTTTTACAACGAAAGATGATATGACACAATAAGTCAATCTGATGTTCTTTATCTGGGTCTAGAATTCCCCATTAGCACAAAACCTGAACAGAAGTGAGGCAATGGGATTTTAAAATTTACATTTCCCTCCTGTTAAAGAGATCCTGACTCACTTCTTTTCACATTGGTTATTTTGTAACAACTTTGACTAAAAATGGGTGAACTCCCATTCTTATCTTTGCTCACAGAACATCCTTCTGGCATGGGTTTTATGTTCAGTGAAGGAATGTGGATTACATCCCTCCTTTCAAAAAAAAAAAAAAAAAAAAAAGGGAGGGGGTGAGAAAAGAAAAGAAAGACTCTGTCCCGAGAACTTAAACTTTGACAAAAAGAGAAAAGGGCAATTGTTACAATAGTCCAGATGCATGTATGCTGAAACTGAATATGAATCACATTAGTCCAAATCATTTTTTTTTAAAAAAACACCTCAATATATCTCAGTTTTGGGGTAGAGGATAGAGAAGCATTTCTTGTCATTTCTCACCTTCTGACATTCCAAACTTTAGCAGCATTGGTAATGCCAAATGGAAATTCTGGTGCTGAGCCAGAAAAATCCAGTGCAATGCCACTTTGTAGACTAGGACAATTCAAATCTAAATCTCATTACAGTTTCACAGTATTCCCATATGAGTTGGCACAGATTTGCAACCTACATGTCCAGTAAAAAAAAAAATGACTCTCAGATACTAAACTGAAGAAATCATACTTGAGACATACCATGACTCATTGGAAGAAATGATCATACTTGGTGGTGGAAAACTCCACTACATGTGAATTGATTCAACTAAGGAATTCACAGCCCTCAGTGTTCAAAACTGAGCAGCGCAATTGTTGACCAGGGATCCTGGAGATCTGTCATTCAAAAGGCTATCATAAGACAAAGTTGATTTGATGACAAATAACAACACAACAACATATTGAAAAAAACAACAATGTGAAAATGCAATTTTTTTATTGCTGCAACAAATAACATTTTGTAGATAATTCTCAAAATTTTAAGAATGGTTTAATGTATTATAGACATTGTTGTTGTGTGCGTTCAAGTCATTGTCGACCTATGGTGACTCCAAGGCAAACTTATTATGGCAAGATTCTTCAGGGGGGTTTACCATTGCCACCCTCTGAGGCTGAGAGAGTATAACTTGCTCATAGTCACCCAGTGGATTTACATGGCTGAGCCAGGATTCAAACCCTGCTCTCTAGAGTCATAGTCCAAAGCTCAACCCACTTCACAATGCTGGCTTTCATACTTTGACAACAATTGTTCAGGTTTTATTCTATTGTCTTATCAATCACTAAGATTTTACTTTAAAAGTCCATCTAGAGCAACAAAAATAAATAAATAAAGCAATACAAGTAACACAATGAGTTTCTTTTGAAAGCATTTAACAAATTATGACAATTAATTGCATAACACTACAACAAATAACAGGATTTAATTAATTTTAAAAAGTAACTTTCTACTCTGGGGGAACCTGGGTTTCATTCTCCCCCCTGCCACATGTATACTGAATTGTGATTTCGGGCATATTAGTCAGTGTGATGTAGTAGTTTGAGTGTTGTGCTATGCCTCTGGAGACTAGAGTTTGAATCCTCACTTGACAATGGAAACCCACTGGGTGATCATAGCAAAACCACACTCTCTCAGATTCAGAGGAAGGAAAAGGCAAACTTCCTCTAAATTTTTTTTGTCAAAAAACCCCTGTGATTTGTTTGTCTTAGGGTCACCATAAGTTGGAAATGACTTGAAGTCACATGACAGCAACAGTCATTCTCATTCTTGGTCCCTCATCTGTAAAACATTTTACCTTATGTGATTGTCGGAAGACTACATTGGGTAACATTTGTAAAGCACTATGAAATGGATAAATAAATGGTTCACAGAAGAGTCACAGAAAACCTGTCCCCCTCACATCTCAACATAATTATGCTTTGAAATGTGTGGTAAACTGAGTTGATCTATGCTGCAACCAATAGAGGGTAATCACACCCAAGCCAATATGTGATTGCCAATTTGGCATTGCATGAGTTTCAACATGACAGATATGCCCATTGTGTTGCTTAGTGGCTACTATCACATTTATATTGCTATTACTCTAGAAATGCAAGCTTGTATCCTATTTATGCCATTCAAAGTTGCTATAATTTTGGTGGAAGGCTTTAAGGACATTTTTGGCAATATTTCTTAAATCTATTTCCTAGTCATTATGCTGCAGCACTTTTCCATTTAGCTGCTGCTCATTTTATTCTTTCTTCCCACACTCATTATTCTCTTTTTATCTTTACTAAGCTGCATTTGGCAATGAGTAATGCAGGTACTTCAAATCACATATATTAACAAAATCAAGGCTGTGTCTGTATAATAAGGCAGGAAGGTGAAAGAGTTGGCACAGTTCACACCTGGTCTGTTTTTCCAAGGTAGTGAATAAAAAGTTAAATAGTATCATGCAGAACTTAGGGTTACTCTGTACTGGCAAATGTATTGGGAGATTGCTGGAGGTTCTAGTATTTGGTGCTATAGGAATATTTTAAAATACATTCTTGGTATTCCATATTGTTAAAGATCCATAAGTGCTCCATAGTCAGTAGCACTACTTAGTCACAATTGTGGTATTATTGGCATGTTTGTCAATGCCCCCCAACCCACCTGAACTGTCAGCAGCCACGGCGAGCAAAGGCACTATTTAGCTGGTGATTGAGACACAAGAAGGATCACATTCCCAGATCCTTCTCACCAGTAATCAAGACTGTGATCATCAGAAGCAGGACCTCTCTCAAAATTCCTCTTATCTCATGATGGGAGGAAGCTGAAAACATGATCCTCCTTGTGCCCCAATCACCAAATGAACACATATCTTTCTCCTGATGCATCTGATAGCTGTTAAAGTGGACTTGGGGTGTTGGGTCAAGAGATGTTACTTTTCTACATATTGGTAACTGAAAGCCAATGTAAGATACCAGCATGCATATATGTAAAATATATGTTTTTTATCCCACATTTCCAGTTTATTTTATGGCAATTCTTGCCATCAGCTACAACATTTCCCCCCATCCTTGAGTGGGTTTCTTTTTAAATTGCAAGCCATTTTTCCTTTCTCATCCTTCCTCCCTATTTTTTTATTGGGGGGGGGTATAGTGCTACAGTGCTACCAAGCTGCAGTGAAATAATATTTTTACACTATACTTAGTTACTGTAAGAAGTTTAAACAAAAATTTCAAAAGAACAAAATTTGACATTCAAATCATAGGACCACCTCAGCAATACACACCTCAGTATAAAATAAAAACTTAGAAGAGCCCTAGTGGAGATCCAAGAAGGACCTATAAATAGTCCTCCAGAAGAAAGAATAAGCAGACACATAGATAAAAATGAATGGCAAAACTTTGCAGAAAAAGGGGAGCTGAATATCAAAAACTTACACTTCTTTAAATCAATCTGCTAAAGTCATCTTTTTTCATTGCCACTATCTTCACAGACATGTTGGTATGGCAACCAGAATGGTGAAGAATCTGGATACCATGCTCTACGAAGAGCAACTTAGGGAGATGGGTATGTTTCACCTGGAGAAGAAAAGGTTAAGAGGTGGCATGACAGTCATGTTAAATATTTCAAGGAATGTCATATTGAGGATGGAGCAAGCATGTTTTCTGCTGCTCCAGAGATGAGGACATGAAACAATGGATTTACGCTAAAGGAAAAGAGATTCTGCCTTAACTTTAGGAAGAATCTTCTGACAGTAAGAGCTGTTTGACAGTGGAATATGCTGCCTCAGAGAGTGTTGAAGTCCCCTTCTTTGGAGGTTTTTAAACAGAGGTTGGATGGCCATCTGTTGGGTGTACTTTTATTGTTTATTCCTTCTTGCCAGGGGGTTGCACTGGATGGCCCTTGTGGTCTCCTCCAACTATAATATTCTGTGATTCTATGGTTCTAATATGGGAGAGGCTTTCTTCATGGCTTCTCATAGATTCTGCAGCTCCTTTCTTAGAGAGGCTAGGTTGTTTTCCTCCTTACTTTCCTTTTGTTCAAGACATTTCTATTCCAGCAAGTGTTTGGGGACTGAATGTCGTATATAATGGGCTTTCTCTTTTTGTGCTGTGCTGTTTCAAATTAATGCTTTTAAATTAATGTTTTATAAGGCTTTAATTCTATACATGGTTTAATATTATTCTGTCTTTAAACTTAGCATTTTTTTAGCCCTATGCAGTGTGCTTGCATCTCTTTTTCTTCTGCAAGCAACCTTGAATCCCACCCTAGAGGTAAAGACAGGGTACAGGTAAGTGATTACTTGATTGATCTTGGAAATTAGCTTTCTACTTCATTTTATATATTGGAAACATGGCAGTGAATGTCATTAACAATTAATTCAGAGACAAAGGGCCAAAACAGATGGCAGTAAGCACCGGCTTCCTGGTGGCATGGGGGGGCATTGTGTTCAGACGGTGCATGCCCCAACAGCACCAGGAAGCCGCACGGCTGACCCCACATATGCAGGTTTCATTGTATTTTGGCAGCGTAGCATTTACACATTTGCTGCAAAAATGCCAAAAAGCCGCCATCATCATCATCATCATCATCATCATCCTCCTTTCTCCATCTCCTAGGACTTTATTATGGCACCATGAGACTCTTGGAAGGTCAGCTAGACCAGTTTATGGACAGAGACTAGATTGGTTCACACACTTTGCATGTTGAAGACCTAGATTCAGTCCCTGCCTCAATAACAAGGATCTCTAGCTATAAAGAGTGGGAGATGGTAAGAAAGCAAATGACAGAAGGACTGTTGAAAGATGCTTTTTGTCACATGGATAAACTGTTGGGCTAGTTCAGTGGTGGGGAACCCTTATGGGGGCCTCCATAAGGGGAGATGCTACAGCCATGCTCTCATGAGCCTAGCTAAAACTTCTTTCAGCTTGGCTGCTGGTGAGGCATGATTGGAATGGTAGTTCATCAGAATCTGGAGGCCCATTGGTTTCCCACCCCTGGGTTAAATGGACAAACTATTGGCCTAGTATAAGGCAACTTCATATCAGCCCTTAGTTACTGTTCTGTTGATAATGGAAGCTGAACTCATTAAAGGGCTTCACTGCAAAGCACAGACATGGTATTTGGAGAAGCTGCTGGATGAAAAAATACCTGTTCTGCACACAGAAGGTCTCAGATTAATCTCTCATAGGAATGTGCATTCTTGCTTATCTCGTTTCCCCCCATGAAAACAAAATACCTCATTTTTTTCTTCTTGCTTGTCAAGAAAGCTAGCTAGATAGATAGATAGATAGATTGCATATTTCCAATACAGTGGTACCCCGGGATACGAATGCGCCGCCTTACGA
>NC_056522.1:348840150-348849385 GCF_019175285.1 Sceloporus undulatus | reverse complement strand
GCCCTTAGTTACTGTTCTGTTGATAATGGAAGCTGAACTCATTAAAGGGCTTCACTGCAAAGCACAGACATGGTATTTGGAGAAGCTGCTGGATGAAAAAATACCTGTTCTGCACACAGAAGGTCTCAGATTAATCTCTCATAGGAATGTGCATTCTTGCTTATCTCGTTTCCCCCCATAAAAACAAAATACCTCATTTTTTTCTTCTTGCTTGTCAAGAAAGCTAGATAGATAGATAGATAGATTGCATATTTCCAATAATTCACCTGCATATTTGTAAGATCATTCTTTTTTAAATTGCACAAATGATTTTTAGATTTTTAGACATTATACAATGGGACATTATACAATTTTAGACATTATACAATAAGGCTGCCTCCACACTAAAGGTTACAAAATTTTTGTGGAGGAAGGTAAATAATGTCAGAATGAAAGCTGCTGAATACTACTCCGAGTAATGGAAAAAAGAACAAAAATCTCATAGTGGTGTACAATAAAATCAGCTTAACCAACTGAGAGTAATGCCTTTACTGGCTAACTGAAGTGCAGAAAATACACCATGCAGGATTTTGAAACTTCACTGGTTTCTTTGGGCCCGAACAGACAGGCCAAAATAAAGCTGCTTCGGGTCACTTTGGAGGTATGTTGTTTAAATATCACATGCATTTTAAGAAGCCAGAAGCTGCGCCAAAGCTGTGCTCTAATCCTTAGGACTGGAGCATGGCTTTGGCATGGCTTCCAACCTCTTAGAATGCATGCATCATTTAAAGAGCATGCCTCCAAAGAGACCCAAAGCAGCTTTATTTTGGCCTGTCTGTTTGGGCCCATTATCAGACAAATTGTCACTTTTCCAATCATGAATGATTTTTAACATCTTTGCTTAATAGAGAAGCCAATGAAGCTCCGAAAGCTTGCATCATGTATTTTCTGCATTTTGGCTGACTTTTGTGTATTTTGTATTTTGTTGTATTTTTCTGTATTTTGCTGAATGGTCACCATGGCTACCCCTGAACATGTGGACCAATCTATAATGAAATCTTATAGCTGGAAGGGGCTGGAAGGGCCATCTGGTCCAACCCACTTCCATGCTGGAAGGCACAAGCTAAAGCACTCCTGAGGAATGGCCAAAGTAAATATTGTGAACCATGAATTGATGTTAAAAAAACTGTTAAACAATTTCACAAGTGTAAAGATTAAAAATGATTAAGATAATTCACAATAATTTAAAACCAGAGACATGTGAAGATTTGTATAAAACCAAATTCCAGCTCTTTGATCCTATGATTCTATTAAATACTTCCCAAAGGCTGTAATATCAACAACATCACTGTCAATCAGGTCTCTAAGGGAAAAATATTCCAACTGTCAAAGTAGAGGAGGTCCCTTGCAGATCTTCCCATAGCATTCTCTCCTGACTGATTGAACATAGAAGACTCTGGCAGACTGGAAACCTCTGGCAGGCATAGATAGATAGATAGATAGATAGATAGATAGATAGATAGATAGATAGACAGAATCCTTCAAGTATTCAAGAGGCATGGTAATATCATTCCCCCCCCCCCCTTTACCTCACTGCCACTTGATTGGTACAATAAAGAGTCTCCTATCTTTGCCATTTTTCACTTATATACATTTTATGAACTAAAACATCTACCCTCTAGCTGTCCTTAAGCCTGTTTGATTTCCAATTGATCTGTAAATCAGGGTGAAGCATGGGTTCTACAGCACTGGACTGGTCATCTTGGACTGGTTGTTTCCATCTTGCCATTCCCTAGTGAAATCAAGTTCTGAACTATGTATCGATATATCTTTTCTCACCGAGGGAAAGAAAGTGAAAATCTTTTAATCCTTAATCTCTGGAACCTTCAATTCTGATCTTCACAAGTAGCAAATGATAGGAAAGGCCTAGAAGATATTGATGAACAGTTGTCAATAAAAAAAATGCCTTGGTTTATGAATGTGAGCTACTTTTACTGCTAGAATAAATGAATAAATGATCTGACTGGATGTCAGTTTCACATGTTCCTATTAAGTTCTATCCAATTGGGAAGCATGGGAATTTGCCCTGAATGAGGCAGGAGGACATGTGCCTGCGCCATATGCCAGTTACCTGCCTTAATGCCATGCTCAGATTTCCCAACCACTGCTCTTATCTCTAACCTCCACCCTCAGCCACTTACTTCATCCCAAATGCTTCATTCTGAAGACAGCTACTCAAAAGCTTAGCCACTGAGGCTGAATGTCCTGCCATAGGACACAGAATCACCATGGTCACTTCACCCACAATATTAAGAAAGATGTCAATTTGGGTAAATTAGTAGGAAGGACAACCTACATTGTGGCAATATTTCAGCCTGTGCCAATGTTGTTTGCATTTTACATCTCATATAATTTCTACCTAAGAAAATTCCATCTTTCCATGGGACATACTACAGATGACTGGAAAAGTTAGTGATACATATGTGTGACCTTATTTAAAGAAGACATCAACTTTCCTAGAAACTTTCTGGGTTTAGTGAGCTCTTTTTTCTCAGTTCTTTCCCTTCTACTAAAGGAGTCAGCTTGACTGAACCTTACTATTGCACTTTCAAGAGCCCCGTGTTATAGAATTTTCTCCCTTCAAGCAATTCATGAAATAAAAAGGAACCTCTAACTGAACAATGTATTCCTTGGAGCCTTTGATAATAGGCATATTTCTGCTTCCACTGGGATATGCCAATTAAGAGAATTCAGTTATTTTACTCTTGCTGCCTTAAGTTGGTCTTACATTTTCCATCATCATTGTTAGGAGCTTTGGTGAGTCATCTTATCATATTATAAAGACTAATAAGGACAGAGACACGTTCATGGTTTCTCTTATTGAATGTGCTCTAGTAGTTTAGTTCATTTAAGCACTTTCTCTTCTTATTAGCATTTCTATCCATGAATATATTCTTGAACATGACTTCTCTGCAGCTTCAGTGAATGCTTTGAAATGTTCAAGCTTTCTTGTTCTAATATGGTGATGGCATTATTAATTATCTCCAAGAATGACAATATACTCTGCATATAGTCTTGTTTAAACTTGGTACACTCCGAGCATATCTTTCTAGGGCCCTAACAATTTTAAGCATTTTTACACTGATGTATATTCCATTAAACCTAACTGTTGAGGCTAAATGCATAGTTTTGACCATGACCATGTTATCCCAAAGCAGAGTTGGGAAATATCAGAGGGCAGGCCACACTCAAAACCCCGTTGTGGCTACATTCCCACTTATTTCTGTGTATGTTATAGCTGAACACCTGAACATAACATCTATCTTTCTATGATCCTTTTTTTTATTTCTGTCCTCTTCCTCCTCTCCTATTGGACTGTTGGCAAAAGAACAAATAGCTCTTACAACTAGTATGAACTAACAATGCAATGGGTATTCATTGGTTTCTTACCAACTGTATGTAATGTTTCACTAATTTTCTTTTCAAAGAAAGCAACACATAATTTTAGCAATTTTATTCTTGTCAAAGAAGATCTTGAAAAGCCACACAGTTTTTGAATTCAGGATTTATTCTCTACAATATTTACACTGGGTTATTTTGCTCAAAAACAGTGTTTTCTACAAAGGAAATAATCTTTCTACACAGAAATTATTTCCTATGCAAATCAACCACATGCAAATTCTGCACAGAAAACGTCCCCAATTGAATTAGTTTCTCAGTGGGAAGTACCTTTTTATGGGCAGAAACGGCTATATCCTGCTGAGAAAGTGCTCTTTTCTCCACAAAATAACCACATGAAAATTTTGCATAGAATAAATGCTGAGCTGAGAAGACTCTCATCAGTCTGGGATTCTTATCCTCGGGTTTTCAAAAAGGAAAGAAAAGAGTCTGGAATCCTGATGCGGGCATATGTTTTCATAAGTAGGCTTGTGTTTGTGAGATTTCAGTTTATTTATTTACTGCTTACATAGCAAGCAATGGAAACAATGAATGGAACAGGGATTCATTTTCATATAATCATAGAATCATAGAGTTGGAAGAGACTACAAGGTCCATCCAGTCCAACTCCTCCTACCATGCAGGAATTCACAATCAAAGCATCCTTGACAGATGGTCATCCAGCCTCTGTTTAAAAACCTCCAAAGAAGGAGGCTTTTGTTCAGCAAAACATGATCCATTGTAACTAGCAGAAAAAGTGGTGTAATGATCAAGTTTTTTGTGTGTGGAACTGATCCTAAAAATGAAATGCACATATATAAGATTCGGAATACCTAGTTTGATGGCAATATATGCAAAAGGCATCTAGTCTTAGTGCACCACAGGCTGAACATGAGTCAGCAATGTGATGCAACAACTAAGAAAGTCAATGCAATTCTAGGTTGTATCAATAGGAGAAAAGTATCTAGATTGAGGGAAGTAATAGTACTACTCTATTGTGCTTTGATGAAATATCACCTGGAATACTGTGTCCAGTTCTGGGCACCACATTTCAAAAAGAATATTGTCCAGAGGAGAGCAACCAAAATCGTGAAGGGTCTGGAAATTATGCTCTATGAGGGGTTAGGGAGTTGGGTATGTTTAGCCTGAAAAAGAAAAGATTAAGGGTTTACATGATAGCCAACTTTAAATATTTGAACAGATGGAGCATATCAAAGATGGAGCAAGCTTGTTTTCTGCTGCCCAAGAAAATGAGAATAAGAACTGTTCAGCAGTGGAAAATGCTGCCTCAGAGTGTGGGGGAGTCTCCTTCTTTGGAGCTTTCTAAACAGAGGTTGGATGGCCATCTTCTAGGAGTGCTTTGATTGTATATTCCTGCATGGCAGGGACTTGTATTGAATGGCCTTTGTGGTCTCTTCCAACCTTATGTTTCTGAATCTATGTGCAGCCCATGCCTAGAGTTTTGTGGGTAGAAATAATAGGTTCCTTGGCAAGCCTTGAAGAGCCACTTTCTCATCAGATGAAATGCAGATTGAGAAAGAAAGTCACAAACTTTTGCAACAATAGCCAGAGCTATTCCTGGTTGATTAAATATAACGTGGATGCATATTGTTTTCCAGCTTTCTCATTGCCCTTCTTATGAGACAGGAATATGAAAAAATGAAATTAAGGGTAAACATTTAGGGTCAAGTGTCTAGTGATTCAGTGAAAGCTTCCATTGCACAGAGTTCCTGATGCAGTAGCATCACTAGGGGGTGCAGAGGGTGCAGACTGCACCTGGTGACACCACAGAAGGGGGTGACATCGATGAGCCCCCTCCACCTCCCTGCCATGCACCATAGCATATGGCAGGGAGGGAGCGGCCCGGCTCCCCCTGTCCCTGCCCCACATGGCTTTACCTCCAAGTAAAGCATCATACATCAGGGAGGGTGATGGGCCAGCATCCCCTGTCTCTACCCTGCATGGCTTTACTCATGACTAAAGCCATGCAGGACAGGGAGTTGGGAGTGTGCTCTTTTGGCTCCACCCTGAAGCTTCGCCCCAAGCCCCCATCCCCTGCACAGGGTGACAACCCGGTGTGGAATGCCAATGTCTTGATGTACAATGTGTTGTGATGCCCAACATATCCTGATGCACATCATGGTCTGTTTTCTTTTGGGACATGTTATGCATTGGGACAGTTCTAGAAAAGCCATGCTGTTGTGTCTGTAGCAATGTCTTTGTTTCCCTCTTGGGAATGTGACATTGCTCAACATCACAATTGGCTTTTATATGATTGTAAATCAATTTATGATAACATCATGTAGGTGTGTTACTGGGAGGTGGAGCAGGTGTGAACCACATCAGGTGGCACCCTAAGAGGAGTGACTCCACTGCTTCCCAAATATCTGCCTTTTGGCAGAAATTGGCTGTGACATTTGCCTGCATCCCTATAAAGCACTGAAAAATGGCATGAGTGGTTCATTGGGAGGAGAAAAAAGAGGCCCCCATTTTTTAAAAAATAAAAAATAAAAAATAATCTTTACTTTACAACTTTTAATTTAAAAAAATATTTTGAAAATTTTCTTTAAAAACATCACATCTTACCAGATGTTCACTTCAACTGCATGAAACAATGTACATGTAAATACTTTTAAGTTTGTGTATATTATTGTAATTTAAAGGTATAATTTTTATTTTGCTAGTTGTTTATGTCACAACTATTATCATTCCATTAAGCAATATATGGGAATTACAATTTATGAGTAACATTAGTACAAAAACATTACTAAGGAATCTGTATGGTATGGTATGTGAGGAGGTCAATGTGGTCTCTCTCTCTCTCTCTCTCTCTATCTATCTCTCTCTCTCTCTGTGTGTGTGTGTGTGTGTGTGTATGTGAAACCATGAGTTACCACACTAGGTGATCCCAACCCTAGTGACACCACTGATTTCATGATAAGGAGCCCACTGCAGACATCATTCCCCAGCGAGAAATCTCCAGCACTTCAGAAATGCTTCAGTCAGGGCACTGCCAAACTGCAAAAATAGGTTTTGGGGGCACTGTCCATTATAACTGTAATGATGGGCCTCCATCATCATAGTTAAGTTGATGATGCAGGATTTCAGCCGAAGATTCCATGTTTGGCCAATAATCAGGGATGCCAGTCACATTCAGACTCTCCTAATAAACTTGCAGATATGGCTAGTCTAGGCTGACAACAGATTCTTGGAAAGAAATAGACCATTAAGGAAAATTAGGATTAATGACTGTGAAATAAGTGACTAACGTTGCCAAAAACCCAGAGCACTTTTCTATGAATATTTTCAGTGTCATTTACAATGAAAAAAAGTAAAATAATGTCATTGAGAGTGAACAAAGAAAAAAAAATCCAACTTCAGTCTTGGTCTCATTTCTTTTCTTTTTTCAAAAGCCTTCTTTTATGGCTCTACATGCCTGGAAGTTTGGAAGAAACATCATTACTACCAAAATAATGAAAAGGTCAAGACACAGATTATAATAAATTAGGGAAGTCTCAGCCAATTTTCAACACCTCTATTGCATCCATTTAAATTAGTGTTCATTTTTTTATGAAATTCTCTGACATTCACACTTTGATTAAGCATGATGAAAGGGCCAAACCAGCCTCAGCTAAGCCAGCCAGCAGAACAGAACAGAATTGGGACTGTAAGAGGCACAAAAAAGTCATTGTCTTGGAAAAGGGAATCATCAAGAGCATCTTCTTCCTTTAAAAGAGATAGCCATGTTACTTCATTTCAGTATAAAAGAAGGTTGTAGTGCCTTTTGGACTAACCATTTTATGTCCAGCGTAGTCTCATCTGTCAGTATAGCCTACAGTCTACTTATGATGAAATAAACTGATTAGACTTAATTTAGCCACAAGAGTTCCTTTTTCTCACCTTCTGTCAGGTGCTGCTTTTGCATCTTACCAGCATTATTTTAGGGGCAGGCTAAAGTATGGTGACACAGGGTGACCAGACACCCTTCTTTTCCAGGACATGCCCTACATTTCAGCCTTCTGTCCAGGAGGAATTCCAAAATGTCCTTCATTTTGAGCATGGCTAAAATGATATTAGTGATTTTAGGTTTTTTAATGCCCTACATTTTTCTTGAATGTCCTACATTTCTGCTGCCTTATCCTACTTTGTGGTTATGAAATCTGGTCACTTTGATGGTGATGGGATATGCAGTGTGACAAATGATGTAAGAGAATGGTTATTGCACAGGTGGTATGATAACAAAAGAGTCAGACATGGACCAAAACATCCAATGTCATTTGGCGAGGAAGGAACTGAAGGAAAGAACAAAGGAGGAGAGTATGGGAAAAGACATAGTCAGGATTGTTTTGCATGTGTAATGAATCAACTGCAAGAAGACCAATATTTTCATATTATGTGTGTTTTAAATTTGACAATGTTAACACTTACTAGTCTGAAAATGAATCTATAATTACTTAATAAAAGTTTGCAGAAATTTAATTACTGGAGTTGGTTAATTTCATTTTCCTTCTTTCTTTCAAAAATGAGACAACAAAAAAGATTTCAGAGAACCAAGGAATATTATGTGATATTCCATTATTATCAAACAGTAATTCATTCTAAACAAACAGTTCTCACATTTCCCTTCAATCAATGAAGACAGATGATGCTGGGTGTACTTCTAATGCCCTCAGTGTCCATTAGACATACACACATGCAACAGGTCTTAGGCTATCCAGCATAACAACATCCACAAGATAATCAGGAATAACATCCCTCATGGAGAGAAAGAGAGGCTGGTACTGTGAAGCAGTTTTAAGAATGTTGACAAGGAATGGCTTGGTTCAGTTTTATCAGTGCTTCCTATCTGATGTGGGGAACTGGCAACTTCTCCTCACAGTGTGGCATGGACTACTACCCTATTTTTGATCACTTACTACATATTGGTTCTTTTTTCCTGGAAATTCACCAGGGATTGGGGGGCAATGGTTCAGAGACCAACACTGGTGCATGGGCTACCAATTTGAGTAGCCCTGCTCAATATACTTGATGCTTCAGAAGGACTATTGTAAGGACTGTCAACTCATTTATACAGCTAATCTTTCTGTAATCCAATAGGTCTATAAAATGGCTCAATATACCCCTTGCATCAGGGCCACTAAACTATTTACTAAAGCAATATCAGTAAAGATTTTGTATATGGCATGTATTTCTTGGAGATGGCAATTACAGTCATCCCTACTGATTTGTGAGGGATCTGTTCCAGACACCCCTGCCTGCAAATAGGGAAACTCACCAATATTTGAGCCACATTTTAATCAATGGTGTGCGTGTTCGCCATTATGTCCCTCCCAGTTTGCGGTCCACAAAAGACCGAGGGACACAAATGGCAAGACCATAAATCGGGAGGAACAACTGTATACTAAATCCAGTGAAGATTTCTAAAATAGTCTGATTGCATGAGTTATATAAAAGTGGGCAAACTACCTTAAACAAACATTCCCTTGTTATCTGTATGATAATTTATAGAAATATCCAAATATCAAATACCGAAATGATGCTCAACAATGACTCTTCTCCATCTTGGAGAGAAGTGACAAGTGGGTGCCATAAGGTTCTGTCCTGGGCCCAGTGCTATTCAACATCTTTATCAACGACTTGGACAAAAGAATAGAGGGCATATTTATCAAATTTGCAGAAGACATCAAATTAGGAGGAGTGGCTAATACCCCAGAGGAGAGGAGCAAAATTCATAATGACCTGAATAGATTAGAAAGCTGGGCCAAAATTAACAAAATGATTTTCAACAGGGAGAAATATAAGGTACTGAACTTAGGTA
>NC_056522.1:348836559-348840140 GCF_019175285.1 Sceloporus undulatus | reverse complement strand
AATAATAATAATAATAATAATAATAATAATAATAATAATAATAATAATAATGATGATGATGATGCACCACAATTCAAAAAGAATGTTGGCAAGTCAGAGTATATCCAGAGGAAGGCAATCAAAATGGTGAAGGGCTGGAAACCATGCCCTATGAGGAGAGACTTGGGGAACTGGGTATGTTCAGCCTGGAGAAGAGAAGGTAGCATGATAGCCATCTTTAAATATTTGAAGGGAAGTCATAGTGAGGATGGAGCAAGCTTGTTTTCTGCTGCTCCAGAGACTAGGACATGGAGTAGTGGATTCAAGCTACAGGAAACGAGATTCAACATTAGGAGGAACTTCCTGACAGTGAGAGCTGTTCAACAGTGGAATATGCTGCCATAGAAGTTTGTGGAGTTTCCTTCTTTGGGGTTTTTTAAACAGAGGCTGAATGGACATCTCGGGGGGGGGGGGGGGCGCTTTGGTTGTGAGTTCCTGCATGGCAGAATGTGTTGGACTGGAGGTCTCTTCCAACTCTATGATTCTATGGTTCTATGATCCATAACTGTGATTTTCCATATCAGAGAAGAAGGACAGTGTTACATTAGACCATGGAAGCATAGTACTTATGTTTCCATGGACTTGAGAGCTTCGATGGGGGTTAGGGCTTGAGGGCTCTGTGTGACTGTATATGCATGCACAAAAAGATGAATCTGTAAAAACTGGCCACTGACATTGTTGCAGTTCTTTCACAATGTAACATTTGTTTCAGAATTTGTCATTCTTAAAGCTGGATATTTTAATTTTATAAAACAGGTTTCTAGACATTAATATGAATAAAATAAGCACTACACATAGTAGTCAGAGACAGGGAGAAGAGGGTGTCTTGTTTTTTTGGCTTTTTTTTTTTAAAGCAACTACTTGACTTTGCTTCATGACTATTGTGATACAAAGCAACTATTCTCACATTTCAAATGTTCACCTCTTTTTATTTCTAAAGTTTTTAGGCACATGCCTGTAGTATCAACTTCCCCTGGGTAAATGAACAGGACTGAAATATTTGCAGGACTAGAGCCAGGGAGAAGCCAGTTACAATTACAAAATGTTGGTCAGTGTCCAATGACTGCATTCCAAATGAATCTGAACAGAAATTTAGCACAGAATCCTTTCTACACTCAAGAGCGTTAACATACAGATAACAGAGTTTGTCCCAAAATACTCATTTCTAAATGTAGTTTTTCTGAGCATAGGTGTTAGAAATCTTTCTTGGTATATCATGGATAGAGAGCCAGCATGGCATAGTTGTTTGAGTCTTGGACTCATCTCTGGAGACCAGGGTTCAATTCCCGCTTGGCTATGAAATTTGTAGGGTGACCTTGGGCAAAATTCAGTGGATCATTAAATTCCACTCTATGCCTTATGAGAGGCATGGCTCTGATCCATTCATATGAATTCATAATGATCCAGTTCTCTCAACATCTCTAGTGTAAAGCAGTCCTCAAGAATGAAGAATAATTGTATGATAAAGAGAACTTTCATTGCTGCAAGACACAGCTTCTGCCGAGATGTGCGTCTGCTGATATGATGATGAGAAACTTGTACTTATGCACAGGCACTCTTAGGAATCAGTCTTAGCCAAAGCAATTGGTCTTTTGAAACCCAATAGTTTCATTACAATACTGAGGCAGGAGGAATGTATGAGAGTTCTACCTCTCTGCATTTCCTGGAGTCTGTGTTTGCATGCATTGCCACACACAACAGAATTGTTGACATGCAGGGTGGAGGGGGAAAACACAAAACAATGTGCTCAAGAGAAATGAGGTACATGACCTGAGGAGTGAGGGGGAGTAAGGCAAAAGGTGAGAAGCAGAGCTAGTCAAATGAGAGATTCAAAGAGATTGCCAGATCAAGGCTGGAATGAACAGCACTGGCTTTGCTGTAGAGGCATCCTTAGAGAATTTAATGAAGAGGAAAGTATTCTAGCATACAGAGTAAGAGCCACATTGACATGAATGCTAAAATCCCTCAAACTACCAACACTTCAGCCCACAGTGATGCTGAAGTAACAACACTCAGTACCTAAAACATATCCTATTGTTCATTCTCTTCTAAGCCAGTGCATCTTAATTTGGTACTCAAGCAATCTTAATAATTAAAACAATGTAAGATTGACACTTCCTTGTGGAATTAAGGGTCCACATGGCTATTGCTAAATTGCCTTATTTTATTAAAAGGGTTTTATACTGTTCCCTGATGGGGTTCTCAATACGGATGTGCAACATAGTTTATTCTTGCCCAGGGAAGAGAAGAGGAAATCTGGACAGTAGATTGATCTTAATGGACATTGCACAGTTAATTCAAAACCCATGTGGAATAAAGTATGTGAAAATGCCAGCAGGTTTTGGGTGTGTTCAATATGGAAAATAATGTGATCTTATATGTTCTTATGGGCTATGTCTGCTCTGCTGTACCAAGTAACTCAAGGTTTTGGTGTGGTTTTGTCCTACGTGCCCAAATCAAGACAGTAAATTTTACTGGAACTGCAATTTGTCAGTAAGGAAAGCAATGCTCAATCTGCTTGGAAACTCCAAGCGTATTATGTTGTATGCAATAGGTTTGACATATTTCTCATATGGTTGTGCTTTCCATATTGATGTGTGTTATACATTTTTTTTTGTTTTTGTTTTTTGAAATTGTGTGCCCTTTAGCAGTTCTGTTTGTGTTTGGAACTGAGACTAGCAATTATAGAATGCAGAACAAAATGACATGCCTGAGCCCTTATTGGGGCTGGCCTGGCACCGGGTGATGACATGGGGCTGGTCTGAGGACAGTGTGGTGTGTAATAAAATCTGTTCTCCCTTGGCAATGCATATCCCCTGGCTGTGCCCAGTTTGGGGAACAAGGTGACTACGATAAGCTCCTTGGTCACATTATATTGAATTCCTATGTTTAAAGGCCTTAGCATGTCAGAAGATTTATCTGGGACTAGCACAGCTGAGGAGTTTCATTTATATGGGAAGTTCTTGTGGAGTAAATGAAGGCCTACACTACATTGAATCTTAGTGATCTGAACCCCTGAAAGCAACAAGAGGAAGCTTAGCACAGGTGAAAAGATATTGTATTTCCTAACTGTTGGAAGATTTTTTCATTCTCTTTCCCCCTCCTTAGATAGATAGGGAATTCCCACATGCAAACTCTCCTCTCTCTGGGGCTGCGCAGACAGCCCTTAAGGGGCAGCCTCCAGCCACCCCTTTTACAGCCAGATCAGGGTCACAGCAACCACATGCCATGGCCCCAATATGACCTTTCTAGGGCGCAATAGTATCATGCTGCTCTGGGGGTGGAGCCGGGGCGTACATCATATGGATGCTACATCCTGACTGCACCCCCAACCCAGCCTTTAAGATTGGTCTGCACAACCTCCCCCCTCCCCCACCACCATTCAAACTAACTATGGCCTGGTACAGATGGGCAGGAAGGGACAGTGAGACACTGCCCCTTTCTGCCCTGGATTGTTGCCGCGAAATGCAGCTTTTTTCTGCGCCACTGCCAAGGTGCCATTAGCACCCTAGAGAGGTGCAGTGATATCTCTTGTGTGCCAC
>NC_056522.1:348830314-348833559 GCF_019175285.1 Sceloporus undulatus | reverse complement strand
TGCCATTAGCACCCTAGAGAGGTGCAGTGATATCTCTTGTGTGCCACGCCATTTGGATGCAGTGCACAAGGCACGTCATCAGCACACGCAATGTGTGAACATGTGCATGCCCAAAATGGCACCAGGAGAGCGCAGAGCATGCAGACAATGATCCAAGAAATGCACCTCCTTTCTGCACCACTGCCAAAGTGCCATTAGCACCCTGAAGCAGCGCAGTGACATCTCTTGTGCATGCGCCATTTGGCTGCAGCATACAAGGCATGTCATCGGCACACGTGATGTCTGAATGCGCGCAAGCCCAAAATGGCACCGGGAGAGCACGGAATGTCTGCACATTCCTGTTTTCTGGAGCCCTAATTTTGGCCCCAGGCAGGGGCCTGGGGCCAAAATTACGCACTGGGACAGCAGAGCATCTGCATGCTTCATGCTCTCCCAGTGCCAGTTTGGGCGTGCATGTGTTCACATGCTGCACACGCCAATGACGTGTCATGTGCACCATGTCCAAACACTACACACACGAGACATCACGACACCACTCCAGGGCACTAATGGCGCCTTGGCAGCAGCGCAGAAAGGAGCTGCATTTAGCAGCTCTTTTTTGGAGTGGATCATTGCTGCACCCATGCAGTTACCGTGGCAATGATCTGGAGTCTTGATCATAATCTTCCTGTTTATGTCATCCTAACAATATTCTAGAATAGCAGAAGGTGTGATGCAACATCATTGCATTATGCATTTTGCTTGCCTGAAGTGATGACACACAATGGAATGACACTGAATGATGCATTTTGTAATAGTATGACAATCCTGAGCAACTCACATTCTCTCAGCCTCAGAGGAAGGCAATTGCAAACCTTCTTGTACAAATATTAGCAAGAAACCTCCATGATATGCTTGTCTTAGGTTGACCGTAAGTCAGAAATGACTTGAAGGCACACAATATTTAACCATCCATCAAGAAGCCAAGCCCTTCCTCCAGTCCATCTGCCTTGGTCCAGGCCTTGGAGGTGGAGAAGATCTGCTGGACCTGATCCTATTCCCCACCACCACTCCCTTCTCCTTTTGTGTAGTGTGTTTTAGATTGTAAGCCTGAGGGCAGGGAACCGTCTGACTAAAAAATTTATGTACAGCGCTGTGTAAATTTACAGCGCTTTAAAAATAAAGGTTAATAATAATAATAATAACAACAACAGCAACAGCACCAACCATTAGTATGAATAGTGACTACTTATACATTGCTCCCCAAAGTGAAAATCTTAATCAGAAAGTGTGTGTGTGTGGGGGGGGGGGGGGGGGATACAATTTTCACATCCTAATTTACCTTAGAAGGAAATGTAGACATAGGCCCAGCACAGACCGCCCAAAAAGGGTGGTCTGCCAGCGCCCTGGTTTGCTCCGTGAGGAAGCTGCAGCAGACAAACCGAACAGCTTCCTTGCAGAGCAAAAAGAACCCGCAAAGAGCAAGTTCTTTTTGCAGCACCATAATGATGCCAGAGTGTGCCAATGGTGCACTCGTAACATCATTATGGCACCATGATATACAGACGCTAGGCATCCATCACGTCAAAATGGCAGAACCCATCTGTACAGGGCACCACCATTTTGATGTACAGAATAAATAAATAAATAAATAAACAAACAAACTTTATTTGTATACCGCCCTTCGCAAGCATCAGGGCGGTTCACAACATATATCCATACAATTATAATTAAAAACAACAGTACAATCAACACTATTAAAAACCATTAATACAATTACAATTACATAAACTGTGCCAGCCCTAGATGTCTCATCAATGGCTATCAGGGGAACTAACAGAGGGGAACTCACAGGGCCTTCGCAAGGGGGAGGTCTTCACAAAGGGGCTCTCAAGCAGGGGCTTAAGAATAAGCCTGCCTGAACAAAAACGTCTTTAGCTCCTTTTTAAATTGCGCCAGGGAGGTTGCCGAATGGAGCTCAGTAGGCAGTGTGTTCCAGAGGATGGGGGCCGAGGTCGAAAAGGCCCTTCTGGTGGTATTCTGCAATCTAACCTCTGGAACTCTTAATAACTGCTGCCTACTAGATCTGAGTGTGCGGGGCGGATTATACAGAGAGAGGCGGTCCTTCAAGTACTCTGGGCCCAAGCCATTTAGGGCTTTATAAGTTATAACCAACACCTTGTATTGCGCCCGAAAGCGAATAGGCAGCCAATGTAGGTCTTTTAAGACCGGTGTTATATGGTTGGTTCTAGATGTATTAGTGACCAGCCTTGCTGCCATATTCTGCACTAATTGCAGCTTCCGGGTATGGTACAAGGGTTGCCCCATGTAGAGCGCATTGCAGAAGTCCAACCGAGAGGTTACCAGAGCATGTACCACTGTTTCTAGGTCCCCCCGGTCCAGGTAGGGACGCAGCTGGCGTATCAGCCGAAGCTGATAACAGGTGCTCCTGACCGTCGCATCCACCTGAGATGTAAGGTGGAGCGACGAGTCAAGGAGCACTCCCAGACTGCGTACGGAGTCCTTCACGGGAAGCGTGACCCCGTTCAGGACAGGTGGAACCACCGCCATCCCTGGACGAGGGGAGCCTATCACGAGTACCTCCGTTTTCTCTGGATTCAAGCTGAGCCTGTTTTCCCTCATCCAGCCCATTACCGACTCCAGACAGGCCACGAGAGGAGAGATGCCATCCTCAGTCACTGCATCAGTCGGAGACATAGAGAAAATTATTTGGGTGTCATCAGCGTACTGATAACCCCGCGCCCCATGTCTCCGGATGATCTCTCCCAGCGGTTTCATGTAGATGTTAAAAAGCATGGGAGACAGAATGGCTCCTTGAGGGACCCCAGATGTTAGGGGTCTCTTGTCGGATCACACGTCTCCCAGCTGCACCATCTGGAACCTCCCGGTGAGGTAGGATCGGAACCACTGGAGCGCAGTGCCCCTGATCCCCACCTCCTCCAGGCGCTCCAGAAGGATACCATGGTCTATGGTATCGAAAGCCGCTGAGATGTCCAAGAGCACCAACAGGGACACGTTTCCCCTGTCGATGCCCAGACGGAGGACATCGACCAAGGCGACCATGGCAGTCTCAACCCCGTAACCCGCCCGAAAGCCGGTTTGAAATGGGTCCAGATAATCCGTTTCATCCAGGATCGATTGGAGTTGGATTGCAACCGCCCTCTCGATCACCTTACCCAAAAATGGCAGCAGCGATATAGGCCGATAATTGTTGTACATCAGGGGGTCCAGGGAGGGCTTTTTTA
>NC_056522.1:348812646-348827618 GCF_019175285.1 Sceloporus undulatus | reverse complement strand
AGGGTTGCCTCGGGGCGTTGCTTACAGATGCCTCACAACCTAGCACATCTTCAAACCGGCTTTCGGGCGGGTTACGGGGTTTGAGACTGCCATGGTCGCTGTGGTCGATGACTCCGTTCTGGGCATCGACAGGGAAGCGTGTCCCTGTTTGGTGCGCTTGGACATCTCAGTGGCTTTCGATACCAAGACCATGGTATCCTCTGGAGCGCCTGGAGGAGGTGGGTCGGGGGCACTGCACTCCAGTGGTTCCGGTCCTACCTTCACGGGAGGTTCCAGATGTGCAGTGGGAGACGTGTCGGGTCATCAAAACGTGCCATGAGGCCCGTCTGTACCGGACCATAATTACTATAAGTGAAATACAAAACAGTGTATCTCAATGTCATGGGGTAGTTTGTGTCTGTCTTCTCAGTCTCTTGTCAAAGCCACCAATCCCAAGACAACATGATTTTGAGGATCTTCCTGGAGGCTGCACACTGGAGAAAATGCTGGTTCAAAACTGGTAGCCTTCTTCCTTTGTTGCCACCATCCATTACTTTTCATTGTTTTGTTTTCCTCCATCAACATGCCAGCAGTATTTTTAAATCCACTTCTTATGCCACTGCCTTTGCTACCACTAGAGTCTAAATATACTGATGCAACCAACATCATATCCTCCACCTGTCTCTATGTGGCAGAGACATCCCTGATTAATTGTTTGTTGTCTCATTTTTCCAGCTGCTTTTAAAATGTCCAAAATTCTTTCTCCTCTTCCCACTTTCCCCTTTTATCTTCATCTTCAGTTGTTGCAAACAGAGTTCCAAGTGTAAAAAGTGTACTCAGCAAGGACACAAGGAGAGGAAGGGAAGGAATATTTCCCTTCCCAGTAGGGTCAGGCAAAAGCAAACCCCTGCAGCCTCTTAGCTTGTGTGTTCTTCTTCATTAATAACATTTGCTATTTTGACCACACTCAGATCTTGCCTAGCCACACATGTCCCTGATTTCATGCATGAAATGTTGGAATGTAAGCAACATGACCCTAGCTTGTGTAACACCAGAGTCTGTGGAATTTACAGAAAATTCATAACCCCAAGTATTATTACTGTTTGGGAGGAAGGCTAAATTACAGCATGTTGAAAATACATTGTTTTCCGATTACAAGCTTGGGAGCAAATCTCCAGAAAGGGCTTAGCAATAAAAAAACAGAATAGCTAGGAAAACTAGGTACTGAAGATTTTGGAGGCTGGAGGCTTTGGAAGGGATGGAAAGAACCTCAAACATTGTTCAGCAGCACAAGCCAGACTCAGGGGGACAAAAAGAGGGAGGAAGGGAGAAACATTAAAAAGAGAATTGAAGACCAAATTGGGGAAAGCCTCATAAGAAACCATGAGGAAAGATGAGCCCTGTCTTCATGGGGAGCTGGGATTTTGCAACCTGGAAGGCAGGTGTTTGGGCAAAACTCCAGACAGCAAGTACAGCAAAGGGAGGAATGAGGTGAAGACAGCATTCCATAAGGCCTAGATACAAGAAGGTCTGTGTACTACAGGTGGGACATGAAGGTGCTGAGCACTTTTACTATGTGCTCTTTAACTCTTCCTTAGATTTTTGAATCAATCGTCATCTTATTCTAGTTTTGCCCAATGCTGTTTTTATGGATTGATATTATCTATTCAACCCACATTACACAATCTTCTCCAGCACCTTCTTTCCGAAAGGCTCAGGTTACATTTATTCCAGATTACCTTTGGTCCATAGCTCACAGTCATATAACACTGAACTCCATATGTTCATTATTATCAGACTTTCTCCCCTGTGATAAACTGTGTAAACAGGTGTTTCCTCTTGCAAACTTTGTTTTTAAAAATTCAGAAAATTGACCTCCCATTTCTTTGCTGAGAATGACAATTAACTACATGATGGAAACCTCCTATTAAAAATAGTAAGGCTTTGTTTCTCATTTTCGTTTCTTTTTTTACCGTTGTTTTCCAGAGCAGAAAGCATGACATGTTGCCACACTATGTTCTAGCAAAGAAAAGCCAAGAAAATTCACTTTGAGTGAGTAGGAGAGGAAATTGACATTTAATCTCATTCACTCTGAGCCATTTTTAACAGTCCCACACTCAAGATGTAAAGGTTAGCCTATGACAACACATTCAGAGAAGATATGCATGTAGGAACAGAAGGCATCTTCTCTCCATGGTTTCCCCATAGTACTAGTCAGTTCTTGGAAATACTACTGTTTTTGGACTGCGACTCTCAGAATCCTCTAGTTATCATGGTCACTGGAAATGACTGGGATATTGTAGGATCTGTAATTTACAAAGATAGCAAGATTTGTTCAGAGAAGATTTGCCGTTGCCTTCCTCTGAGGCTGAGACTATGGGACTCACCCAAGGTCACCCAGTGATTTTTATGGCTGAGCTGGGAATTGAACCCTGGTCTCCAGAGTCCTAGCCTAACACTCAAATACTCTATGCTGGCTCATACTAGTACTACTTGTACAAATAGTGTTACACTATTCTCCTCTCTCTTTCTTATCTCTCTCTTTCCTTCTCTCTCATTCTCTGCCTGCATGGTTAAATAAAATGGCCTCACCTCTTCCTCTCAGTGGGGAGGCTGGACAAAGCAGGGCTCAACCCCTGAGTCTTGTACAAACAGTTTGGAAAACATCAGGCCCATTCAGTGCCAAACTTGCGATATACCCCTCTTGAAATATACCCCCTCAGAAGACTTTTTCTTCAGCTGTCCCTAGACTGTGGATTGACCTGCCTGAAGAGATTCAACAGCTTGATATACTATTGGAATTTGAAAGAGCACTGAAGACCAATCTTCACTGGCAGGCTTATCCAGATGATTTTTAAATACTGACTTTTAAATTATGTTTTTTAGATGTGGATTGTTTTAATATATGCACATCTTATTTGTCCTATTAAATTGATGTGTGTTTTAATTGATGTGTTTTAACTGATGTTGTTTGTTTGTTAATTGCTGTTGTCTACCCCACCTCAATTCATGGGAAGAGGAGGGTAAGAAATAATAATAATAATAATAATAATAATAATAATAAATGTTTTCAATTTCCTGTTTGTGCTAGATCTTCCTAGAAGGTCTATAGCCCTCCATGTGCATCAGGGGGGCACAGTGGAATGCATATCCAAACAGCTGCTGGGTCTCACAACGGAGAGCCCAGGTAATGGGAAGAGGTTAGGGCAGCTCCAGGACCATGATACTTCTGGCCTAGAGTATTCTGACACATGCAGACTCCACTTCTCTCTCTCTCTCTCTCTCTCTCTCTCTCTCTCTCTCTCTCTCTCACACACACACACACACACACTACATTTACAGGTAGAAATGTTAAAATGTATTGACAGAGTTGTGCCACATTTTCAAGAAACAGCCATGTTCTTGATAGTTGTACCCCTTAAAGAAAGAAGAACTGCATAAATACAATAGTCAGTTCAGCTACACTGAAGTCTAACTGTGAAACCTGCAGATAACAAAGCCCATCAGTAGCCCCAGTAACTCCATTATGATTTGCCTTGGAGAGCGGCACTAAAACTGGGAAGGAAGTTCCAAAGGGACAAATAGGAAAACAAACTTGTGGCCTGGCCTGAGATCCTGAGGCTCCACAAGGAACCACACATAATTAGGGCAAGGACAATATCAATAATCTTTATACACCTATCCAATAAAGGTTCTGTTGAGCTGGAGATTTGTTTCTCAAGTTGAACCACTCTTAATCTTCTGCACCATGGAAGCGCATCCCATAACTTTCTTCACAGGTCTCTGTTTTCATTATCCATCTCTGAACTGTTAATGTTTGCTGGTGGGTTCATTCATCATTGCTTGGTTGCATTTCGGCTAAGGGAGACTTTCTTGAAGTCTGTGTTATTACACTGGCTTTATTGCAGCCACAAATAGCTGTGGGAGCTCATTGATCTCCACTTCCCTGCTCCTTCCAATTGAAAGATCTGACCTAGATTATTCTAGATAAATCTGAAATATGTTTATGTCCATTATTCCCATAGGAGGCATTTGTATTTTGCATTGCAAGTTAATAGCGAAAGACTCTTTACAAGTTTTTGTATGCATAAAACAAAAGCTTTTATAATCCTGAGGAGGTATCTTGCTGTGATAATATATTTGACTCACTTGCAGTGCTGTAAAAAAAAAAAGATAAAGTTTAAATACAACATATTGTGCCAAAAGATTAGAACTGACTTTGCTTGAGTTCACTATGAGTTCAAAAATCAATGTTAATAGCCCTCCTCCTCCATTTGGTTAAGAATACAAACCATTTCCCATTCCCATCCCACTGACTTTTTTGTATTAATAGACCACAGATAAAAGGGCTTTGAAGAGAATAAAAGCATATATATCTTTATTTACAAATATGCTCTTATTTGAACTGGTGGAGTAACCAGTTTGTAGCATTTGTACCTTCTAGGTGGTATGTGGTATTATCACTATTACTAAATGGACTAGGCTGAATGTGCACCAGAATCATAGCAATGTAGAGTTGAGGAGGGTGAAGTAAGACATTAATGTATTCTAGTCAATTGTCTGCTGTTGAGGTTGTTGTTGTTGTTGTTTGCCTTCAAGTCATTTCTAACCTATGGGGACAGAAAGGCAAACATCTCACAGGGTTTCTTGGAAGAAGTTGTTCATAAGGAGTTTTTCCTTTGCGTTTTTCTGAGGCTGAGAAACTGTGACTTGCCCAAGGTCACACAGTGTGTTTCCATGGCTGAGCTGGAATTTGAACCTTGATCTCCAGAGTCCAATGCTCAAACCATTACCCCACACTGTTTTTGTCAGTTGTCTACCCAGTAGTAAAAATATGTTTAGAGCTTTAAGTGCCCAGTTCTAGCTCAACAGGATGACTAAGGGCAAGGTGGGCTGACCATAGTCCAGTTGAAGTTGTGTTGAATACAAATTCCTACCAGCTTAAGAATTTTGGAAATTAGGTTTACCCTGGGCCTGACCTAACAGTGCCCATGTCCCTGGGATGACTTCTTCTTCACTTCTTCCTCACTTTGGTGTTTCTCTGGCCCTGAGGCAACAGCCAGTTGGTTATGATGGTTTAAAAGGAAGTTCTTCTGGAAGAAGGCTCGTTCTGGAACTATTTTCAGAATAGCTCCTGTCTCTTTCTAAATCCGTACAGTCAATGTATCTTTAAAGTAGGAGTGCATTGTAAATCAAATCATACAAAGCTGGGTTGGCATTTATGCAAATGGCATGAAACGTTAAATAAAGCAGGAACAATCTGCAGTCAATGCTAATGAAAATTAAACCATAATGGCTCGTGGAATTCTGTGATCTATAGTATGAAAAAGTAACATTTCTACATTCTGATCTTAATACTCTTACTCACAATGTTTGCTTTGAGCCGGAGTATAGATTTTTCCTGACATGTCGGAAGGAGTTCAGTGGGAAAACATGTACTTTATATGCATAAGACCTCTGGCTCAATTCCCCAGGAAGAAATAGGAAAGAAATTCTGCTAGAAATTCTTGACAGCTGATACCAGACAGTGTTGACAACATTGAGCTGGATGGACAAGTGTTATAACTCACTATCAGGCAGACTCCTAAGATATGAGAATATTTAATGGCCAAGTACCTTATGATACTGCCATCTTGCCATTCATAAAATATCTGTTACCTGGCACAGATAAAATGGCATGTATCTTGCGGGGATTAAGAACATGTACAGCTTCCTCAACCATTCCTCACAAGTGTTCGTTTCCAGACATCTTTCTTTAGTTGTGGGATCCCACCAGCCAGTCTAATTTGATTTTTTGGGTTTATCACCAATCGGCTTGAGTCAAGCCAATGGCCGAATTTGGTAGCCAAAGAGGGTTGAATCTCAGTATCATGGTAGGACCAACAGACTGAACCAAAGCCAGTTAAAATTGGATCAGTGATTCCTATTAGTAAAAGATTAAGGAAAAGATTAAGGTGATTCTGAAATAAGAGATACTTCATTGAAATAAGAGATAGTTTGCATGTTCCAGAATTCCATGTAGGATGATGCCTTTGTGACAATGATTTAAAGACCTGCTTCTACTTCTGGTTATGTGTGAGAATTCTGTCAGAAAAATGTATCTTCAAAATCTTTGCATCTCCACTACTTATTGCTCTGAGAAGTTTATAGGGTGAATAAACATTTCCTCATCCTTAGCACCCATTTTTATTTCCTAGAATATACTCCTCGGCATTTGGAAGGGAAGGGGAGAAAGGCAAGGCAGGTTGTTAGAAAAAGACAAGTGGGTCTTCAACTGTTAAGGGAAACAAAATGAGTCCTTTCTCAAGTATAAGAGTGTGGATGAATCGGCACTGCAGAACTAATGCTGTTTGACACCACTTTCACAGTCATGGCTCATGCTTATGGAATTCTGGGATTTGTAGTTTTGAGAGATTTTGAAAGCCATTGTGGCATAGTGGTATGGGTGTTGGACAATGACTCTGAACACCAAGGTTCAAATCCTGCCTTGGCCATGGAAACCTTGGGTAAGTCATACTCTCTCGGCCTCAGAGGATGGTAATGGCAAACCTCCTCTGAACAAATCTTACCAAAAAATCCCTATGATACATTCACCTTAGGGTTGCCATAAATCAGAAATGACTTGAAAGCACACAACAACAAGAAGAGATATTTAGCTTTATCTAAGAGAGAGCTCTGGTTCCTCAACAAACTATAAATCCCAGGATACCATAGCAGAGGCACCCTGTGAGAGCCTTCTTCCACAGGGATGTAGCACAATTTCACAGTGCTTTCAATTCAGCCATAGCATTTACAACTGCACATCTGAGAAGCTTTTGCATCCCAAGTAAACATTAAGCATGACTGAGAGTGATTATCTACAGTGATCTATTAAGCTCCTGTTTACTTTCTCCTACTGTTTAATCTTACCATAACCAAGGTTAGCCAAACACAGGAGTGTTCACTGAAGGTAAAAGCGATAAAACCACCTATATCACACAGCAGTGGCTCATTTTCAAACTGTTGATTACTAGAGGCAGGGATGAGTGAAATATGTATTTCTAGAGATATATGGATTTATGGAATTTGCTGCTTTATTTGGCTTTACAACAGGAATGCATAAACATATAGAGATCAGTATTAGCCATAAAAGCAGGAATGGGGAGTGTTGCTGGACTGCAATTCCCATCCTCCTCACTGTAGGCTAGGTTCTTAGGGCTGAAAGAAGTTGCTGTCCTATAGCCACGCGTTCCTTGCATTGATTTACTTATCTTGCCTCTGCCTCCCTGAAACAGAGGCTTACAAAATGGGAATGCAAACAGATAAAGACAAATATAGGATAAAACATACAAGCTTTCATTATAAAAAATGAAATTAAATTATTCATAAGATTTAAAACAATTTCATACATATTATTTTTAAAGAAATAAAGACAATGCAGCACGGTATTAAAAGCTCTTTCCTTGAAAAGTGTCTTCCTGAAAACCTGCCAGAATGTTTTTTAAAAATGTCTTTTCTAGAAAATGGAAAGACAATATGGAGTGGATCAATTTACCCTCCCTACAAGAGGGTCCAGATTCTAAAGGTAGCCACCAAGAAGACCTAATCTTATATCTCTGTATAATATGCCTCCATACCAAGGCAGAGTCTCCAGGTTCAGCAGCAGAATTCCTTGAAATGCCAGCTGGTGGAAGAGAGAATGGTGTTGTTCAATACACCCTGCTGTGGGCTACACAGCAGCATATACTAAGATCCCCGCTGGGCACAAGATGGTGGACTCAGGATGGAGCCTTTGATCCAACAGCACTCCCTGTATGTTCTTATCATATAGTCTACTGGGTGAACAAGAAAAACATCTTCAGAAAATGGCTTTCATTCCACCTTACAGTAACTGAATTTTCTTAATTGACTGAACCAGCAAGTAGCTTTCCAGCGCTGGATGAAATGTTATATGCAACATTTCCTGCAATTTTTGATGTTGAAAAGTATGGAACCTAAACCCAGATGCCTTATACTACTTTTCTGAACTAGCCTGCTTTTTGTCTAATTCCATTCTACAAGTGATTGAAAGTGTCCCATAGTGTATTGCAATAACGATGAATAGTACCTCTAGCGGTGAATTGAGCTGATGTATCAACAGCTATCCCAAGTAAAGATTGACAGGAGAAATTGTGGCATACAGGAGTACAGACAAAACTCTAGGCTCCATAAACATTTTTATCCAACAGTAAAATTGGAGAAATCAGAATGCTTCTTTTTCTCTACATGTTCTACATGTGTTCCAACATCTGTTTTCTATTTTACTTCTTATTCATTCATTACATTTATATTTGCCTTTCCTTCAGTGTGCTCAAGGTAGTATACAGTGCATTGTTTCCTTTCTCCTCACTTGTGAAATAAGTCAGTGTGGAATAGAATGACTGATTCAATGGCTGGTTGTGTTTCATGGCTCAGTGGAGATTTGAACCCAAGTCTCAGTTTTCCCAAGTCTCAATCCAACAGCCTAACTACTATACTACATTTGTTTCCTTGTATATAATGGTTGTCATCCTCTTTGGGATTGTCTACACTGATGGTAAAAAACAAACTGCTTTGCATCATGTTTTTCTCTTCTGCAAGAAACCTGTTAACATTGCATAAATTAAGGCAAGATCAGCATAACCAGATGCTGATTTCCAAAAAGCAAACTCACTTCAGTATAAGAGGGCAGTTCACATGTCCAGTCCTTTGCATTATTTTCAGCCACATGGTCATATCTGCACCACTCTCCCCCCCTTCCTGTCATGTATGTAAATATATACATTTCTGCTTTAAGAGTAAGGAGCCAATTGCCTTTATTTCCCCATGTATCTGCATTCCCTTAGGATGGTGTCTCCAAGTGAAGGTCAGGTCAAGATCAGATAACCCAGATCACTTCCCACCAAACTGTTCCACCCAGTAAAAACTGCTCCCCCCAGTTCTACAGTGATGCTCTCTCAGAGGACCAGCCGCACAAATTAGCTGGATTTTCCATGGAAGTGTGGGGTAAAAGGCAGGTATTTTTTAAAATCAGATGAAAGTCCTCAAATATACAGTTGGCCCTTCTTAAACATGGATTTTTTTTATACACGGATTCAAGCATCCATGGTTTGAAAATGTTCAAAAAAAAGTATAAATTTCATATATCAAACCATTTTTATAGGGGACACCATTTTGCTATGTCATTATATTTAATGGGACTTGAGCATACACGGATTTTGTTATCCATGGGGGATCTTGAAAACCAAACCCCAGGGTCCACTGTAAAAAACAACAACACATTGCAAGCAAATAATTGAAAATATCATGTGTCCTGTTTGCAGCAACTACAAGGTGAGCACATGAGGTTTGTTTGTTGTTGTTGGTTTTTTTGGCAGTTTTGACAAGCCCCTAGATAATTATGAAGTTATATGTTTGACTTACAACTGTTTTTATTCACATTTACAAGCATGGTACCATTGCCATAATTGTAAAAGCTCCCCAAACCTACCTTAGAATCCTGCCAGCTATGTGGAATAGTGGTTTGAGTGTTGGACTATTACTCTAGAGACCAGGGTTCAATTCCTGGTTCTGCTATGAAACCCATTGAGTGACCTTGAGCAAGTCACATGCTGTCAACCTCAGAGGAAGACAATGGCAAAACTCCTCTGAACAAATTTTGCCAAAAAATACAACCATCCTGTGCCAGGTTTGCCTTAGGGTCACTGTAAATCGAACAGGACTTGAAGGCACACAACAGTAGCAATAACAATGTTCACAAGTTCCTTTTTTGATAGACAAGAACAAAAGATTTTACCATTTTTCTATTCTTGTGAAAACAACTCAAAAACTGCAGATTTTTCAAGGATCTTTCTGTTTGGGTTTTATTGTGCAAAAAAACTATGCATATTTTTTGTTGACACATAATGTGAATTTCTGGCTAGAAATGTGGGGGGCGGGGGGAGGTATGCAGAGAAAATTATTTCTTCTGTTAAAAAAGTGGGGTTGTTTTTTTTTTTTTTTGGCAAAAAATATATCCAGAACTGAAATGGTATTCTTCTATCCAGAATATTCCCCATTAAGGTTTCCTGACAGCAGGGAAAACCACCTTTCCCCTCTATTATTCAAATCTTTTCAGATAGTCTTTCCATGTCTAATTTTGAGGCTATTTTTTTCTGAACTGGGTAAAATATCTGAAACATATAGCCCCATATTTTATCCTGGCTGGGTGCAATCTTTGCCCTTTTTTTAAAAAAAAGCAGAGAAATATGAAAAGATTAGTTTCTGTGATATTAAGTGCCCTATTTCCTTCCAGGAAATGGAAGGAACGATTTCGAAGAACTTTTAGGCCACACTCACAAATGGACCCTTAAAACTATTAGGGTAGATCAGCTCCCAGATGGTGAATGAACAATCACAACAACAGGTCTCCCCAGATGGCTTAACACAACAGCTACAGATCTTTCTATGGCTAAGCCTTTTCATATCTTACCATAGCACACAAATGAAACCTTATCTATGTAAACCATTTAGAAATAATAACGATAGCATAGATCTTTAATAACCACTTATCTCATCTATATTATGTATGCTAGGCCACCCTACACAAGAGTTCCTAGTTTAAAAGATCTTTAAACCTGAATGGAATTATTTACCACTATCTTTTATCCCAGTCATCCGTGCTATTTGCATTCAGTTCAGCATTCCCAAGACAAAAGCCATGGAGCCTGCTTGTCTAAAGAGTTTAAGACTATATGCAATAAAGTGAAATTGCATTCCCTATGGATTAGAAGGCTGTGCTGCTGATGAGGGGATCACAGTGGCACCAGTCACTATACAAGAATTTGTGGGAGGAGAAAGTTTTTCATGTGACAAAAATGAAAAATTTTACTTTTACTTTTTACAAAAAAATATCTTTCACAAGTTACAATTCCCCTGTGGAGCATTATAGACTTCTGTGTGGAAAAAGAAGTGGCTGTACAGATAATGTTGCATGATGACACAGGTATGGTGACAGAAGAGAAGGAATTTTTTCATCCTCAAAACAATCTGAAGGCAAAACAATCGTTAGCATACTAAAGAAAGGGTTTAATTAAATTGAGAAGAAGTAAATGCAAAAAGTACTTGTCATCTTAGGTTCTGCCTGACCTTCCCAGCATAGCTTGGAAGCATCATATCCTTGACAGTTCCTTTTGGGGTGTAACAAATTATAGCTGCAACAAAAGTTATAGACTGAGAGGGAATGTTGTAATTTGACCTACAGAAAGCATTGGGTCATATATCATATGTATTTCATGGGTTATTGCAATTAATGAGGGGATCTTTTCACCAAATTTTTCTGGGAAAGGAGATGATCACAGCTTTAGGGGTGTAAGAAAAAGGCCTGGTTGAATGTTTGTCTATCTCCACCTCAACACACAAAGTGGCTGTTGTTTTCTTGGTTTCTTACTACTGAAAATATCAGTAGCTTTATTGTCTGACCTTTCTGCTTTTTTCACAGTGCCCTTAACCAAGCATCACACTGGGCCATTGTGGGAGGGTAAAAGCAGTGTCCAGAAAATGGTCCAGAATATTCTGAGGTAGAGAATGAAAAGACAAAAATATACCTCTCTCAAGTTTTATTAGCAAAACTTTTCATGCTCCAGAGACAGTGTAGTGTAATGGTTTGAGTGTTGTACTAGAACTCTGAGAAAACCCAGGTTCAAATCCCCACTCAACCATGGGTGACCTTGGGCAAGTCTCATTTTCTCAGCCTCAGAGAAAGGCAAAGGCAAACCTCCCCTGAATGAGTCTGGTCAAAGCAACCCTGTGACTGGGTCACCATAGAGTTTACATAAGTCATAAATGACTTGAAAGCTCACAACAACAAATAGATTTGCTTGAACTCTCTTAATACTTTCATAGAAAGATAACTGGAATAAATACTGGTCTCTACTTGTTTCACTTTATAATTCTGGAAGGAAGGCCAACAATCCTGTATTTGCTACATTGCTAAACCCTAAGCCTACTTTTGACAAAGAACTACAAAGCTAAACATTCTGAAAATATTTGTTTATGCTATGGTTTTGTTGATTTCTTTTCTTTTTCCTTTTTGAAAACATCTCCAAGCTAGTCATATATATGGCTGAACATGATGGCACTTTTTTTAAAAAAAACAGATTTAAAATTATTTGCTTTTTCTATTGCATGTTTTATTAGTTTAATATCAGTTAATTCTCCTCATGGGGTTTTCTCTTACACCGTATAAATCTCAGCTGAATGAAGTAATGTCTTTTGGAACTGGAAATGCAAACCCCACAGGAGAATGTGGGACTCGAGGGTTTCCCCTCCCTCTTTTCTCCAGAACATCTAAATTAATGTGTTGGTAAAAGAAGAGCTCATTCTAAATACATCAGTCTCGTGATACTTTTCAGAATGCAAAAACAAAAGAAAAGAAGTGGGAGGAAAGGGAGGAAACACAAAGCATTCTAAGACTATACATAGTAAGAGCTCTTTTGCACCATATCTACTTTATGATCAGTTCTCTATTTGCCATACAATACTGCTTAACTTTTCTACTTTGTTTTGCTATCTTATCAGAGACAGCTGTACTTAACTTATTCCTGTTGGGAATGAGTAGGGGTTTTTCTTTTATTTATTTTTTTCCTTCTGAGAATCAGAGCATTATGTGTTTAACAACCCTACGAATGCACCCCTGGTCAGCAGTAGCTGCTAGCTTCGATATGAGTGTAGTAGTAAATTAACTCTAGGATTTAGTGTGAACTCCAAAGAAACTATTCAATGTGCTGAACCTATTTGGGGAATGAGATTGAGGACCTTGGATAACTTTGACATTCAGACTAAAAGCTGGAATGGATTCAGCACCTTAGTGGTATACAGTCAGCCCTCTGCATCCATGGATTCAACCATCCATAGAAGATGATGTCAACCACAGATACAAGTGAAACATCAGGAATAAAATATTCTAAAACATGGCTACATAGCCCGAAAACCCACAAAAAATAACCACCCATGGCTTGAAATATCTATCTATCTGTCTGTCTGTCTATCTATCTATTCTATACCAAAAAGCAAACCTTAATTTTGCTATTTTATATAAGGAACACAATTTTATTATGCCATTATATTTAATGGTAACTGAACATCCATGGATTTTGGTATCCGCAAGAGGTCTGGAACAAAACCCTACTAGTTCACTATAGTCATTGCCACTGTCCTTGCCTCCTTTTCATTTTTCCTCTCACACTCTCCTTTACTGCCTTAGCCACATGTCTCCCAGTATGCTTTAATAAAGTCTGGTTACATGGGTGTTTGAACAAATTCACTCATACATTGAAAGTATTGGTCTTGAACTGTAAGGCCCAATACAGCATGGATCCATGCTATTTGAAGGACCATGCTTCTCTTTATGTGCCCATTAGAGCTCTAAGATCAGAAAAGCCCCCTTTTTGCCCTACCACATTCCCAGATTTATTTGGTAGAAACTAGAAAGATGGCCTTCCAAGTGGCTGCTCCCAGGTTCTGGAAGTCCCTCCCTAGAGAGGCTAAGATGGCACCCTTATTGCTCTCTTTCCACAGGCAGATAAACAAATAAACAAACACACAAAAAAATCTCATTCCACCAGGGTTTTAGAAACTAAATGGTATGGGCATTTCATGACACATTATGTGGTTTTTTGATTGGTATATGGTCTTTTAAAGATTTAATTGTTTTAACTTTGTAAATTGTTCATCTGTCTTTAAAGTAAATTTTATATTTATACTTTTTATTGAGGCTTTTGCTTTTTTGATTGTTTTTAATATGTTGAAGCTTCCTTGGGTCACATTATTGAGGAGGAGGAGGAGGAGGAGGCGGAGGAGCTGGGTGATAACATATATTTAAAATAATTTCAGTATAAGAGAGATTTGAGAAAGTGAACTAAAGATGTGAAGAAATTTCACCAATGCCTCATATATGTTCAAGAATGGCTGCCTGAAGACAGCAAGACGGTCTGTTGAAGATTCACATGTCTGCAAGAAAGACCACACCTCTAGTCTGAGAGTGAGCCACCAGGGACCTTTTTCTCCTTAGCACAATTTGCAGAAAATTGTTCTTAGTATCATTTATCTTTCTCTGGCTGAGCACATGCATGAATGCATACAAACACACTTGTACAGAGAGCAAACAAAACAGGATAGACTAATCAGTCAGAACATCTCAAACGAGCCATCTATGATTTCATTTTTAATAGTTCATAGTGCAAGGCAACTGTTACTGTAGTTTTCTGCATTTTCATATAGATACATGCACAAATGAACAAAATTGCCATTTGTGATGGGCCAGAATGTTTTTTTCTCCATCTTGCAACAAAGAGGGGAGGGGGGAACATTGTGTTTTCCTGTTTCACTTACAAGGACAAACAAGATCATAATTTACATTTCTAAAGTGAACCCTCTGAACTTGAATAAGCTTTGAAAGACAGAATTCTTCATAACACAATCACTATAAAGAATTCAAATAAGAAAATAAATTTCCACCTGTGTTTTAAAGGAATCATAACTGGAAAATACTTGAATAAAAGTAAAGAGCTTATGTATGCACAAGCAATATGTGCAGCCTGAACAGAGGAACAAAATGTTGACTAAATCCAACTGTTTGCTTTTACTTTTGGAATGGCCACCATCAGTGGAACCAAAAGGGAAGAAATTTCAGCTACCCCCTCCACAGACCCCACACACATACCCTCAAAATTTGTTCCAGTTGGGGAGGCTTGGAGGATGGGAGAGAAACCCCTGTTGTACTACAAAAAGTCTACTATAGCCAGCCCTCCACATTCATGGGGGTTAGGGGTGCAGGACCCTCAGGATAATGGAAAACCCGTAAATACAATCACTGCAAATTTCCGGAAAAAACACAAATACCGTTCCACACTGCCAGGCTTTTCCTAATTGTGTATGTCTCCCTGTGTGTAAAGATCTCAGTATTTAATGATACAGACAATAATTTGGTAGGCTTAAATCCAACATCATACTAAAGT
>NC_056522.1:348811717-348812636 GCF_019175285.1 Sceloporus undulatus | reverse complement strand
TGACATTATCTGATTTGACATCCATGGATTCAGTTATTTATGAGTTTGCCAGCTTTGCTCCACAGCCATTGCCCCCTCCCAAAGCCTGAGGTTATCACATTCATAAAACATTTATACAATAACCTCTGTCTTTGGGAGGGAGGGACACAAGCAGTCTCCACTGTTGTCACAAAACCACCCCAATGCCTGAGGCTGATTTGTAAATGTGCACAGAACAGCCTTGGACAGTGAGGGGCAGTGCCAGTGATCATCACCTATGCCATCAAACTCCTCCTAAAATCTGAGACTGCTATGTTAATTTTCCTTGCAGTGATGATTGCTAATGCTTTTCCCTCCAAATGTCCAAGACTGTTCTTGCAAAAAATAGAATGAATGCATTTTCCCAAATACTTTGTGTGAAAGCTAAGCACTTACATTGCTGATTAGATTGGATTACTGTAATGCACTCTATATGGGTCTGCCTTTGAATATTATCCAATCTGATCATGACAGCCAGAATGCTAAATGCAAAATACTCAAAGCAGAACTCCAATAACTAAAGAATGGTTAAATACATTATGGACTTATGCAGCAATGGCTAAAATTACAAAGTGTATCCATGTGAAAGAAGGAATGCAAAGCTTAAACGTATTTTTAATTGGAATGGTATATGTGTAGACACTTATGTAACAGAGTGTCAGAAATGGGACAGTAATCTTTGAAATGCTTTCTCTGTATTACAAACAGAAAATGTGACTTAAGTACAGTGGTACCTCGGGATACGAAATGCGCGGGTTACGAAATTTCCGGGTTACGAAAAAAAACCCATTGAAAAAAACTGTTCCGGGTTACGAAGGTTATTTCGGGTTACGAAAAATTTTTTGGTGCTTTTCGGCGCTTTTTCGCATGAAATCGCGGCTTTTCCCCATTAGCGCCTATG